>NW_027176927.1:2737103-3129190 GCF_023349555.1 Cebidichthys violaceus | reverse complement strand
AAATAAATGAACACATAAATCATCCAAAAGGCAGAATAAGTGAAACTAATAAAATAAACCTTAAAAGTGAAAAAAGTTCACTGGTGTACTCTGCCACCTAAATGAATGAAGAGGAAGAAACACGCCTCCTCATCAGAAGAATAGTCCTGGTTCTGTGCTGGCTTGTTTAATGGCAGGGTCAAATATTGGCAAGAATAGCACAAATCCACTGGGTTATCTCTCATGCTTTCAACGGTACAGATGGGGGTGATATAATGCTGTGCAGAACATTCATTTAGTCCTTACGCACCAATTATCCCTCGGACACGCTATTCACCCTCCACATTGTTTCAGAACAGGTGCATCCCTTTACAGCCAATCTTGTTCAAATGGATAGTTTATAATGGATAATGCACCATTGTCTCAATATGTTTCGAGGTAAATGATAGGGACTTTGGCTTACTCCAATGGCCACACCGTCCAGATATCAAACTCACTACGGCCCATTTGGGATTGTTGGAATATGCTACCAACAAATCTGCAGAAATGTAATTATGCCATCCAAACAGATCTTTATGGAAGGCATCCAGCCCTTGTTGAACTCATACCATTAAATACAGGCTGGTCAGGCTGTTCTGGTGGAGAACTCAGACTTGTTACAGATTGTGTAGCTACAGTTGTGTTGGCAGTAAATAGATGTATATTCTCAAATTAAAGATTATTCATTTTAGTGCAGTTGTTGATAAACAGTGGGCCATTTGTGACGTATTGACTCATCTGTGGTGTAAATCTAACATTTCATAAATATAGACCTGATTTAATCAGCCGATTTAAGGTAAGCAATAAGATCTTATCTATATTTCAAATGCCCACTAATTTGCACTTCTCATTGTTATGATATTACACATTAATCATTTAATTTCAATAAAATGTTTCCTATATTATTCTGGAATTAAGTTTTTAAAGGTCTGTTATCCAAAATGCAAAACTATGTGCTGGCCATCACCATGAGTTCAAACGAAAAGGATTGTTTTATTGACCTGCTTTTAAGAGAAACTATATATATATATATATATATATATATATATATATATATATATATATATATATATATATATATATATATATATATATATATATATATATATATATACATACACACATTTTAATAATCTAATTATGTATGTTAATACATTTCAATATTGTTGTATAAAGTACACCTTTAAAGACTCCATCATGTAATAAAATGAAAGACAATTATAAAGTATATAATATATATATATATATATATATATATATATATATATATATATATATATATATATATATATATTGATCTGAACGTGAAATGTCTGCACTAAAAAGTGATATGAGAAAAATCCTGTGAGAATTCCTTCGGATGTTTCCATATTAGTTTGATGGTGACCAAACCATTATTTATGTCTTTCCACAGACATCAGCTGAATTAATGTTCACCCCTTATTCCAGACAGATGCGGCTCTGACCTATGATGCCGTCCACATTGTATCCGTCTCATACCAGCACGCTCCACAGATGACGGTAAACTCGCTGCAGTGCCACCGCCACAAACCCTGGAGATTTGGAGGGCGCTTCATGAGTTTCATCAAAGAGGTGATGGGACATATTTGGCCTGTTGTTATTTGATTATTGATATTAGAGCATAGCGACTGAGTGGTGAACATGACAATAGCAGTGGATTGTGGACCGTGTAGTCATTTGGGACTTCGGATATTTACCCAGCAAATCAATCATATCCACACACAAAGCAAACCAAGCCTTGATAGACACATCAAAGCGGTGTTGTTGTCAGCATTATAAATCCCCGGTATTCATAACCTATTTTCCAGAAAAGCACGTACTGTAACCTTTTGAAAGCACAACTAGTGTAGTCGGCTCTTATTTAATCTAACATGAGAGTCTGACACTGCCTCAGAATACACAAACAAGCCTGTGCAAAATGGCAGATTAAGGGTGTGCAGAGATGCTACCATTTGTATCTTGATTTGTTCAAACAACAAAATCATTTGTGATTTTATTTGTCCTGGGTGTGGTTTATAAACGGTAGGAATTCCATTTGTTTTTCCCTCTTATAATTGCCACTATTATCTCAAAATTAAATCTTTAACCTCCTGGATCTACTGTATTTTACAAAGGCTTTGCCCTCTAACCAGGATCCCTCATCTGTGGTAACTGCCCAATACATTTACATATACCCACAGAGCAATCAGAATGATGGCTATGGGGGGCTGTCCATATAAAATGGCAGAGCTAAACCTCTTTCCTCATCCACTTATCATTAGCAAAATGGCTGACAACTTATGTTCAGTGCCCATGGCTTTGTCCGAAGATTGTGTCCTGCACAGGCTATAGGTCTTTGCTGGTGGTTTACATCAGTGCTAAGCATCCTGCCGGCATTTGCAACTAGTCCCAAGCGTGCTTTTTGGCTTATTTTCCAGTGATGATCCCTCTTGAGCTTTACTGTGACGACAGTGAGACTGTGGCCATAGATCTCCTGACCTTATGCATGACGACATCCCTCTCCACCGAGATGCTAAAGACTTTAAAAAGTAAAAAATGCTATACACTGAGGAACCAAGACCAAAGTAAGCCATTGTGGCTGTGGCTGGCCATCACATTCAGATGACACAAAAAACATAATTCCTCCGTCACACTGTGCCATTGCCTGGCCTGCAGTTTTCCTCAAATCAGAAAAGGGAGGGAGCAGTGGGTTAGCAGTCTCTGTCACATACTATAGGTCCACTGATCTGCACCTGCAACCCAGGTGCACAGAGGCATGTGTGCATGGCCCCGCATGTGAAAATACAACCTTTTGTGTCGCTAGAAGCATCTGCTTTGAAAGAAAGTATGGATAAGTGAAAGGTTTGAAATGGCCGCCGCTGGTGCTTCCTCCAAGGATTTTCTTCATCAGCAGGCCACGCGACGTCCTTCAGAGAGCAAAGGCTGATCTTCCCTAGTGGCAGCAGGCTCGTTCTCTCCACTGGTATTCAAAGACATAGACCAACCATTTCCTCTTGAGCTGCAAAGATAGCAGGGGTTGGAGAGATGTTTGAAACCCTCATCCTTTCTGTTTAGGAGCAAAGATGACAGTCCATGTGTATTCAGGACTTTCTTGAGGTCCGTGCATTGCACTAAAAAGGGACTTGTCAGGATTTAAGACTGGTGCTTTTTGTTTTCAGTGCAGCACACTAAGACCAGTGTTGGCTATTGCCCACAGCTATTTATAGTTTTATTAGGTGTGTGTCTTGTGTCTTCTGGTCTTCTACTAAAGCAGTCTCACTTGGCCACTCCAGAGAGAAAAGTTGACAGTTATCATGCATTGCTCCTTAAGTTTATAGAGGCCTCTTAGATAGATAAACCTGGGGGAATATACAGTAACTCTGGCTCTATAAATACAGCTGGGGGTCTCAAACCAGCCTTCCCTGCTGCTTCCTTTAAATAAGGGGAAAAAAGAAGGAGGTGGTGAGGGCAGACCAGGCCTTAAGGGATGAATTGAAAGTACATGTAATCTGATTTTCAGTATGCAGTTTGGGGGTCAAGCCTACATTATAGAGGCCTGTTATCTGTCTTTATAGAACTAGAATTACAATGTGTAACCATCCCTTTGTAACAACGTATCAACAAAGACATTACTGCATCTTTATTTTTAGTATGCAGGAAGATGAAAAAATGCAAAATCCTTCCACTCATGACGTGGCTGTCATTCAACCATTCCTATCATACGTAGAACGTAAGAACCTATTGTGTAAAGTGTACAATTGTGCTCTGGAATGCCCCATATTATTATGTTTCTCAGCTTCACATCGGCAACTGGCACAACATCGATGAAAACTATTGTTTGTGTATGAGTTGTAGCAGCAATCGCTGCTTGTCTGCCAAATGTGCAAACACAGTATCGCAAAGGCCTATACCATTACAATGCACGACAAACAATGTGTTGTGTGGTGGATAAGGTCAGTAGAAACAGTGAGCATCGGGAGCGATCCCAACGAGCTGTACTATGAGCAGCTATAGTGACCTGTAGTGATCACGACTAAAGCCAGTGAAATAGTATTGCATTGTCCCTATACAAACGTCGTGTTTGGTTATAAAAACACATAGTGATTTACGCTCTCTTCTAGACAGGCGTCTGACATGTTCTGAAGGTCGACTTGGCCCTTCGGGTGGGATGTGGCTGAGGCATTTATGTCACTCTCTGAATTAGAGCTGTTTGAACATGCCACCCACCTCGGTGGCGATAGGCCAGATGGAATGAGGGGGTTTGAAAAAGGAGAGTGCCACAAATTTATCCTTGAAGCTTCGATCTTCTCACAACACATTCTGGCAAGCTACAACAAAGACAAGTGAGAGCTATAGCCTGTAGGGTTGTGACAGTTTGGATTTTTAAAAATCATAAAAGCGCCGCAACTCGACACACAAGGATTGATTACTCTATTGTACCAATAGTAATTTGAGATCTAGTGCCTGCGTCACAGACTGTGACTGAATGAAGGTGGCACCGCCAGACAACTAAAAACCTGTTTATGCAGAAAGATCACAAGAGACACACAGAGTGAACGAGTAAGCTAAAAAAAACCTATCTTGGCATTCCATTTTAAAACAGGATTCACCCCACAATTGTACAAATCAGATACAGGTAAGAAGCCTTAGCATCATGAGTGCTGAAAGATGGCTATCTCCATTAGCAACAGTTTGAGAAGAACTGGTGGGTATTAGGGAAACGCAATAGGGGATGGGCAGTTATGTGTCCACCACACATCCCCCCCCCCCAACGGGGAATCAAGCAAAAGGAGGTGGTTGTTAATTAACTCCGTAGTCTGGAGGGAAATGCGTTGGAGGCGTTGAGATGTAAAATGTAATTAAAAAAAGGAAATGCAACCTGTACGGTGTGTGTTTGTACTTTTGATCTAGTATGCTCGGAGTTAGTGGGTGTCGTACTGTGTTGTACTTTGTTGATAGCCGTTGTACAATTCTCTCTGCTCATTTGTTTGTTATTATTTTTGTGATATTGTAATGTGTATCACATTCTTTGTTGTAGACAGTAGGTGTGACACAATAGTCAACCTCAACACTTTGCTGAATCTGCATCTCTTATAAGATCTGATTGGACAACAATCAGGCATTATAAGCACCCCAAATGTATTGATTGCATCAGATTGTACAGATTTAGACTCTTATGTGCCAGTATTCAACAAAAACAAGGTTTGTAATGTTTAACTTACGACATGAATGTGTTTGAATGAGTATAAATATGTAGACATATTATCTTTCAGTCTCACTGGGATGGTTTGACGGGAAGACTGTCATTCAACAAGACGAGTGGTCTACGCACAGACTTCGACCTGGACATCATCAGTTTAAAGGAGGAGGGACTTGAAAAGGTACATTTTTGGCTCTTGAATTTTTTGCTTCGATGGAATAAAAGCACAGCAGCAATGTGTCACCCCATGCAGTGTAAAAGAAAGTGGAACTTCTGCGATGAATATGCCATAAAACAAGAATTTAATGGATTATTGATTTCACAAATACGTTTCAGATTTTTTTCTCTTGATGTGGAAGGAATAATGCAAATTTGACGGTATCACTTACCTTCTAACAAGGAGGCAAATTGGCTGTTTCAACATAAGCATAAGTTAGTGGATCATAAAGCAAATTGGATTAGGGTACACATTAGGGTGTTAATTGCAGCCTCTCTTAATGATAATTTGAGGTGATGCCCAAAATGCTGTTTGGTGGTAATGAGCTGTATAAACATTTTTTACAAAAAACGAACTAAAAGGTTGGTAATGTAGAACTTATTTTATTATACTGGAAGGCAAAGTACCCCCTGGACTATAACAGCTTTTCTCTACTAGAGGGCTTTCATACATTATGAATACATCAAATAGGGATAAGTCCCATTATGACTTCCTCAAGTACTCCCTAAAGGCTCCACGCTATAAAATAGCAGCAGCTTTTCAGCTTGTAACCCTTCTGTTCAAGAAAAAAGAAAATGCTGCTTTGAAATGATTCTTCTTCTCTATTTCACTGGCATCTTGTCCTGCGTACGGTCAATTAAGTTGAAGCACAGACATCTTGCAAAAGTAGTTGAGGCCATATTAACATCTTCTCATTGTGTCTGTGACAAATCCCACGCTGGAGCATGTTAGCGTTGATCCAGCAGCGTGCTGAGGATTTTTTTCTCTCTTGTATATCCGTGGAATCGGCTTTAACTGTTTGAGCCGGTTAAGATGTGGACTTTTCTCAACTAATCCATTGTAATTGAATATTAGCCCAAGTTTGAGCTTCTGCTGGAATTATGAACAGGTTCTCAGAGTGCCACTTCCACTCAACGCCAGCATACGCAGGAGGGTGAAATAAATGCAATGCTCTCCATGTGGCTGCATGAGTAAATAACTTTTGAATCAAATATTTGGCTAATCATGTTTAGTGAATGAAGCTAATTGTAATTGGGTACAATTAGAAGAGAATTTTGCAAAGCCGAAAGCATTCAGAGATATTTTTAAATCTCTCTCCTGGAGTCCTCTTTGGTTGTGAGACAAGCTGTAACTAATATGCTTTTCAAATTAGAGCACATGCCTCTCTCTGGATTAGGCAGGGAGGACATTAACAGACGTTTTTCATGCTTTTTTGTGGAGGGGGGGTGTGTATGTCTTTAAATGGATCGACCTCAAGCACAAACCCCAGTGAATATTAAAAGCTGTGTCTGTAGTAATAAAGAAAGCAGGAGGGATAGGAGGAGTGTTTGGCGGAGGGCTCGACTTGCAAACAGAGATTGTTACCGACAGCCACAGGACTATTTGTGCTAACGATATGTCCCAGAGTGTGTCCCTACAATATGCAGAGCTTTTTGCCTGAGGGCTGCTTGCATGTATAAATCCCTTTATTTCTTCAAATCTCTTGGTTTATCTCACTGCGGCTCATGCTGGACCTTCATTCAAATTAACTGTAACCTTTTTTTTGCAATATTTGCTGTTTTTAATAACGTTCTGCTTGTTTTAGCCTTATATTTCTTTTTCATGCACGTTTACACCACGTCAGAAACCAATAGAATATAATGAGTCATTATTTGTATGCTTAAATTGATTCATGTAAACTATGGCAACATCTGCATGAAAAAGTGTCACAGCTTAGTTTGAAGATAAGTGAGTTAGTTTTGAAAATCTCATTGCAATCTACAGTATTTTATTCTGTTAAAAGAATATTCATTGTTTTAACATACGATTCATCAAATTATTCGGGTTTCTTTGATTTGCCCATCATGCTTGATTTCTATCAAGATACACCTGAACACCCCTTGCTTTCAAAAACAACCTGGCTTGCTGATATAAAGGTGACTCAGCCAATCATCTAATGCTGCTGGAGATGTGTTCAACCTGGCTCTGATGTAGGAGACTGGTTGGAGGGGGGGGGTCTGCTGGGGTCATAGCACACCAACACTTAGCTACATGCTTTTCATCTTCCGCAGGTGGGGAAGTGGAGTGCGTCGGGAGGTCTTAACATCACAGAAGTGCCGAAGCGAAAAGGGATGAACATCACTGATTCCCTAGCTAACCGCTCCCTCGTCATCTCCACCATCCTGGTAGGTCACCTATGTAGCCTTGTGTAAAATATATCCTACCCTTCATGTCTCCTCAGGTTTCCGTCTGGTAATACAGTGAAATTCAAGCTTTACAGCAAGGTCATATATTTAGCTCTTTCCAGCATTAGCCACGTTTTATTCTATAGTTATTGCAGCATTTGGAAGTAGTGCGCTCAATTTACATTCACTCATTTACCTGGCTAGCTTACGAGTTTCCCCACTGTGAGTGGGCCGCTATGTAAGAGTTTAGACTGACGTTGGTGGCACTGTCTTGCTCTTTATTTGTATTAGGAGAAGTTTACACTCCAGGTCCACCAAACAAATTATACATAATGGCTTTAAGTTTATCCAACTTTTTGGTTACCTTCTACTCCTTTTATTTCTTGTTTCTTTAAAAGTGAAATCATAATATGTACGTAAGTATTTAAGGTACACAGTGCAATTCTAAATTATTGCTTACTTGCTCGGTCAAAAAAAGACAAACTATTTCTACACTGCCATACAAAAACAATGCTATTTCTGTGTGTGACATTCGGCTCTTCAGCATGATCATGTATGGAGCCATCTTGTGTATATTTGAGCGAACAGTGTGTGAAGGATTTGGTGGCATCTAGCGGTGTGATTGCAGATTGCAACCAACTGAATAACCTTCTGCTCGCTCCTCCCCTTCCAAAGACAGCAGTAACGTGACCCGCCAAGTGCAAAACAGTGGTAATGCCGTTTGCCTTGTACAGAGGCCATCATTACCTTAATAACGCTACTATAGGAGCAACAGAAGTCAGACGGCACCTGGCGGTACCACAGTTTTGCACTCTGCAGCTCAAAATGCAGTTTTAGAAGTAGTACCATGGTGGCCTTCAGGTAACACCAACAAGCAAAAGGCTTTGTGTTTGGGCTACTCTAGAAACATGGCGGTGCAACTCCGTGAAGAAGAACCGCACTCTATGTAGATATGAAGTGCTCATTCTATGTTAACAAAAACATGATTATTAGTTTCAGGTTATATATATATATATATATATATATATATATATATATATACTAATTTTAATTATATTATATTATATTAATTATATTATATTCCATTTATGCTAATAAATCCCTGAAAAGGCACACTGGCCCTTTTTAGACACTTTTTGCAGGGTTCTAAGGTTTTTTTTAAAACAAGTTTAAAAGAAGTGAGACGGCGCTTTCAACCACCTCATTGAGCTAACTTGTGCTTAATTAGCTAGCTAGCTACAGCTGATGAAAGAGACCGTAATGAGGAGTCTGCTTTTGTCTAAAACCAAGGGCTCATTGTCTGAAAAAATTCTAAGAATTTAAAATGTTGGATCTGCGACCATCATTATAAACTGCATAAGTATGCTGTGCAAGAATGGGAGGCTTTACAGGTTTAGTAACAGGAACCTAAATTATCAGTGATTCAGACTAGATTCTAAAGTCACATCATGAGAATGTTAAATGAGGCCTGGAGTACAAAAAAAAAACAAAGTAATAGACAGTTACACAGAATGAACTATTCTTGAGAACGCAATAATTACATGTGCAGATAGAAAGAACTAGGTGAACCCTCCCCCAGCTCCCCATTGCATTCATTTGATCCCTGGCTGTATGTACTTAACGCTGTCACTGGATGTTGGGGTCTTCATGGAGCTACCAGGGAGGTGCTGACACAGATGCTCCCCCTCCTGCACCTTTTCAGGATAGATATACAAGCTGCAGTGATAAACACCATCATTATGCCTATATTGGACCACAAGGCTGTAATTATGACAAGTGAGGTCAAGGCAGGACATAATTAATGCCTATCAGGTGCCATCCATGTTAATTCTGTCTCAAAGAGGAGAAATTGAACAAGGACTTAAGTGTTATAATATTGAACTACTGCTCTAGGAAATGCCGGTATTGGCTGATTTTATGTTGCAGTTGAAGTGATGTTAATATAAATGTGTATCAGTTAGATTTCAAGTTACCTAAGATGTTTGATCATTTTTTGAAGTGCATTTGAGTATTTTTGACATTTGCTATTTCGTTGGGATTCATTAGTTTAAGATGATAAAATTGCCTACTTTCAAACTGCTGAAGAGAGTTTCAACTTTAATATCAATCCCCCCCCCCCCCCTCAATGTAATGGCATTGCATCAAACTGATTCCAGTGATGCATGAACAAGACGTCTGACAGCTTTATAGTGATAACTTTCTCAAAGAGATTAAGGCACTTAATGTGTTTTCCCTCTTACATTAATTGTTTGCACTCCATTGCCTGTAATGTCTCCGTGCAAGCCCACCTCCCTCCTCGTTCTGTTATGCACGCCCATGCTGCGACTGTGAGGGTAGAACTGGTATAAACACTTTGATTTGAGTCCAAACCTTGGGGAATAGCAAAAATTGGAAGGCTAGAAACAGATGGTAATGACTTTTTCCCTTAACATGCAAACTTTTTGATCAAGTTAATTGGACGACTTGAGCAAAGTTTGTGGCTAAGCATTTAGTTTGCTCTCTAAATGCATTGTCATCATCATGTATTCATAACTTATTATTTATTTAAGAGGCCATCCTAATTGTGATGTCCAAGTGGCTTCATATTTTGATCGCAAACAATTAAAGATGTTTTATCATTTATGCATGTATTTCTCTGAATTGTATTTTGTTAGAATTTACAGAATAAATGATGCACTGCTTAATGTTAGCTATAAACTGTTCTTTGCATATAACTGAGCTCAACAGACTACCAACACATGTTTTGTTTTCATTGCCCCAACCTCCACCTTCATCACCTCCACTTTAACCCATGAAAAATATCTATCCATGAGCGGAAAACAAATGCTGTGACTGCCTACCTTCTCCTCTTTGACTATATATTTTTACTTTGTGCCACACAAGCTGCAGTTGGAAAAAAAAACACAAAGCGAGGGTCACCTTCACCAGAGAATTAATTACGCTGCTACTGATCTCAGTTAGTTAAATATGCACCTGGCTATTGGAGGCTGTAAACTGTATTACAGTCCTTGCATACATGGACCAACATGTTTTGCAATGCACAGTGGGACATGCAAGTTTATCAGGCAGGGAAATGGCAACAGGCACCAGATAAAGGAATCCATTCATGAGCTATTCTGTGTCAGTCATTGTCACTGCAGGCATCATCTCTGTTGCTCTCCCCTGGAGATTGGTGTCAATTGATGAAGGCAACATCGTGGGCATGTTCCATTTCACTGCGGCATTCTGTTCCTAATCAAGCTTTTATATAGCCCAAATTATGAGCAGCCAGGCAGGATATTACAGGCCAGTAAAGAGTGTCAGCTACCTGACCATAAAACGAACCGACCTGTACACCAGCTATATAGGTCAACACACAGCAGTGTGGGGGAGAGAGTAGGTTTAGTTAGCTCAACACCACAGGCACATAGTACAAACATCCATTTTATGTGCATTACCATCACTATAGCAAGACACTTTACATGACAGACTTAAATTAGCTTGGTTCTCCTTTCTTTAATACATCAGTGTAGGAAAAACCTCAGCCGTCTTTCATATTTGAACGCTCCCTGTACCCGCACGCTGAACTGGAATCTGCTGTCACTGCCTGTTAAATGCAACAGCGACTCATCAGCTCAGATCACTTTGCTTCAATTAAGTGCATGTGCTGAAACAAATTGGAAAAGCTGACCTCAACATTGCTTTTCATTTGATCTTTTGCGTCTGTGCAGGAGGAGCCATACGTCATGCTTAAGAAGTCTGACAAGGCGTTGGTTGGGAACGACCGTTTCGAAGGATACTGCATCGACTTGCTCAAAGAGCTGGCCAGCGTCCTGGGCTTCACGTATGAGATCCGCCTGGTGCCTGATGGGAGATACGGCTCCCAGGACGAGAAGGGCCAGTGGAACGGCATGATCAGGGAACTCATAGAGCATGTAAGTTGTACTTGATGTTGTCTGCTTCACATTTTTTTCTTAAAGGAATAGTTTGACATTTTGTAAAATATGCCCATTTGTTTTCATGCCAAGTTGCAAGCTTAGCAGTTGCCAGGCAACTCCAAGAAGTTACGGCTCCCAACCAAGGAATAGTCCAGGATATAAAAAAAAAAACAGATTTTGTTTTTTGTTGTGATTAAACAAATTAAGTTTTGTGTTAATTAGTGAGCTTCAGAGGTACTAGTGATTTTGTCACCTTTAGATGGGGCCAGGCACATATTTACAGTATTTATGCTAAGCTAAGCTAATCGACTGCTGGCCTCAGCTACAGATTTATTATACGAACACGAGAGAGGTATAAATCTTCTTGTCTAACTCTCAGCAAGGAAGCTAATGAGCGTATTTCCCAAAATGTCAAACTATTCCTTCATGACGTGCTCCATCTCTAGAATTATGCAGCTTCACGCGCCGTAAAAATGTTTTACATCATCACGCAAACTTACAAAAGCATGCCATTGAACTAAATTGAAGGTTATGTCCTCTGTGTGGGCAGTGATATAGTTATGATTGAATACAAGTCAGGAAGAGCCTGCAAAGCTGTCAGTTACATTTATGGCACAATTATGTCAAGGTTGCCTAAAAGTTACAAGTGTGTTGATGTCATTCAGTGAGGCAAACCACTTCCTTCAGCTGGATAAGCCAGAGATCCAGGATGAGCATGTGATCCTGCATATATTGTCAGGATGCAGGAGAACTAAGCGGCAATCATATTGGTGAGGCGTAGTGGGCATTTCAGCTGTCTTTGTCAAACTTAAAGCCTCAGCGGCCATGAAACAGCCGCACACCGAAGTGATGGTGGCAATTCTCTGCTGGCATTTCATAAGTGTCCCTGTCGGTGCTCTCTTTTGTCCTCAGCCCCATCGGGTCAGCGCTGTACTCAGCTGAAAACTTGTAATAGCTTAAGTGGCATTTAGTGCAGGGAATCGTATGGCAGGAGTCAATGGCTTGGTGCTGAAAGGGTTGGGAAAGGTGGGCTCCCACTGCAGCACTTTATTTCACCATCCAAGCTTTTCGCTAGATCCATGTTAATAACAATAACCTTGAAGGGAACAAATGGATTACTAAAGGGTAGAGAATTCTGGCGAGACATGACTCCATCACCAAACAGCACATACGCTCTCTGTATTAGTCTGTTCTTGGTTTGAAGGGAGATTTTGCTCGTTGGTCAGAGAAAGTCTGGACTGAGCTTACTGTAAATTAAATATGACCGGAAGCTGGTGAACAAACACACATACCACCAATTTGCTCCATTTGCTGAATCAGAAATCAGCAGAAAAATACAGTTGAAGATGTATCTATGCAAGAATTTTTAGAACGTACTTATATATTTTAGCTTTTCGGTAGGTTTATTGTCTTTGTGAATACCAGCAGAAGTCAAGGTTAGAATCTGTACCGACATTTATTGCTTTTACTGGTCCTTATCGCATGACCAAGGGTGCATGAAGTCTGCTTTGTGGATTTTTAGTGGGTTCTATTTTGTGGTCTGGTGCTTTTCTTACCCCTGTCGGTATGGACAAGCTGATCCGTGATTCAGCAGACCTGAAACATAAACTTTAACTCAAGCTCAAGAGATCTGACCCTGGAATGATATGAGAGGCCAATATGGCGACAGATTCCTTGGGTGTAAACCTCAAACTACCCAACTCAAACAAGAACTGCTACGTGTACTGTAACATGCTATTTTATTATATATCTATCTTATACTAAATACAATGAAAGATATTGTATGCATGAGTTGCATTCATTGTGTACACCATACACAGAGAGATAGAGAAGGGAAAAGTAAAAGACTGCTACTGTCATAGTTTTTATCTGTTCAATTTGTATTCATAACTACTTTCTATTAACCTCTTAAACATCTATTGCCCCCTCATTGTTATACAGACAGATTAGATGTATAACAGTTTACGGGGGATCGGTGCGTTTGCTTAAAAATGGGTCACAGCGTTAGATAAGGTGTGAGGTGGAAAACTGGGGAAAGCGGTTGGTTTGAGCTGATAAAACTGGGCTAACCTCAAGGTTCATGCATTAATGCTATCAGCTCACATAGTGCACCGTCATAAATCACAGTTCCCCTTCACTGTGCATAATGGGAGACTCGGACACACTGGACACATCACATAAACAAATCACAACATTTCTACTGGTAGCATCTAACTATCGCCAAGAAAACTATTCTTTTAAACTGGAAAAACAGAAGCAAACTTACCTTTTCACCGTGATTCAATCTTTCAACAGAACAGATAACAGTGGAATAAAACTCAGCCCTACAAAAACAACAATTTGAACAATTCCATGAAAAGCATTTACATATTACTGTCACACAATGATTTACTTGAAATGTCTTTCTCCCCACATTCATTTCTATTTTTTTATTGACTCATTCATATTATTCAGTTTCTGTCGTCCTATTAACCACTGCCACCACAATTGCCTCAAATATTTTTATGCCCAAACTAGCTGCTTCCCAACAATTATTATTCACCACACATCTTCCTCCCATGCACAGCTACAGTTAATGGCTCTATTTTAGTATTCTATATGTTGTGAACCTGTATCCAACCCTACTTGCCTATCTGTATGTCACTCCTGTATCTTTGTCGTTGAAAGTAATTAAAAAAAAAGATCATAGAAATAGAGCGAAGCTCTGTAAGAGTATGTGTTTGCCTATATTTTTGGATGAATACTATAATGCCATTTTCTCCCCATTTAACTGCTGCGTACGACAAACTGCAATGTTGTCAAGTGCAACGATTCAGCACTGTGTAACATACAGCCTTTATTTTGTGTAGTCACAAAGCTCACTGCGGTGCCAAAGGGCATTGTTTGGAAGGTGCTAAATGATGCAACAGGCCTTGTTAAACTTGATTTAGTCATAATAGATGATCACTTTAATCATGCTGTGATGCAAATGTTAATAGCGTGCTTAGCACATCATTTGTTTCTGTCATGGCAATTCCTGTTCCCCTCGACAGATACACTGGGAGGCTGTAGCCAGCCGACATCATCTATGAAAGACACCGACTAGTCGACTAGATTTAGGTCTGAATGAAAGGCTGCTCGACATTATGTGTATTCTGGTAAAACACACACATTTTGTTTTGTTTTTATGCTTATCTGAGGATTTTGTTTTGGTGATGGTGGAAACCATGTGACCGCAAGTGAATGGACAAGTGTGACTTTGATTTTGATCTGAGACGACAGGATGACATGGTGGTGGGAGTGGCTGACCCGTAGCTGCGAGGGCAAAAGTTCAACTGCCTCAACAGCAAACATGTCTGTCTCGTCTGTCAAAGCCCCCTAAAGTAAATCACAGCTCTGAATGCACTGCTAATGCATAGCAACAGTTGCTTGATTGCATTACATATGCTTCATCATTGGCCCTTTGTGTAGCATGATATGAGACATAAGAGGCATATCTTCACTGTTATGCTAAGAAGTGTCACGCTGTGCATCCATTTATCATCATGGGTCTTTTAAATGCATGTTCAACTGGCGAATCAGAGCTTTTTATATTTCCTCAGCATCGCTTTAGCAAAAATTGCTCTCTGTTATCGGTGGTGACCATTGTATAGTTCAGCAAAGTGTGTTTCTGCAATTGCACCACATTCTACTGAAGCAAAATCTGCTCTTGTATCTTCTCTAAATGTTTGAAAAAGGAGAAAGGGAACAACAAAGGGATCCCTATATGCAAGTGCTATACAATCCTTATATCAGCATTGTGATTCCAAGCTGTAAAATACACATACAGACCGTATAGCACAGTGTGCAAATGTTTGCTGAGAGATAAAAAAAGCCTTGGTAGTAAGCAGTATGTAATTACTGTGTGTTTGGCACTGTAGCAAATGCACTAATGTCCTCGGCTGTTTATCAATTCAGAAAAAAAGCTAAGAATGAGAAAGAGCTCACGGTAATAATGCTCAGGTACTCTATGTTCAGGGTACAGTCAATGGACTGAAGAGGCATGGATTGTGTAAGTTGTAACTTCATCATCAGGTGAGGAGGTCCGGAGGGAGAACACTACTAAAGCCCACCATCTGCAAACCCAGATAACACACAGCCATGTGGCACGCAGCAGGGCACATCAGGTAATCTTGATTGTGCCCACTTTGTGTGCCTAAGCAGAAAGCAGAACAAGGACATGCGGCATGTATATTAGCGCACCGTAGGGATGTTTGGAATCGCATGCTGGTTGATCTTCCAGCTGAGTGGCAGGTTGGTTCAAAGCTGCAGTTGGCAGCAGAGAACAGAGGGACCAGTATGTGATGTACAAATTTGAATAGTTTAAGAGGGACAGCAGATGCACTGCAGGATGCATCGGTTTTCCCATCTTTCCATCTCTTCAGAGGCCACCGTGTATTTAGCTACCATGGTGCTGACCACAGGAGTGCACAATCCGCAGTGCCAGACCCACAGTTGAAATGTTTCCTCTCTGACCTTTGTTTACTGCCATGTGGTAGTTATCACATGAATCTGAGGAATGAGCTGTGTAAACCACGGGGGAAAGTCAAACTCATGTTAAGAACAGCCTTAGCGTGGTTTTAAGGGTAAAACAAATAAGTTGCAATAGAGTACAACATATCGCAAGAAGTTTGCAAAACATGGCTCCATCATTCAGCTCTATGTCTTTCCGTCTTATTAAAGTTATGTGTGGCTTTGGAACTGTCAGAATCAGTTCCTGCGGGATCAGGTCTAACGGTTTTGCACAAAGACTCAAAACAAACTCATTTTATTTGGTGAAAATGCTGTACGGTGAGCGGTGAACAAGCCCTCATCCTCTCTTTGCCGCTCAGTATGTAGGAAGAAAAGAAAGCCTCCTTTTTTTGAGTTGTGTCGTTTCTCGGAGGAAAGACCTATCCGAGCGTGAACCAAGCAGCTGGTTTCATTAACCTCCTGTCCAGTCGGGTTGCAGGGGAGTTGTGGGGGACGCAAATTTAAATGGTAACCTTCTGAATATGCAGTCATACGCATATAATAGTCTCGGCAACTTCTTTGTCATGCTCGGGCGTGTCCATTGCATAATGCTATATGGTGTCATATGTCATTCTATTGACACAATATAATGGCTTCATAGATGGCATTGCATCTGATACATTGGAGCAATGCGAAAGGCATCATTAAAGAGACAGAGACATATTTCACTTTCACATTGTACATTCCACGGAGAGTGCCACCGCCATGTATTGTTGTGTACATCCAAACTTCAACTGAAAGACAGACCATATATAACCCGGTTGTATCCGCCCAATAAATAATTGACAGTATCAGTGATACTGACCATGACGAAGAGTCTACAGTGGCTGTGTGAGACAGCGCTTGGACATAGCTTAGACATTTTTGGAGTTTGCATGCTAACATGCTCATAAGTTCAATGCTAGCATGCAGTATGTATAGCGTTCAACAGCTTCACCATCTCATTTCAGTATGTTAGGATGTTAATATTTGCTAATTAGCACTAAAAGAAAAGCTGAGGCAGATGGGAATGCCATTTGTTTTGCAGTTATTTGGTCACAAACCAAAGTATTAGAAAAAAAAGTGCTACATGACAAGTTACAGAAGTTAACAAAAGTCATCCTGAGGGGGACATGCAGCTCTGTACCAAACGTCATGGTAATTCATTCAATACTTGTTGATGCATTTTACTTAAAGCAGCAAAGGTCAATCTCTGGTCAATCAATGATGGGACTACAGGAAAAGTCAGGTGCTCACCAAAGTCATTAGAATTCATATTCTGGGGAACTACAAATTACTGCCAAACCAAATTTCATTGGTGCAATACAGTATTTCAGTCTGGACCAAAGTGGTGGACCAAGAGACAGACGTTGTGAACTCCAGGACAACGCTGCAAGCTTTGCCAAAAAAAAACAAAACAATGCCAATATTGAAATAGAAATCTGATTTTCTCTATTTATGTTCCATGTTTTTCCGCGACAGAGAGCTGACTTGGCAGTGGCTCCTCTCACCATAACCTACATGCGTGAAAAGGTCATCGACTTCTCCAAGCCCTTCATGAACATGGGCATCAGCATACTGTACCGCAAACCCAACGTCACCAACAACGGCTTCTTCTCCTTCCTGAACCCCATGACTCCTGACATCTGGGTCTACATCCTCCTGGCCTACCTAGGTGTTAGCTGTGTCCTTTTTGTCATTGCCAGGTAAGTCCACAAGTTGCATACTGTTTGTCGTATCTGTCCTTCATGCATTTCTCCTTGAGGTCTCTCAATAGACATAGTAATTTACTCTGATATCATAGCAGGCTGAGATGTGTGTAAAGCAGCCAGTTTCTCATACTGTGTTAGATGCTGGGTAGTGATCAAGGCAGTTATGTCTGCATGGGCTGTGGGAGGACGAATAGAAATAAAAAACCTTCAGTGAAGTTGCAAAGTCCCATTCAGTATGCAATTTCTCATTTCCTGTGGTATGTCTTTTTTTATTGGCAAGGCAGCTTTACGATGCACTTTAAAATGATTGCTTAAAATAAAGAAATACTTGCTGAAGCAAAAACTAAATCTTAATGATCATATTAAGAAATACAAAGAGAAAAGATAGATAGATACACCTGATGGGAAATTTCATCAGTGGAAGCTATTAATAGTTGAACATTAGCATTTACAAAAAAAATGTAAAGCCTGGCAGTAATAACTTACAGAATTATTATGGTTGGAGTTGTGTTGATTGGCTGAAAAGTTGAATGGCTGAAAAGTATTTCACTTTTTTTTTTTTTTTCATAAATATGATGAATATCCTGTTAGTGTCATTGTGAGTATTTCCTGCTGCTCCTCGTGCAAAATGGTGCTTGAGGAAGTTCTAGAAAAGCGGGAACTGAAAGGCTTGAGAGCAAACAGCTGCACTCCTCTATCCTCATTAGTTGTTGTGAGACCAAAGAAATTCTGGAGTGGCTTCACATAAGTACAAAATCATCTTAAATTGTTGCATCAGTTTTTTTTTCGGAAACCGGCCTAGAAAGCTGGAAAGCTGCTGCATCCCTTAAATCGTGTGAGCATAAAACAGACAGCGGTGAACAATAAGAGGGCTACTTCAGCACAAGTAGGTTATTCTAAATACTGGACTCATGTCAAGGCATTACCAGCAACATTAGGTAGAAAAACACTTTGGCTTTCAAAAGCTATGCTGCCTCATAATAATTATGTTGCAAGGTACCCATCCAAAGACACATTTTAGTCCATAGCTGGAGATGAATGGCATCTAAAATATATTTAAAAGGGAAGGATGATTTAAGAGGACATTCAACCCATAGATCGAAACCTGGAGAAACACATCTGGAAAATGATTAGAAGATGTTGTTAATGTGTTGATGTGGAAGAGCATTTAAGCCCCGCTAAGTGTGTAATAATTGGAGTTTCTCCATTTATATACTTATCATCTCTCATAGTTACACAGGGACCTGGTTTTGGCTTCTGTCTAGGCTGGTGCAAAATATCTCTTTATCTTAGTGGTGGAATTATGGTTTCACCACCATTTCCAATAGTGATAACAAAAATATTCAAAAGTGAAAGTGTTTGACTGTATAAAAGGTAGAGATATTAAAAGCAATTGCATTTGTATTTTCGGAGAAAGTCAAGCTTTTGCAATGAAAGCAAAACAACATTAAATCACTTTGTGGATCCAAATATGTTGCTAAAAGTCTATCTATAGCTACTTACAGCAATGGCTGACATAGCAACACTTAGTGTTTCCATTAACCATGCAATGTATTTTTGGCCAAATATATGACATGTAAGTGTCTTTGGGTATTACCATCTTGCCAATGAACATAAACTACTGATGTATTATAGCTGCATATCAAATAATGAATATGGGACAGAAAAAGCACAGCGTTATTGGGGTGTGAAAATAAATTGAAACTGCAACTAAATGAATGACACTACCTGTTGCTGCATAGGGCTGAAGTAGTTATGTTTGGACTCCAAGCTGTTTCCAGACCACCTCCTCTACTTTATGTGTGGGCTGCACTCTTGGCAGACAGCTCATAGTGTTGTTTAGCAGACAGTTCTGTGTAGGGTCGTTCAGTCTGACGCAACCTTATGGCTGTGCTAACCGACACAGCCTTTTTAGAAATTAGCAGAGAACCAGGGATATACCAGGGTAGAAGGTGCAATCAAATGAGTGAAAAGGGACATTGCCCTTTTCCTTACCTGTGGCCTGTTTAAGTCCAGGTCATGTGTAGTTTTGTAACGCGCAGAAAGCCTCTCCCATTTCCCATGCCTATTCACTAATAAATATTATTTGGCCATGGCTTTCCATTTCACATTAAAGTCAAACGAAATGCGACTGAAGGAATGAATTGGAATGGTAGGGAGAACCATTTGTACCACAGCTGCCCAAGGCTTCTCTGATGTCTGCAAATGTTATTAAGGGGACATGAATGTTAAGAGGAACACTTTGAGATGAAAACACTAGACAGCGTATTGTATTTTAATGCACAAGAAATACAACTTTGGTATGCCAACATTTACTAAAAGCACGCTTTTATTGTCCATCACTTCAGATGTCTGATAGCTTAACTACGATGAGAAATACTTTGGCTGGAATAAAACCTCCATTTTAGAGGCTTTTAATGATGAACCATTAGTCCTGTTCAGTGTCTGATTAAAATAGACTGCTGACATGTTAGAAAATATTTCTGCAGCATGTAATTAGATTGAAGTGTATCTATCTCTTGAACAATATACATTTCAGTCAATTAAATATGTCTCGAGAATTCTAACTAAGCACTTGAGGATACACCATTGTGGGTTCCAGTGCTGTGGACCATTTTAGTTACTTATCTAGCTTTTGAAGAAACAGTTGGGTTTTTTTCTGTCATTAGCCCTTTCTACTTTATCTCATCAAAGTCACAGATATGCCACTTATTGGGGAGATTCTATCTGGAATCTGTGGGATCCAATTGTACTCAGAAAAGCACCCAGAGTAAAGAGGCAGAAAAATATATTTCACATGATATGAATAAATTTAAAAAAGGGGGGGAAAGTAGTGACATTTACAATGCTTTATCTCAGACTCTGCCTCTAAAAATGGCTTGTGCAATGAAAGGTGTGCAGCAGGTGTCAAACTAAATGGCAGAGATATGGAAAGATGCAAGCTTTATGGTTCCATTGGAGTCTTAATGCCTCACATTCTCAAACATGACATTTTGTACTCTCTAAAAAAAATGAGATTTCTGAGCCTCTGTTGGTCACCTTTAGTACAAGGCATATACATATGCTAAATAAAAAACAGTTTTGAGCTCAGGCTAAATCATGACCAGATGTTTTTAAAATGTTTTTACATGACATTTGATAAAAGTTTTTAGGCTCATAAACAACTGTAAATGTATGGGTGGGTGATCACATTGTTCCCAACATGTTATGAAAAGTAAAGTCACATGAGCAATGGATCAAAAAACTGTTTGATTTGAAAACTGTTGCTCATAGGGATGAACCCACCCAACTCTACACTTCCCCTCACTTTCAAAGAGCTTTTCAACATCAGCACATTATGTTGGTTTGCATGGCTTGCAGCTTAATTGCTCGGGTTCAGTCTTACTGCTCTCATGAGTTTTGTTACAGCAGCAGTGGGCAGTTCTCAGTGAAAAAGCTCTTATCAACCGACTGTATGCTGATTTCCCAGCCCCAAACGGCCGACAAGCAAAATCCGCGACTAACTAATGAACAGAGTGGAGCACGTAGCAGCTAAAGAGACAGTCTTAGGAGTAGGTGGAGACCAAAACAGAGTGAATATTGGACATTATCAGGTAGTCAAACAGACATGCATTCAAACAAATGCTAGTATTGCTCTGTTTACTAGATATGTAAATAGCCAAATTGCTAACATGTTTGCCACAACAACTCTGTAAGGTTAGTCAAGGTTGTGTTTACTGCTTGTTCGGCTGCCGCCAAGTGGCCCAAAGCATCAGTTGATGCTGGTACTGTGTTGTAGAGCTGCTGCTCTACTGCAGTGATCAATACTGTAGTTTCGTTACTCCGAACCAAAGGTGGAACTCTAAAATAGCTGTAGCTCTCAGAATAGCTCTCTAGCTGATATGATTCAGTTTTTGAGAAGGAATGGTGTTCCAGAGGGATCAGAAACATATTCTTGTATTTTTTTTTTTTTTTTAGATCTTATAAAGATAAAGATTTAAAAAGAGCTTTCCAACTTCCTTTCTTGTTCCCAGGTTCAGCCCATATGAATGGTATGACGCCCATCCTTGTAACCCTGGATCTGATGTGGTGGAGAACAACTTCACCCTCCTGAACAGCTTCTGGTTTGGAGTCGGTTCCTTAATGCAACAAGGTTTGGTGGCGCGCACATCCTCTTCCCTGTCACAAACGATACTGTCAAACCACCCCTCTTTCCCCATGCGCTGCTCGCTCTCTCTTTCTCCCTCTTTAACTGACAAGCTCCATGATTTCCATTCCGTGACTGTTTCATAAGACATTTCCCTGTCAAGAACAACTGCAGAGCTCAGCCTTACATGACAAAGGAAGGCTGTTGTCACCTACCTGCTGTTTAAAAAGGTTAGAGTAGGTGCCAGGCACTTGTCAGAGATTGTCAGGAAAGGATGGAAAACATTGCTGCATTTATTTCCCCGTAACGCAGTTGCTGGCCCTGCTCAAGAGCTTTCCTCGTGTCGGGACGAAAAGGGTTAGTTGAGGAACATGTCTGACAAATGCCAGCTGTCAGCCATGCTAGAGCTGGCTGGTGTGATGTTTTCAGCACTGTGCGGGAGAACATTTCTATGTCTCGCGCCCAACTGTCCAACAAGTAGCCTAACAATTAAATGTCATTGTGATCTTTAATGGTGCTCAGCTACTGATTTTTGGGGCCAACCACCGATCGCTGAAAGCAGGATCGTGTGATCCGATCACTGATTACGGGGTCTACTCGAAGCAATTTCACTGTTCAACAAGCAATTCTGCTCCTCTGCTCTTTGAGTGTGTGTGTGTGTGTGTGTGTGTGTGTGTGTGTGTGCCTGTCCACGTGTCCAGGAAGATTTCAATGTCCCTGACGAATGGGTGGAATTTGAATCCTAAATCAATGTTTTTTTTCTATTATTCTACCCTAATCAGTGTTTCCCCTATAGGCTATTCATTCTGCAGCGGCACAGAGCAGATCAGAGAGAGTGAAATGCTACAAACAGCCTCGGGACTGAATGTCATAGCTTACTATTTGTAGAATTAGATTCCTGAGGTGGCTGCGTTTCCAACTCATGTGATTCTAAAATTTCCAATAAATCTAGAGTCCCAAACTCAACGTTAAAAAAAAAGGAAGATTGATTGATTGTTATTATATTCAAAATGAACATCTATCTATCTAACAAAGTATACCATCAATTCATATTTGTTGGCTTTTAGCTGTTCAAAAACATTAAAACATTTTCACCCCGGTCAAAAAACAGTTTCTCCCACGCAAAAAAATAAATACAAATCGGACAAAACTGTGTTTGTCCAGCTGTGTTGCTCTAAGAGTAATTTAAAGAACAGGCGAGACAGCAGACAAATGAGTATTGAAAACATTTCAATTTAAAATCGGACGATAATCGTCACGTGGCCGATCGGAGCACCCTTAGTGTTGTTTGATGTTGATAATGCTGAAAAAAGTCAGAACAAAATAAACAATTTCTTTATTCAGCACGAGGACCCACCATGTATTACTAAACCTCCCACTGCAGATTTAACTATACCTTTTGACTGAAAAACCAAAGGGATACAACCAAAGTTGTCATTCGCTAGATGTCTCTTAAAGGGATAGGTAAGTAAATTAAGGCCCAGGAGCAAAATAATGAAGTCAACTGTGAAGGAAAAAAAGACCCAAGTAATAAAATGCTTAACCTCAATGTAACAAGACAAATCAAAGAGGCTTAGAGAGACTCAACAGTGGATCTTTGCCCATAAGGATAGCAAACACATTCAGCAATTCATTAAGCACAGAAGCTCGGCAGCACTCTTGTGAAACTGCATAGCAGCTCTGCCAATTTGCCGGTGCAGGCAAAGGGCTGCGAGTGTAGCACCAGCATGCCGGGAGGGAGAAGAGACAGAAAATCAAAACAAAATGAGCTAGTTAGTCGCCTTTATTATTAAACTAAACTGGGAAGAATTCCCTATTATAATTTGTATCATGGCTCACAGGGTTGACTGTCAGTGCCTCATATCTACAGCAGTTAACTGAAACTGCTGCTGCTAATCAGTTTGTATTCAAAGTTCCCTAAATAAAAAAGAATGTCACTTTTGGATATCAAAGTTAATATTAAGATCATGTGTGCTTTCTAGCAGGTTTACCTACATTATGAATTGATATGTGATGGTATATTTGTCATGTTGCATAACTGTTTCTACATGATTTTTAAAGTGAGTATTGTCAAAATTACCGTCACATTGATTTTAAACAAATACATTATTTGAGTTGAAATTGACAGACTGATTCTGGCTTTCTGTGACTTCCATTTGTGCCGCAGCACCTTGTAGCACATGCTGCATGGTGGTATCTACAGCAGGGTATATTTTGTCTGTGTCACATTAACAGACATCCTCTGCTTGTCTGCCAAACACAGTGACAGCAGCTGAGACGGAAGCCATTTCCTTGACATGTTTAAAATGCAAATGGACGTGTTTGAGGAGATGCACAAATAAAAAAAAAAATTCTACCAGCTTGTCTGTGGGAGGGAGGTGTCAGAGACAAGACAAAGAACGCAAAATATGAGGAGGTGCAAAACCAAACACTTTGTGTACTTCAAATGCGTTCCTGGGGGTCTCAGTAGGCTGTTGCTCACAACAAACATATGTCTGATCATTTCCTGTAAATTGGTTTCTCCACGTAAAATGATTTTAGAAAGTATGTTTGATTTATGAGTTGACTTATTCCCAATTCTCTCATTCTCGCTGACATTATTCTTTGATTTTCTAAAGTATATTTATACTCTAAATATCACCAAGATGCATAATTAAAGCCAAAAATATTGTACTCTATATTTGGTTCTTTATGCGAGAACTAATATGTGCTGACATTTTGTCTTGTGTTTAAGAAACTGCAGTTGTGACTTTGCCCCTTCTTGAGATTCAGAACAAGATTTACTTGCAATGGAATAAACATTTTCATTCACAAGTGTTATTATTCAAAAGCAATTAACAAATAAAAGCCTCAAGCTTTGAACGGGAGTTATTGTGCAGTGACTCCAGAGAGCGAATGCTAAGTGCAGGTAATCATTCTCATGGGAAAGCCTTGTTTTCTAATGTTAAAGTGAGGCATTGCTAGTGGGCAGAAACACTCAAGAAAACCGGTACATCATGTTTAGCATGGCGCACTACTGAATCCACAGAGACCAGCTTTTTTCTCCCCCAGACCGAAAATTCAAAAAAGCATCATGAGAGACAAAACATTCTGTTCATTTATTCAAAATGAGAACAGCAGTGTCAGACTGACTTCTGCATGACGTCATCTTAAGAAATCTATGCTGAAATATTAGTAGTGGCTATAGATATAGTGTAGCCATTATACATTAACTCCCCTTGTGTGTATAGTATTCACAGATGTCGCAAGAAAGAACTCTCACACAAGAAATGAATGGAATACTGGAATTCAACCTCAGTCAACATTAAGTTTAAAACCACTGATAGTTTCCTTGAGTATTGGTTAATTGAGAATATTTATGCATTACAGAAAAACTAATGAAACAGACTGGAAACACAAGCCTCACAACCTTCACCTTGATATATAAATCATAAGGCTTGATAATACAACAAATCTTAAAGGAGTTCAAAATGCAACAGCAATTTTCTTCCGGCCTCAACTTAAAGTTGAAAATTCAAGTCTACTTTTTAATATAATCAACAAATAAGCTCTCGAAAGCCTTTTGATGCTAGTGAATAGGCCTTGAGTTAAGAGTTTCTTCTTTTTTTTTGTAAAAGCACTTTTGAACCATCTCCTGGGGAACTAAGCTTTTATAAATAATGGCAAACTAGGTAGATAGGAGCTTTTGCACAACCCTTACTGTGAGTAAGTTAAAGTTAGGATAGCTCATATTCTGATTCTCACTTGTATTTGTTGCAATAACAAAAGACACAAAGGTTGTTTGTTACTGCTGGGAGTTTCATTTTGGAGATTGGGAGTTGTGGTGAGCTAATGTTTGCTACAGGCTGGACTAGCTTATGTAGCTAACATGTAGCTACTGTACTTCAAAGCTTGTCATCCATGTCCAACAAATTCTATGTTATATGCTATTGAATGCCTTTTAAGGTAAATACATATACCTAGGAAATACTTTTATTCACTTCACTTTGAGAGTTAGAGTAGAAGATCAAGCACTCCCATAACTGTCAGTTAATGTTAAGTATGTAACTTCATGTATTGAATGCTTCAGAGTCTTAAAACCCCAAATTAGTGAGCATTTTTGCATCTCCGATTCCCTCGTCTCAAAATCGATGGATTTTTGGTTAGATACCTGAAATCTCTTCAGCTTGGTTAAAATATTTTAATGTTTTCTTATACAATATAAAACACCTCTTGGTAATTCTGACGCTGTTAGGTGTCTTTATTGTGTATCCTTGCACTCATGCGACCGTGGTGTAGCTCGTTTTAGGGCAGTCGAGGTGAAGGACTGTCTTGCTGAACTGAACTTTTAAGTATCGTGAACTTGTGTTTGCCACAGAGCTTATTTTCTGCAATAATCCAAAATCCAATGAAAAACTCCCATCGGCTTTTTGTCTAGGGAACCAGTGCAATGCTAACTTCTAGGGTCGGCCTACAAAAATACGTCATCCCTGCAGCGCTCAAAGAGACAGTAAAGTATTACTGTTTTGGTTACTGAAATAGAATAAGTATCGTCTTCTGTGAACAAACATTTATATTACCTTGGCTTACAAGATATGAGTCCTTCCTCAAGGAAATGTATGGCATATTGACACCGTTTCATTTCCCTGGCACCATATGACTGATCTGCTTTTTGTATTTATTAGTTCTCTGATCCAGCGCCATATACTGTTCCATGCTGACAACAGCACTTTATAGTGTGGAATTCAATTGAGTTACCCGTTGCTTCACTTCGTTTTCAGTGCAACAAGAGAATGCATTTGGATCCTTACGCTGCAAAGTCATAGTGAATGAAGCGATGCTACTGTCTTCCCTTGTTTGTAACCATGTAGTCTTTGTCAAACCACAAAGGACAAATCCAATCAAATTTGGTAGAAGAGGTTAAAGAGCTGACCACTCTGCCCCCCCCCTCCTGTGGAATTGCCCTCATAAATCTTCTCAGTAAAGTAACAGTGCAAAAAGCGCAAGGGTATTTTAAAGGTTGTCAGATATGAGATATAAAGTAACTTTAACACCAGTCAGTGAGCCATTATAATCATAGTATTACTAAGCAGAGGACCAGTCAAAGTCACGGCTGATGCTGAAGTGGACTGTCAGTTAGTCTGGCTATGCACCATATCTTGATTTTTCTTTTTTTATACAGACTGTAATGATTTGACTGCAAAATATATTAGTGTGTACATCTGGTAAACATGATGAGCTATAAATGACGTAACAGGAAGATGAAAGGAAACAGTAGTAGTGTGAATTACATATGGTGTGTCAACTGGTCCATCACATCTCATTTCAGATGAAAGATTCAGATCTAGACTAGGATCAACTGCAAACGGTATTAATCAGTTAATCTTTTATGTTTTAGCGACAACAATTATGCAGCAAATACTTCAATCAAACTGAAGCACACTAGAAATAATGAAATACGGTGTGGGGATAGATTTTATACTCCCTCATTAAAAGTTTTTGATACACATTATATTTTCAATAAAAACACTTTATTACCAATGCAAGTTAACAATATAAAATAATAGTCATCTGCCAGTGTGATTGAGTACATAGTGAGTTAGTATCATTGCTCAGAAAGGCTATTGAACCGAATGTAGAAGCCTGAGGAACACACACCTTACTGGTCTGATCTGCCCATTCTGAATTGTTAATTTAGATTTTGGCTAAATTGCCAAACTGGCTTTATTTTCAGTGGCACTGCCAAAAACATTTGCAGGCTAATTAACAAAAACGCAGGCCATCATGTTTCTGCATTTGTTTCATTTGGTTACAGTGTTGGCAGGTACAATTTTATCTCGATAATTGCTTAATGGTCTCTCACTTTGTGTTGCGTACAGGCTCAGAACTGATGCCCAAAGCCCTGTCTACCAGGATCATCGGTGGGATCTGGTGGTTCTTCACACTCATCATCATATCATCCTACACAGCTAATTTGGCAGCTTTCCTCACTGTGGAGAGAATGGACTCGCCTGTGGACTCAGCCGATGACATCGCGAAGCAGACCAAGATTGAGTATGGTGTGGTCAAAGATGGCGCAACCATGACTTTCTTCAAGGTATAGCATGAATACAAGTTTGATACATTACTGAAGGTACTACGGAGATTTAAGATAAAATATGTCAACAGCAATAGAGATCGGTTCCAGTGTAAAAACGGCCATGGTGTAGCTGAAGCATGCCTAGTGCAAACATGTACAGTAGTCATAATAATGATGTGTCAAATGTATGTGAAATAAGACAAGATGTTGGTTCTTGAATTAATATATATATATATATATATATATATATATATATATATATATATATATATATATATATATATATATATATATATATAAATAAAATATAGATAGATCTTAATTCCCACAGCAAAGGAAAATTCTTCAGCTTCTCCACTTTTTTACACTGTTTGATGTGTTCCTCCATAATGATTTTTTTATTCCAAAGTTTCAGCGTGCCTGCAGGGTCTTTGAATTTATTTTATTATTTTGAGCATTGCTTTAGATGCTTCTGCTTCTGTGGTGCTGAATAACACATGTAACAGAGTTACAGTTTCTCTGAGTAAGAAAATGAAAACACTGCACATTTCAATTGAAGGGAGTCCATAAGTTTATGAAATTCAATAGCAGGAAAGCTAGAAATTCTTCCAGGGCATCTGTCTGCCCTAGTTTTAATGCCTAAGAAATTTGTAGTGGAACTCATGAACACTGCATGCCTCATTGTTGAATCTGCAGAATTGCGTGTGTTCTGAATCCCCCAGTTTTGATTATGTTATTGGGTTCAGGGTTGTTGCTGATACCTTATAGATTTAGTGGTGACTTGGAACACTGTAAGATAACTTACTTTTTGCATTGCATCCCATGAAAATGAAATGACATGTAATGACAATTAGCGCACCTGGATCCAACTCAACTCGTTAACACTTTGAAAAGAAATCAACCTTCTGTTCCTCTGAATAGCCATGTCAAAGAAAGTTTAAGATCATTTTGTGTTCGTCGATAAATCACACTTGTGATTCCAGCGTCATAAATAGAAGAAACAGGTGTTTAATTACCTCATCAGAGTTGCATGGCTCAAGTGCCCTCTGCTCCCACTTGCACTTCCAGAAAGGCCTAATGAAGTCAATTCAATGAGCCAGAAAAGCATGATAAATACTGAGGAGACCGTGAAGTAGATGAAGGCTTTGCAGATGGATATAACTGGATGGATTTGGTCCTTAACTCAGTGACATACTTAACCGTCTGTGTTTTTTTGCTCTCAATTCTGCTCAATTCTTGCAATTCCAAATATGCATCCTGGCCCTAAAAGACAAAGACGGTATAACATAACTTCTCTTAGATACATGAATTAATTCACCAGCAAACTTCAGTAATGGCTGACCAGAAACTCTGATAGCCAACAGGAAGACATTATCTGCTGTACAACTTGACTTCTTTTCAACAATCCTAATATCAGTACAAAGCGTCAAAAATTATAAATGTTATACTTGTACCCTATTATTTTAATGTAAAGTGGATATTAGCATAAAACAAGAAAATAAATATGTGCTTTGTTAAAAAAAAAAAGACTAAACCAAGCCTTGAAGAGTAGAATTTTTGTGCCATATGGTCCATCTTCCTTTCTGACCTCATCTTCAAATCTCTAGCGACAAAGATGCCAACTTGGCAAAACTTGCTATACATCCTAATTGGTACTTTTAAGTTTTAATATCAGGCTATAATACCTTATTTTTAAGCAAGCAGGACTGTGCTTCTAATGTAGTTAAACATAATGGAGGGCGTCTTATAACAGCATCTTTCACAATTTGAAATGGCTTATAGTCTTTAGAGAGTAATTATCTAGGATTAGACATGGCATAAATGTGACCTCATACAAAATTGCATGAAATACCACATAGCCTGATGCAAGACTAATGGAGAGGCATTCTATTATTGCTGCTTCAGTAGCACTTATGAGAATAGATGGGCACACAGCTTCAATTTACTGTCCTTTAATCCCGAGACAATGGCGATCAGCAGGATGTAATCACGTAAATCTATTTTATCACTGGCTAAAATCTGTATTATTCAATGCTGTAAGTGAACACATTATGTACCTTTTCTATTCAAACATTAAAAAAAAAAATCCCCACAAGTTACTCTGCCATTCTTCAGGGCTACAGAGGTACCGGTGAGATTTTATGGTTAGCAGTATGTTCAGCTGTAACACCTTTGACTATAATGTTTGAAAGTAATTCTGTTCAAGCTCAAACATTTTTTTTTTTTAAGTTGTTAAGAGCATTGTATATTTTTCAACCACTTTTTCTTCACTTGCAGCAAGGGAGGTTGCACAAATGAGCTTCAAAGGCACGTGTTTTCTTTAACTGGCTCCTTCTGTCCCTTCCAGAAATCTAAGGTTTCTACCTTTGAGAAGATGTGGGCCTTTATGAGCAGCAAGCCGAGCTCATCACTGGTGAAGTCTATTGAGGATGGGATTCAGAGGGTGCTGAAGTCAGACTATGCCCTCTTAATGGAGTCCACAACTATCGATTACATCACTAAGAGGAACTGTAACCTGACACAGGTGGGAGGGATCATCGACAGCAAAGGCTATGGCATCGGCACTCCCCTAGGTAAGACCTGTGAACATTTGAGGCTGCCTACTAACTGATACAAAAAAAAAACAACCTCTTCAATCTCGTACATGTTGCCTTTTGAAGGATGACGGTGAGGGATTTCTTTTTAGACAACGCAGTAGCATACGTTTTTTTTTTTAGCTACCAGTTAGACGGTATGCCACAACGTGTTTATGAACCTTATTATCACAGAATCCAGCTGGCATTTCTTCCAAAGTAAAACAGGCCTTATGTTGTTTCCAGGCTCCCCATACAGGGACAAAATCACCATAGCAATCCTAAGCATCTTGGAGGATGGGCGCCTCCAAATGCTGAAGGAGAAGTGGTGGAGTGGGAGCAGCTGCTTGGATGAAGAGCGTCACGAGACAGGCCCCATGGGGATCCAGAACCTGGGTGGTATATTCATTGTGCTGGCATCTGGTCTCGTGCTGTCTGTTTTTGTGGCCATTGCTGAATTCATCTACAAGCTAAGGAAGACTGCAGAACGTGAGCAGGTACATGTCCCCATAAATCACATGCCTAATGTGTTATTTTCTTTATTTGAGCTTTACTCTGTGGTTTGGAACATTAGCCCAACATTAATTTAAATACATTCCACTAGCATTTCACTTTAATTCACCCTCGATTTTAGCAAAAGGAGTCGCTAACCGAGCCTATTTTGTGATTAAACTTCCACGTAGCCTCCTAACCAACGCCGTGCTCTGGCTTTTAGTTTAAACACGTTATTAAAGGATTTGCATGCCTTTGGCTAATCTCTAAGAGGACTTGGGCCATAACACCACAACATGTACGTATTTTAACAGGCATAATTGCAAATTGGAGCATAGAGAATGAATCCATTATTAGTCATTGGAATTGTCAGAATAGCATGAACCCTTTACTGTTGTAAATCACTAATTTGAGTGCGTAGTTGCATGCATGCTCATGCACCACACTCTTCCTGACACAGCAGCAATAATGAACCGTGTGCAGGCTACATGTGGTGGTGGTGGTGCGAGTCGACATTGCTGACAGCCATGGACGCACGCGTGCACATACACACACGATCACTGGCACAACGCGAATGTTACGTTCTAACGCATGTTGTGCTCTTTAGACTGTCGACACTCTGCTGTCAGAACAATTTAAAGCTAAGGCATTTACCCGCCCCCCCGTCCCTCTCCCCTCTTCTCCTTCTTGCTCTCCTCCCCGCATCCTCCCTTTTCGCCCAGAGGTCTTTGTGCAGTGCCATGGTGGACGAGATCAGACTGTCATTCACCTGCGAGAGGCGGGTGAGGCACAAGCCTCAGCCTCCAGTCATGGTGAAGACGGATGCAGTGATCAACATGCACGCCTACAACGACCGACGACTCCCGGGAAAGGACAACATGAGCTGCAGCACTGGGATGACTCCCGTGTTCCCGTGACAATGTGTTCCCCCCAGGGCAAGAACCTCCTGAGCAACTTGTCAGGAGCGATGCCAGAGACTAGAGACAATGGCATAGACGGGATCACCAGATTCACTATTAACCACAGTGACATGGGGACACTAACAAAACATGGGCAACTCAAAATGGCAGCATCAGCCACACAGGTATGACAACATTCACCACTGTATTCCAAACCACAAGAGGTACAAATAATATTTGGGGGAGGTTTTAGGAAAACAGTACACCCAAAAAATCGGTTTCAAGTCTGATGTTTACGTGCGCAACACAAAAACACAAGAAAATACACATGATTCAAGGAATCCTCTATCAGTGAAAAGACTGAATTCTATTGAACAATACGGATTAAAGCGAGATGAAAGGCTTTGTTAAGAATGGCAATAAGTGACGGATTCATGGAGGATGATAAAGAGTTGTTTTCATTAGACAAGAGTTTTGCCATACATTAAGATTATGATATCAAGTTCTCACCTTCATCCGGTTAATTTACACAAACTCCTGAATGGCCTCTGATGGCAGAAAATAATGTTACCTCAAACTTGTCGAGGCTCCAGCGTTCATGTTTGAGTCCTAAGCTGCAGGTTATGAGACAGGATCTTTTGAAAGCATGGTTTACAGGTACGCATATGATAACCTGAAAGAACACTCAATCAGTAACCACAATATTATTGTTGGTGGAAACCAATAGAAAGACACAACTGTTCCGAGGTAAATACATGTTTGTTGAATTTGTCATGTGAAATTAACTATATGGTTAGACACAAGCAATTAATCATTGATACAGAGATGGAGTAGAGCAGAAGAACATTTTATGTCAAAAATTTAAAAAAATTACGTTATTGAATTTTAATCAGTTTACAAAATTGATTGCCAAAGATCTGGCCATTCAACAGAACCAGATACAGTACAAATCGGGCCAATTCCTGCTCACTCTGCTTTTTACAAAGCACTACTCCTGCGTTCAATGCAAAGTAAATTAGAGTGGTTTAAAAGGGACCATTAAGAGATCTTGCTAGAACAGTTTTTCCAACCATGCAGGGTAATAATATGTATTCAAAGCAAATTGTAATTGGCACAGTCGTGGCACTGTAATGTGTTAGCTGGTGCAAACCACGTCACCTTAAAGTATGGTTATCAACACTATAATGTAAAACAATCATTGCATGAAAAGCATAACAAAAAAAATAGAAAACTTAAAACATAACCATGGTCCTGTGTAATTTCTAAAAGAATAATGACAGAAATATTGAGTATATGGACCAACTTTAAAAGTTTGTGCTCAACTCTGATGAAATGGTAGCATGTCTGTACTTATATGTGTATATATGTTTTTGTATATGCATATATACAGACTGGGTGGAAGGCATTGGATCAGGTATTTCTGTTCATATCTTTGTTTAATAAAGAATTGTAAGTCACAGATAACGGGGGAAGCGACTGTGACCTTAAAACTAAAGAGCATTTCTTAAATGCATTAAATTGTGACATATCCATCAAACGTCGTGCTGGACTGGTGTGGCTACAGAACCATTGAATGTCCAAAGTACTTCTGAACACATTTTTTTGAACAGTTACTTCATTTCTTTCAGGTGTGATCTAGAGGATTTTTGGCAGGAAACTGATTGCTTTGCATTACGGGCTTTTATGAAAACTTCGCAATGGTTTGGTTTGAAGGTTATCTCAGTCACCAGCTTTTCCTGTTAAATTACCTGGTGTGGACAGAGTCAATCCATACGTGTAGTGTGTGAACATGCTGAGAGATAACGTGGTGAACAGATAAAAGACAGATGATGATTTTGTGTGGTCATGTTGACTTTAATACCTATTGAATAAGTGTTTATCTTCAGCAAATGTCATGCCGTTGGAAGATTCGAGGAGTCTATGAGCTGCTATCACCTGGGAGCCCAACGAACAGCAAACCTCTGTGAGGTTTGTGAAGTCAATAAGTCAAGACAAAAAAAAAAACTAAAACGTAACCATCTATGACTCAAGAAAACTCCAATCTGTATAACTTAGCGTTGGTTTGGTAGAGATTCACTGTATAATTGTCTATGGATTCCCTTCTGCAAAGTAGAGTATGTAGATAAGATCAGCAGGAGAAAATGTATTTTGCTAAATTTATACTGTTATAAATGAATTCTGTTCACAGTCAAATATGTTATAGATGCTATTTATTTCATTAGAGAGGTCTCTTTAACTTACTTCCTCACTTTACCCCAGTCCCACAGCCCCAAACCGTGTTTATTTATTTATTAGAAATGCATTATAATATGTCAGAGTGCTATCATCCAGATGGAAAACTGTATGTAAATCTTCTTTTATGATGGCTGATATATTTCTTTAAGTTGAATATGAAATGGAAATAGAGCTTCCCCAAGAATTTAGGGGACACTCTCTTAAAATAGGGAGAATCGGGTCTATCTTGTGTATCTGGACCTTTACTGCTCTTGAAATCCCGATCAGGGCGTGATCTAAAGTACGGCCGCAGCTGAAACGTGGTTATACGATATTACTGTTACCCTCATGTGTACTGTAGCTTCCCATGCAGGTGATTCAAAGCCTCTTGTATTTCACCTCTGTAATATGTGAAAATAATTGAAAATATCTTCATAATCCAAATTAGTTGGAATTACGACAGGGTTTTCTGATTTGGCTGATTCAGTCAGTTTGGTTGCTGAATATATACATCTTTTTTTACAAATTTATGTGAATAATAATGTCATTTTACACAAAATTGTATGAAACGTGGGAGAAAAGTAATTCAAAATGTAAGCTACATAACCTGTGTTCCATTAGCAGTGTGTGATATGAGTTTTGATTTTCCAGCAGTCACAACGGTATGCCTTTTTATGTATACCTTTCTTTTGAGTTGCACAGCTACCATCATTTGGCGGAAAACCTCACAAACAATGCGATAATTATGTTGGTGCCAACCAGGGTTTTCTTTGTGGACATGCAGAATTTCTATGAATATAGTTTTTGTAAGGTTTTGTAAAAAAAAAAGGGAAAAAAAGATGATTTTGTTTTCCTAGTAACTGTATGTGTTAAGAGTACATTAGAATAACTGACATCTGAGTAAAACATGGGGATATTCAACAAAATATTAAAGAAAAGCTAATGAATTATTTTCTTTTTAACGCATTGTGAATAATTCAATTGTACAGTTTGCTGTATGGGTTATATGAAGTTTTAAATAAAAAAATACAAACTTTATCTCCTGCTAAGCTACTGATTGATTGGTGTTGTGTTACCATGCTCAAGACATGAAATGTCTCCCTTTTATCTTGATATTTGACTATTTTTGGGTTCTAATTTGAGTCTCACAATAAAGAGATTATAAGCAATGCTGTGATTATGGTTGCTTGGTACTACGTTTTGACCTACTTCAGAATCACGATTTAGAAATTTGACATTAAGTAAAATATTGATTCCAACTCAATTTTAAAACCCAAAATGTTTCATGCTGACTTTTCCAATTTAACGGCAGCATGATTATTATACTGAATATTACATTAAATGACCCCAATGGGGATCACAGTACCATATAAGGTGGAAGATATGGCTAACGAACATCCACAGTACAATGAATAATCAAAGCAAGCAAATTGAATCATAATTCAAACAAATGGAAAATCTTTTAATGATTATGTCTTATTTCTAAGTGTACTTTTCCGCTATAATACCAGATGTCAGATGGAATAATGTATGCATTCTTCAGATGCATGCAGATATGAAAATATCACTTACTGAAATTAACAAATTTGCAAGTTGCAGATTTAATTTTCAAATTATTATTTCCTTTGAAGAAAACAAAGAATCCCACTCATTATCTTGTTCTCACTTTATTCATTTATGTTTTCATAAAGTGAGTGTGCAGGATTCTTTGTTTTCTCAAAACAAATGTGGCTGAAGTTTATACAACAGATCATTCTGGAAAAAAGATCATCGCCTAGTATTGAATGTCGTCCATTTGTGGATTTTCACTTTGCGGATTAAATTAAAGGATACATTAACATAACAACATAAAGCCGTGAGCCACATTCCATTAAAATAAGCATGAATGATATCTATATTTTTGCCATAGTCATTATTAAGGTCCAACAAAGCAAAACAGATAATGCTATAGTGCTCAGAATGAAGTAGATTGGAGATGAGAACACAGCTGCCAAGATCGGCAGCATGATACAGGTCAGGAACTAACAAGTTACCTGTGTGCCGAAAACAAGAAATGGAAGAACCTTTGAAGGGTGAACATGTAAAGACCTCTCAAAGGTGTCTCATGGTGGACTCATATAGATTGTTTTAAACAATAAACAAGAACAAATCTGCATGTTTTATGTTTGTATTACGTTTGCATGCAACAGCTGCTGCATGAGGCTGGGTATATCCTGTAAAACACAGAGTATTGCAAAACTACAAAGGGAGAGAGGAATAAACACGTTTGCTTCAAATGGCGTTCATGCACGAATGAATATGCGCTTTCAGGTAGCCAATCGACTGCAATATGCAGAGATTAACCTTGCTGGCGTTAGGATGACGAACGTGCGTGTTAAAAAAGCAAAGGGAAACCCCGGGCCGTGGCGTTAAGGAGCAACGGGCGCATAATGAGCGATGGGCAGGGGCATTGCGCCTAATGGGAAGATTTATTATCTCTCACTATCAATTAATCCCTTCGGACAGACCGGGGCCAGCAGGAGCGCATCAGGAGTATGTAAAAGAGAAAGAGGAAGGGCCGAGGGAGGGTGAGAGGCAGCCAGTTGAAGAGAGAGAGATGTGAAAGGACATGAGAGGTGGAGGGAACATGAGCAGTGGGGCGAAATGAAAAAAAGATGGGGTGAGAATAGGAAAAGAGGCAAGGAGAATGAGGGTATGATTCAAAGATAATACCCACAAAGATTTGAGAGCTATACGGACAGTGAGGGGAGAAGAACAAAGGGTTAATGACAAAGTGAAGAAAGAGGCATAGTTTTATAGTAAGATATGAGCCAGGAAAGAGCATGCAGGAATGCAGAATCACATGAGATAGAAATAAAAGGCAGAGCGTATAATAAAGTGAAGCAACAGTAGACAGAGAGCCCAAGATCTATGGGCTATGGGAGACTCAGGGAAACATGAAACAGAATGTGGAAGACTGATACAACACTACCAGCTACTTTGTGCGCATGCTTTAAAGATTAGCTATATGTTCAACTTGAAAACACAGAGCTGGATTGGTGATGCAATAATGTGGATAATCTCTGGAAGTAGGTCAACGAATATCAACTATTTTAAGTAATGAGCCTTTTTTTGAAAGTGAACTACACAGTTCCGAAATGGATTTTAATGAAAATAATGATTCCATTCAAAGAAAGATGCATGTGGTGGTGCTCAATTATGTTGGAGTGGCTTTTAAGAAAGGACATTTTCTTTTTTTTATGATGGAAAGTCTATGTTTGATTTAAAGTTAATGGGACAAATGGGCCTAATGTAGAACCATAAACTATTTATCTAGAGTGGTTTTACTCAGTGTTCTTCATGTTGTGAATAGCAGAGGCAATGCATAACATAAGGGCTTTGCAGTACCTTTACAGTTTTCAACATCATCTCCCCAGATTCATCCTCAATTTATTTCACTGTACTTGACCATGTACGATAGGAGAAGGGCTGCATGGGGAAAGCTCAACCTAAAGCTGACCTCCATCGTCTTTGCCATTATGGAGACTGCTTCGGTCTGTTGCTCATTCACGCTCGGGGCGGTTTTTCTCACTCTGGTGGCACATGTCCAGACCAGTGCTCTTTTTGATGACCTTGACAGGGCCGTCGGTGGGTGATGTTCTGCTTGACACTCCAGGGCGAAGTGCCTTAGCTCAATGGCTGAGCATCATTGACCCATTTGGGGGTGAGTGAATGCCCGACTCATGCCATGCCCATCTCAGTGGTCCCACTGGGTGAGAGACCCATCTTAGCAGAAGCTGCACCAGAGGATTGCCTTGATAGGAGAGCCAGTGTGGACCGAATGTTATTATAGGCAATGTCATCATCCAAGAAAACTGAATTCCCTCCAGGAAGTGGAGGATATGGAGCTGTGAAGGATGCAGCTGAATAAAAATTGTTCTGAAAAAATGAAGGCAGATATCACCTTCGAACGGAAGACCAGAAGGTATCACAAACCAGGGCATAGAAAGTTAAAGTTATAATCTAAAGATCAAACCCCATTTATGATAGAAAGTATGGTCAGTGTTTCAGTAATTGCCATTCAGTGTGTTTTCACATTCAGTAATTAGTTATCTACACAGTAGATTTCATTGTTGGTGGCGGAGTCGTTTGTAAAGGAAGTAGTCACGATGCAAAAATGATTTAATAATTTACCATTTATTTGGTAAATTATTGATGCTTTTTTGCATTGTGGCTTCGAGTGTGACTATTTCCCTTTACACTTGTGCTTTCACCATTGTCAGCACCTCTCCAACACTGGTCTTTGTTCCCTCTCTCTTGCATCTGGAGAGAAGGTATATCACTTTTAAAAAAACAACAACAGAGGACAACATTTTTTTTTGTCAGTGGATGATTTAACATTTTTGCAAGGGAGTAATGGAACAAAAAAGAGCCACAGTGGGTACGATGAAGGCGACAAGCTGCACATCACCAGCTCCTCAGCAAGCAACAGTGTCGTTTACAATTATCGATCACGTGAAAGTGACGCAAGTCAAACGTCAAGGTTCTATTGACTCTGATACATTTTCACTTTCATAAGTGCGCAGTGTGTCAAAGAAGCAGGATTACAAGACGATCAGAAAGTCGATAGCACTGTCCATCCCAATAACGTTAAAAATGATAAACAATTAATGAGTGTGTAATTACAGCTCACCATAATGCTGTAATGGAGTAGTACCACAGAGGGAATACTCGTGCATATTCTACCTTCCATAATGAGCTTGGCATTAGGCTACATGTGTCGTGTTTGTACAGGGAGACACCATATGGCAGAATGTCTGAATGAGAGGAAAACATTGTTTATTCCAGACCCTGTCTCTTTTATTGCAAATCACCGACACCACCAGTATCAGAGCTCTATCCACACACCATCATGTTGAATTATCCATTTGACTTTAGGTGAAATAGCCTGATAGAGACATTGCCCATGAAATGCCTTAGTGACTTGCTCTTTCTGTTCTCTGTCTTTGACCCTGGTAATGACTGGAATAGAGGGTTTTCATGAATATAAATATAGTAGATGAAAGGCAATTTTCTCCAGTGTACATAAAATAACACCCTTGAACATTTAATGCGGAGTAGTTTTTGTCAAGAAGGTACTGTGCTTTTGCAGTTTAACATTGTGTCGTGCACTCAGGGCCACAACACCTCTTCATTTACGTAAATCGCTCGGTCCTCTCGAGAGCGTGTCATGTGTCAATGAAGGCAAAGCAAACTGCGAAGCTTACACTCACTAACAAGCGAAACATTAGAATGCACACGATGCAATAATGACATGTTTAAATACGCAATGGTTTGTGCCAGCATCTGAGACTTTACCAACATTTGAGCAGCAGACAAAACACATGCAGTCAGTTGCAGTACTGAGGGCAGAAACACCTTGTTCAAAGGAGGTGTCAGGGAATGATAAGACTCATTCAAGCTGACAGGCGGGCCACAAGTACACAAACCATATCCCGGTACAACAGTGTGTGTAAAGGGCATCTCATTAACACACAGCTCACTGAACCTTAACGTGGCTAGGTTAAATCAGAAACGGTGCTTCAGCGATTAAGCTCTACAGTGTGATGGAAGAATGGAAAAATCCGGCATGGGTTTCTACTGCAACATGCCGATGAGCAAGAATTTGATGTGGGCAATACAAGTCCATCTGATGGTAGCAGTAGTGGTGATGCTGTATTGATAGTGGATTGTTTCCATTCCAGCATTTCATACAAAATACAATATCATTTGAATGCTCTTCTTGCTTACTATCTGTAGCATTTAATGACTTTTGCAAATGGATATTCCAGGTATTGTGTATGCTGAGGTTATACTATATTAAATACCCTTATCATAAATATAATCACATATATAAGACATAAAATGTACAATTGCAATTATTGTATTGATATTTTAATAAAAATGATTATACAAAAAAGTAATACGTTTTACAACCAAATAAATATTGTCTGTCTACAGATGGCTTCAGTAACTTAAGACTCCAAAAGCTTTCACAACTCATAACACTCAGTTTTGCTCAGCAGTTACCAAAATAACCAGATTTGTTAAAGGGTGCTGCATTCAAGTGATTTGCACCCAGATTGTGTGTCTCCACACATTCAGAAATTGTTGTGTTTTCTGCAGCAAGAAGCCAAAACAAAGGATCACAAACCAACAAAGCGCCTTTGAGAAGAGCTGGATGAAATGTTAACGCCATGTATGTTTCACTGAAGTTACTTTAGAAAACGCTAGATGTTATCCAGTCACCAAAGACCAAGAAAACTTCTAGCATCTTGTTGAGTCCATGCATAGAATACTTTCTGATTAGCCAAGATATTTGCATCATTGCCACAGACAGGTGGACCTGCCTAAGTGGTACAGAGTATTTTAATGTTTGGTTTTGGCAGGTCTCTCTCATCATCAAATACAAACTCCAAACCTCTTTGCTTGCTTCTACCTGAGGAAATACTGTCAGTGTTTTATCCCAAGGATGCATGCAGCCCACAGCAAGGCTGTTTGATGTTGGCTCAGGACCAGACTTCATTCGGTTCCAGAGGGGGATGAAGTTCACCAGCAGATGATTTGATTTTCTCTATCAAACTCAATGCCTACATGTCCATCCCTCAGCTTGGGACACTGCCAATACACCCAGCATGTAAACCTCCCTAAAATTTGAGTTGTTATGACAAAAAAAACATCAGGGTTGAACAAAGGCAAAGTTCACCATTTATGGTTTGACTTGACTTTGACCATTATGGGTGAACGAGTTTGTGCTGGCTTCTGTGCGCAGCCTTGTCAGTTATCGGCTCAAAGTACATTTTCAGAATTGGCTAACAGCAGCTACCCTGGCTCGGCTTACTCACTATAATGAGTTGATGATACGTTTCATGGAGGCTTTCTTTTACTACAAGAGTGTGAGTTCAATTTAGCATCACTATGGCAGAGAGGAAGTAATTATACCAGAAACAAAATGTATGACTTTCGCTATTTTTTACTCCTTGACAAAACATGAAAAATCCTTAGTGATGGAAGCCAGGGAGTCTCTCGTCTCTTTCTTCTATAAGAGGACATTATATGGCCTGTCCACAGGGAAGGTGCTCGAGGGTGTCTGGCTGGCTGGGGGAAAGTTTATGGGCTGTGAAGGCCAATTTGAGCAGCCTGCAGAATCCAAAACCGTCATGTCACGTTCTTCCCTCTATCGCTCTGCAGAAGAACATTGAAGAAAAAAAAAAAAAACCCAAAGCTATTATCACCAATGAAACAAAACTGCTGTTCAAAACTATTTGACATTTTGAGTGGTAGTGGCATGGACCTGTGGACCGCAAATTGCTCATTAATATTAAACAAGTAAGTGACAGTTGGAGGGACTTGGCAGACACTCTTGGCACCTCAAGCAGGATTGCAAGTGATGGCTGGGTGCTTTGTTTAACCCAATATGTGGTGGTTAAGTGAAAGAACAGCTGCTTTGGACCTCTTAGACCAAGGGTGCTGCTTGGCAGTGTCGAGATAATGTGGGCCAACTGCAAAAACCTAAAATGGTTTATATTCATTTTATATATATATATATATAATTGAAATAAGTTATTTATGATGAATCTTCTAAATGATATCCTGACACATGTTCATTCATTTCAAGTCTTCTGGATCTGGTGTTCTGTAGTATATTTTAGCAGGGTTCCCCTTGATTCACACAGTAAACATCACCTTATGCCACACTATTAATATGCAGTTGCAAACCAAGCCGCACACTGTAGCCATAAAGTGCATGATTAAAACGTGTCTTGCTTTCAGTATTTATGGCAGATGACTTCCGTTGTGCTAGACTGGTTTTAATATCCACACAAAGCTACAAAAATGTTAATGTGTAGCCACTGAAAATAACAATTTATGTCCCCCATTGTGTTTTATTTTTGTGGCTCTGTGATGCCTGTGTTTACGGGTAAGGCCAAATGTAAAGTCATATTTAATTACAGAGCATTATTGCTCAATGAGGCTTTGTTAATGCAAGCTAGTGTCTCTGATATAAAAGATAAAGAGACAGCACCTGTAGCCGAGCATAAATGGGACAGTGAATTGCCTTCTTTTTTTTTTTCCGGTGACATGGAATAACGGACTAATTCATCAATCCCTTTACAGCACTGAATTTAAAGGTATAATGATTAATGCATATGTATGTATTGTTGATTAAACTAGATGAAAAACTAAATTGTGTTGATATTGTTGATTTGTTAACTGAAGGCGATCAAAATGAATATGGGTCGGGAAAGGGACCTGGGAAGCTTCTTACTGGAACTCCTCCAACCACTCAAGTCATGCTTCGCTGTAAAAAGCCTGCAGGTTTGAGAGAAGATGTGGGACACCCACAACAATTCCACAGCAGTGCCGTTGACTTCCCCGACTGAAAGACCGTTAGGAGATGCTGTTTGGCACGAAGCGAGTGGCATGGGCTTCGTTGGCGGTTTGTGGCACTGCATATGGGAAGTCCTTCAAAGTCAGCCGTCGTGCTGCAGGCAGCATTCTAATGAGGTCATCAATAACCTGCAACAGCTGCTCAGAGAGAGAGACCTCATCTGTTAAGCTCTAGCCACCAGTGACTTCGCTGTAACTGAACAAACCGCTCCAAAATAATGAGCGCTATTCTATGGAACATACAGCACCACTACCACCACAGAACCATTAATTGGTGGAACTGCAGTACATTTAAAAAAAACTAAAAAAAACAGCAGTGACAGTAAATGAAAAGGTTGCTTGAAAGTCCCTCAGGAACTGTCACTTGTCCGTTGTGATACTTTGGTAGGAAAAGCCTCTCGAAATGAGGCAACGGTAAACATGTCACCCACTACAAAGGATGCAGTCCCACTTTGGGCCAATCAGGAACAAGTAAACAAACTTTGTAGCTCTCAACACTGAATTTTAAAAATGACAAAATTCAGCCTCATTTTCTTTGAATTCTTTTCTCATTATTTTCAGCCACAGATCCATACGCATATTCACAAACTTGGCCAAAGCAAACATCATTCTGTTATATGTTAAGAAAAAAAACTGCAGCATCCAAGGTATTGTGCATTATGTTGAACAAATACAGGTGCCAAAGCCTTCACTTGTCAAGTGTAATTTTGAAAATGTGCTCCTAAAGCATTGATACTTCATTCCAGGATGTTTAGAATGTGAGTGGCAGCATCAGGGATAACGTTCATTACTGATGGATGGACACAGACAGACCAGAGGAAGGATAAAACACAACCTTTGCCATAATTCATCATTGGAAGGAACACAAGTCTACCGGTCCAGAAGAGCTGGTTGATTTCTAGTGTCTCATTGCTAGCTACATGAAAAGGCCAAAGTGACCTTCAGCTTTTAATATTGGAGGCAAAATTTGGATGAATGACTTCTGATCCTCAGTTTCCTACCCTCAGTCACTGCCAAGCTTTTGCTGGTCTCACCATGTTGTATATTATTGGTTTTCATCGTCATTGCATGGTTGACCCCTTCTCTGTCTCTCTGTTGGAGACACCACAAGCTCATCTATTTGTGTGATATTTGCGGCATGCCACATGTAACCTGGAGGGCTTTCCTTACACCTCTGTAGCTGTCAGAGGAACATGAGCAAAGGCAGCAAGATATCGCTTCCTCTCTCTCTCTCTCTCTCTCTCTCTCTCTCTCTCTCTCTCTCTCTCTCTCTCTCTCTCTCTCTCTCTGCTATGGATTTAGCCCACAGTTCATTCTTGCTTGGATAAACCAACACTAAGACACAAAACAGGTGCAACTATGCTTGCCAGTAACAAAATGTCTGCCAGCCTACTTAGAAAGCCTTTCTAGGGAATACTGTTCAAGTTTTATGAATGTCTAGGTTGAACTTATAGTCGGAGAACACACAGTGCAATTCATACGCCTGTCAGAAATGAAACTGCTGAGCCGCTGTAGGATTTTTATACTTAAATAAGTTTGCACATAATTTACTCGTGAGAAGAAGTGTGCGATATATTTGTATGTATGTTTTAATCCTTAAAGTAAATAGTAGGTGTACATTCTCATCACAAATAAAACATTGATAGTTCATTTAAATGTACTGATCATAAAAATGTGCAATTCTCCCCAATTCTGCTTCCCAATCAAGCTGACATAAGCTCTACTTATCCTGTGCATCTCATGACAGGTACTTCATCTCAGTATCACATTGGTTGGGTAATAAATATGGGTATTAAAGTGCTGACCCTGAGCAACGACTAATGGGTTTGAAATATTGTATTGAAATTGTGCAAAATTCCACAGGGAAAAGGCTGCAGAGGATCAGGTCATATATGTATTAGGCGGCAAACCTATGGTTGTGAAAAGTGAAGCCATTGCTGAAATGCCTTAAACTTGCATTTTTATAGTAGCCAGCATGGGGGCGACTCCACTGGTTGCAAAAGAAAGTCTGATTGTATAGAAGTCTGTGAGACAGTGACCCTGCTTCTCATTTGATTTATTAACTCAGTAAACATCGTAAGTATTTTTAGTTTATGTTCCAATTTTCAAGTCTTTTTCCATACAGCATCATGTTCATTTAGTTAATGATGCTCCCATTCAGAGTAAAATAGACAATGAAGCAGGGTTTACTTTGGGATGCAGATCTTGTGATTGACAAGTCGCTATCACAGCATTGTTCGGTCTGGGTGTTTTTATGAGTCGTCTTTCGAACTTTAAGCTTTCCACAGTGTGTTTTCAGTTCATGCAAGCGATGGCGTTGATGGTGATGGCAAAAAAACAAGATGGCGATGACCAAAATGCCGAACTCAAGGCTTCATCAGAAATGTGCCCTTACCTCTACCTCTAGAAATTCAATTTCAAGTCAAATAGGGACAACACCTGCCATTGGCATTATGTTTAAGGTGTCCTATATTCATTTTGTGGTACAATATATCTGCTCCTTTTTGAATAAGACGTTGTATCTGAAGAGAAGCGGGTCTCCACTCCTTCCCACTATCCATTATGAAGCTGCAGTGCACCCTGGCAGGGAGGTCAGTGCTTTTTAGACAAAAATGAGAAGGGAAATTTGATTTGCCATGACGTACGCTAGTCTCTATTGCACCCATGATAACTCCTGTGATGTCTAAACTATGCCACTGGTGTTCTATACACCAAAAACACCAAAACACAACAACAACAGTTCATACTGGACCATTGGCCAAGTCATCAATTCACAAAATTGCAGTTGTGTATGCTTGGTTCGCAAAACTGAGATAGCTGTTGTCATTATTAGCTGTTGTATGAATAATTACTTCACAGTATACAATAAGACAATAACACACAGTATCAATAAGACTATTTCCTGTAGTCATTATTAATTCAATTTTCATTTACCTTACAACTAATGCAAAGCTTTAATTTGAAATGCATAGCAACACAGCTGTAACTACACATGCCCATTTGAATCCCGTTACTTTTAAGATCATTCTCCAGAGAAAGAGTTATCCTTTGATGGTGTAGTCAGCCTTGCTATGAGGTTAGGCAACATGAATAAGGTTCGTGATAAGCCCCTTTTTCTCTGTAGTTCTGCCATGATGGCTCACACGCAGAGGCAAGTAGGGAGGTGGTGGAAGGATTAGGAAGAGGTTATATCTGAGGCTCACTCGAGTAGGGCACACCAAGGGTGGCAATACAGGTTCAGCAGATGCTGCTGGAGCATGGCCACCGAGTCACAGATTAGGCATGGAGGCCCTCGCTAATTATAAGAAAAGCCCCAGCTGACACCAGCCTTGCCACAATACTAATATAAATCCAAAAGGTGGAGTAAATAAATGCAACAGGATCTTTAAATAAATGCATGCCGTCTTCTCTTTAAGTACTTTCATCCAACACATAAATCTGCTTCTGTGTTAACAATATAAATTTCTTCTGACTCTCATTTAGACTCTCCATCCCTCCATTATCTCAACTGTAGTATGACGGTTAATGTAGCTGATCAGTCAATTAATCTCCTAGATTATACCTTTATTTACCTAATGGAATTTACTTAGACCTGCCAGTCTTCTTCAAAATGATGTATTGCTCTTATTGATGGACTGATTTCTGAACACTGCTTGTGTTCCCCCTAATTGTCCTCATTGATTAATTTTCCCTATCTTGTCAAATGTCTCCTTCATTTAGTCCGCACATTCATTTGTGTAGGCACATGCGTCAATTACATTAACATTGAACAGGCCCATCCAACAAGGCTTGGGGTGGAGATCAACTTTTCATTAAGTGGTGAGGGATCCCGGTTATGCTGATAAAATCTGATGAATCCAATTTAGTAGCAGCACAATGTGCCTTATATGATTAGGGCATCGGATGCAGGCGACACTGCACTATTTTGAAAACACACCTGCACGAGTGAAGTTTGACAGGGAAGGATACTTGAAATGAGACACTGGACACATTTTGGCAAAAAGTGAGTGTAACATGCAGTCTGACCTCCCCTTGTCCTCTCTGTAACTTCAGCAATAGTTAACATCATAATGCTGCTATTTATGGCACCTGTTAAATAAGGCAATATCTCAGGATCGATTTTGCTGCCGCTCGCTCTCCCCTTTGGCACTCTCTTCCAACACACGTTGGATTTGATAACTCAAGCTCTATTGATTTTTCTATAAGCAAAAATAGTCTGCACCGAGGCATAAACAAAAGATATTGGTTGTGTCCACATGCTTTTTTAAGGATCAATATTTCAATGTTTTTGTTTGGTTTGTGTGGGACATATATATATATATATATATATATACTTTAGTATATACAGTACACCTATACAGTGATACATTATTTCTGAAACATGCATAAGCAAAAAGGAAATTAAATGCGTCACTATCAATATATTTTTTTTCTATGAGGCTGTATCAATTTCCAGGAAAATGCATGCAATCTGATTGTCGCATCACAACTTCTGGAAAGAGTCTCACTTCTCCAACTGCAAGATTGCCTTGTATGCTATACATCTTGATGAGTACGTGAGGGGAAATATGTTTATGGGGGGGATGATGCTGATAGAATGGTGAGAGATGATATACAGTGAGATTGCTGGTCAGACACAAATGGAAATACCCAGTATGCAACAAATGTAGAAAAGGTAATGGTAAGGCAGTATTTGGAAAGGTCTAGTGGGATGGAAGAAAAAAAAAGATCTAGGGGAAAATGGAAAGAGAGGGACCATAACATTCTAATGGCAGATTGGGATCTAGTTTCCTGAGTTGGGGAGAAAGTGACAGAGACTAATGGATTTCTGTGCCTGGTGTGATTAAGAGGCTGTACTAAACCTGAGATAATGTGCTGATATCTGTTGGGAGCTGCTTGACGCTAGCTGATCATAATCAGTAGACCCAAGGCAGTCGAGAAGCCGATCACCTCTCTGCAGCACTCAGCTCGCCCTGCATGTCCTGTCTGGTTATGTCTGAAGAAGCACACCCATCTTCTCTACGATCTCCTACTATTACAGTAATACGGTGCTGATTTGGTTAATCGGTTTCAGCAATGGAAACGTGTGTCTCCTATTCAGCACAATGGAATGCATAAGAACGTAGTTCCCCCTTCTTATGTTTAGTGATGTGTAGTGCAAGTGAAGGAAACGTTCTATTTCCGTGATGCTGTTTAAGAATCGAGTAGTGAGAAGACCTCGAAACACCACTCGGTGAGCTGGCAGAGCAAAACTTGAAGTTTCATGCAGTAAACAGGCCGTGGTGCATTAAACATTGCTGATGTTCTTATGCATGGTCCTTGGGCTTCACTGTGCCGTTGCACATTTTAATTTTAATCTTAATCAATGTTCCGTGCTCTAATGAGAACACTGGTTTTTACACGCTTGTTGACCTGCCAGATCAGGATGCACTAAATGTGATCAGAGGCTTATTAGCCTTGGGAAGGTAAGCACTTGCCTCTAGCACCATAATAACAACCCCAACCAATGCTGCAAGCCCTCACCATGCAAGAACTACCACAACACACAGCATTTTATTTTCTAAAGGGTTGACTCTTTGATGAGCTGGCGTATCAATTTTAAAAGGCCACAAAATCCATGAGTGGGACTTCAACGCAGCACCTGTGGAAATATGACTCTCTTCAATTCATTCCATACTGTCATTACTACTTAACTGGTCCAGTGGGACTCCTTTACTGCAGAATAACAAGTCCCTGCATCGCAACAACCATATGTCCACGGTTTCCCTGGGGAAGACGCCTCCGGCTGTCCAGATCCCATTTCCGTGTTGTCAGTTTCAAGCAGAGGAAGCCTGACAGCTATATGTTGGAACGTCAACATGGATCAGGATGAGGTACTTCGCTAACAAATCTGGATAAAAATCCACAATTACAGTATGAGGACTCTGCTGCTTAATCTTGTGTGTGATCTTGTGAGAACATTCTGTGTGAATTACAGTATCTTGGCCTGGGCTGCATGGCTTGAAGCATATTAAAATCAGAAAGCCATGTTTTAATGATACTTGAACCCAGCGGTACTACTAGGACTTCAATTGTGTTTAATGCTACAAAATGCAAAAAAGTGAGGTGCAGAATATTCACCAGATGCAACCAGATCAAACTTTGCTATTTAGGGGGACTGGATACCACAGTATCAAGCAAATCATCTCATCTGTCCTATTGTACATCTTTCTAGATCAATGTTTGAGATTCAATATGGTTCAATCTAGCTTGATCTGGATAAAAACTGAAGGAATAGAATGATAAGACCTGTTCGGATCATGCAGTGTATGTGTATGAGCTAATTCAGGCATTTTACAAGCAAGCTATTAATAGTACTGACTCTCTGTGTACTGACACTTACAATATGACTTGGAATTAATTGCATAAATGAGTAGGGTAGCTCATTTGTTTATTTTTTTCCCTTCTTGTTCATTATTGAATTAAATGACACAATCCAATTAGTAGTGTGCATTGCAGTTTGATTAAGCAAGTCAAATATTAAGGCGGATGCTCAGCCAAATTATGTGGCATTACAAATCCTCCAAATAACAGGGATTTGAATTCATGTGCAAATATATTATTCTACAGAATCTCTCTGAGCTGCAGGCTGAGAGCATGAATGCCTTCATCTGTCAGTAGTTTTGGATTAGTACCGTATAGACTGACCTGTCCAAAGATGTCTAGTTTAATTAAGTGGCTCCGTCTGGTTCTGAAAAGTGAAGCCAATGCTTAAGTGTCTTAAACTTGCATTCTTTTAAATGGCCATCAGGGGACCCTTCTGGTTGAAGTCTGATTTTACAGTATGAGAAAATTTCCCTTGATTTATTACTTCAGTAAATATTGTAAACCTGAGGTTATGGTCTCAATCGCTAGTTTCACTATTCATGTAAAAAGAGCCTGGCATGCATGTATTAATACTCTACAGAACATACACAGAAATACTTCTCTGTTTGATGTGTAACAATGCTATCATTACGCAGAATGTTTCCTTTGTCATCACAGTTATTCTTGTAATATGCTTTCCTTCCTGTGAGGACAACACATATTTGAATATAAATGACCTCAAATTGCATTTGAGCTGCAGTGCGTGTCGTACATATTGAAGAAATGGCAACATGTCAACCCCGCCAAGCTGATTCCCAAAGTAGCTAAAAATGACACCGCTTAGAGCCAGCACTGTCTTCACTGTATGTGTGTGCCAAGTATTTTGGATGTCACTACAAATATTTTACACATTGGGTGCAGAGAGGATGTTTTGTTTTTGTCTCACTCTGAATATATTCACTTTTTTTTTCCCCCATCCTCCACTGGCGAGCTGCGACAGTGACGAACCGTGTTTTCATTGTAAATCAAACGATCACCTTGCTAGGTTCCCTAAAAAAAAACACATGTCATCGTTACCTAATGCATTACTGTGACGTATGTCTGCTGGAGAACAACAGCTGTTGGACTATTTGAAGGTCATCACTTCTTATTTTCTAGAGAAATGTGGCAGGTGTCATTTATAATCCACTGACACGTTGCTGCTCGCTCTAAAGAGGAATTGATTCAACATGAGGAGAACTACATAGGCTTCTTACTCCAACCATCTATTGGGGTGAATAAACTGCCGGAATATATAACATATGACCCCAATTTCCGTGATGCTGGTGACAGATGTCTCCTTTTGCAGGTCGGAGTGACTGTGAAGAGGTTTACCTTCTCTTTTAACCAATCTTTAGCAAGGGTTGGGACATTAAGTTGGCAAAGCGAGTGATCTGTAATCTGGGTGAATGGCTGTGTCATACATCAAAACTCTTGGCAAGAGTCATGGGTTCAAAACTGTTTGAAAAACCAACTGACGGAGAGTGAGACGCCTGCCTATACTGCTTACAAAACTCTTGACAAAAAGAATGAATCTGTCCCTGGCACTCAAAGGAACACTTGCTTTTAGCCATACTAGTGCTCTTCATCCTGGATGATTTTTTTTGCAGGGCTTACTATCACCATATGTTAGACAAACATATCTATTTTTCTAGCAGTGTGGTGTACTTGACCACTCCACACAGACCACTTGATCAATCGGTACACAGCCTTTCAATTAAACAAAAAATTGGTAGCAAATATAGGCAAAATGCTAAATTGCAGAGCCCAGCCAGGGCTTTGTCAAAGGGACATCAGCTGAGACACTGAGCACTCATGAAACAATGAAATAGAAAGGGAGAGCGTCTATTTGCAATAATAAAGTGCAAATACAAGCAGCCGGTCCTTAATGGAACTCCTCACTGTATCGCTCATTGCTGGGGCCCCCCAAGGCTTAGCAAGATTGAATACACCATATGTTTATCTGGAGCTTTTCCCCTTGTAAGTGCCACTGACGGCATGGTTTTGGCACTACCCTTGTACTTCCCATAATGCATCAATCCAAAAGCTCATTTAGGCAGTCACTTCCCAGACACCACACACAAAAAGGGACTGGGTCTCTTATTTGTGTTTGTTAGATAACAACTATCCATCCACTTTGTGTTTCTTGCATCTTTCTGTCTTTACTTTGTTGTGCTGTACATGGACAGAATACCACATACAGAAGAGGATTTCACTTGTATGTCCAACCCTTCCTCCTAGAAATTACACTTTTTCTTTGATGCCTGAATTATGTACCCTGGCAAAGTTTTTTAGTATATTCTATAATTTCCCATGTAGTTTCATACAACTGCACACGTGTGTACAGTTGGCAACTTTTTTTCTGGGGACTCTGCTGCCTCACTGGGGTGGTGAGCTAGCAGGTGATTCTTCAGATCTGTTGTAATCTGGAGGAACACAGCTGCTTTTATAAAGTTCAATTCTGCGGTGTGTGGAACCCAATATATTTCGTGTTTTTTTATGAATCTTAATTCAAATATATTACCATTGTAAATTCTCGGGCTGTCCTCGACCCAAGAAATTCTTACTCGCCTCACACCTTTTTGTCGACTCATCGTTTAGTTCAGTTTCTTCACAAAGCATCACACAGAAGCACCACTTTGAATCCTGTGGTTACCAGATATCTGCTCATAAGCTTCTTGGAAATAAGTCTGCCAGCATGAAAAAAGCATAAGACAATGACTTATCGACTTATGAAATCTTAGTCGACAGGGTTAGGGTTAGTCGACAAAAAAAATGTCCAATTAGTCCACTAATCGACTAAGGGGGGGGGGCATACCCAGTAAAATTGTGGATTTATAAACGTAATTTAGGAGACATGGTTGTCATATCATTGTGCTACAATTTGTCAATAGCACTCTACAATTTGCTAATCCACACAGTCTCCCGCCTGCTGCGCTCTGTGTGCGTAAACTGATTATTATTTTGTGATATCCGTATCTCATCTAACCTTGTAATGATATTCCCTTATCCTGCCTCAGCAGCCCTCCCCTCCCCCACCGTTACCCTGCTGCTGCCGTACGGCCATTTTTAGCCCCATAATTTCCTTGGCAGTAAGCTCCTGATGAGGTTGGTCAGGGATGAAGACTTCTATTAACTCAAATGTTGTACATGAAGGGAATTGCAGACCCATAAAGCAAGGTCTTGTCAGTCTCCCAGGTGAGCTCTAGCATGAAGAGCATAGCCTCCCTCTCCTCCCACTGGCAGATTTGCCTTAAAAGTTTCCGTGCCCGAGGGGGAAGGTAAAAACTTTGAGAAAGCTGCTTGATTTTCCCCTTCATTTCTCCCGCATTCATGCTGTATCTGCTGTTAAGTGAAACTGACTCTCTCCATCACTACAGTACAAAAATTGCCTAATTTGTGAAGATGGGTATTATACGGTATAACTCATGTCGACATGGTGTCCCAACATAGATTAAAGCTTATTGTTTTTGGTTAATATTGTCCCAGAAAAAAGTGTGACCGAATACACAGGACGTGTATCCAAGATGTACAGTGATGTTCAGGCAAGAAGAAGACTGGGAGCTAGTAAACATGGATGTATATCGACTCTGCAGATGTTTCATAAGGAGGGAAATTCCCTTGACACATTTGTTAGACCTCAAAAGACATTTTGGTGAGCAACACTGACTTTTATTTTTTTTGTTTACAATAAAACTCCACGAGACACTTTTTATTACTAAAAAACAGTTTGACTTAGTTAGTCATTAATTTTATTGGTGAAGTGAAAACCTCTCAGTCCTGGTCTCACCTCTAAGAGCTGATGAGGGTTTAGTGGATACATGCTCTGGGATCTGGAGGGAGGCACTGAGACTTGTCAGTCCAAATGTCAGCAGGAAAACTCATTTTTTTTAATCTATCATCTGTTTTTTTTTTCCACTTTATTTTCTATGGGCAGGGCTGTCTAGTATATCCTACCAAATGTCCAAGTTATATTTCATTAGAAATCCACCTCGAGCTTTTTTAAAATGAAAGTACACATTTTTTGAAAGCTTACGCTGTGAGATACACTTTTACATAGAGCTGCCATTAGCTTAGTTCTGGATGAGACACAAATTCAAGGACAGGAATTAAAGGTGCACTGCAAATCACAAGGTCACATTTTCATTTGTGAATGAATAAATACATCTGACAGGACAGCTTTAAACTAGAATGTCACATCAGTCGTCTATCTGGACCTCAAGAGGGGCTTCTTCAGCTCACATTCAAACAATTAATGAGTTAAATTAGAGATAACGTATAGAGCGAATAAGTCCTGTTGAGACCCATGATCTTCTTGACAATTGCTTAAAATTCAAAACTGACCAAACACATTCTGTATTGCACACTGCATACAGTTTATTGCCTCATTTTGATTTGGCTACAGCTGTTATTCTATGGTATGCACCCCGCATTGCTTGAACAGATCTTCCTAGGAAGACACAGAAAATCATGTTGGCAGTTGCACAGGATTTGGGTGCAGTAAAATATTCCTGGACACAGCACAGTAAGATGTTATGCAGACAGCAGAAACAGTGTTGCTGATGGACACATAAAAGCACATTTCCAGGAACAGGAAATAATCTTCGCAGCTGGAATCAGAGATGATGTGTTTTCACACCACTGCAAGCAGATTAATTTGCTGGAAAAATAATCAGTGAAAAATATGATGTAATGAATTAATGAGGAATTGCTACTGCTTGAGGGTTTGATTTGGGATTAAAATTCTTCCTTTTATACCTGGGGTAAGAAATATACACATTTACTCACACATTTAACTGCCAGAGAGTAGTTACTATGTCTTGCTACGATATTGATTGTTCTGTTCACTCCTCTTGGGAAAGCATGTACACAAAAGTGTTAATATATTCTCTTTTATTTTTCTTTGCACCACTGTTGCTTCCAGTTTGACTCGACTTGAACATGTGCAGCCATGGATATTCCAGCCACGTAAAGTACTGAATGAACTCTTATAATTTGGTTGATAACCTCCTCTGTTATGTCAGCAGTATAACATTCCCAGTGAGGTGGGATGTAGTGTAAACAACAGTGATTAAAGTGTGTTATCTATCCTGCCTTTTGACACTTGTATATCTGTGGCTGGGTTAAGAAGACACATGCTGACAGGCAATGAATCTTAGTTATTTCCCAAGGTCTAACCATGTTTACATTTAGAGCGCTGCCTTCAGTTGTGTGGAGAGAGCAGTATCTCAGCTGTTCACATCAGTGTTTGGAGATATGTCAGTGTCAAAACAGGTGTTCTTTTAAATCCAGATATTTTGTAGCAACTTTGCGAGTATCAGCTATTTTCTTTGTATATATAATATATTTTTTATTTTATTTTAGGCAGGTTATACAAGCAAGTAAATTATGAATATCCAAAGTAACATTTTACGGAGTCAAGTTTTGTTTGTACTTGTGCCTCACGGGCTAAACTGTGTGTGTGTGTGTGTGTGTATGTGTGTGTGTGTGTGTGTGTGTGTGTGTGTGTGTGTGTGTGTGTGTGTGTGCGTGCGTGCGTGCGTGCGTGCGTGCGTGCGTGCGTGTGTGTGTGTGTGTGCATAGACAATAGAAAAATGGAGCAGCAGTCGTTACGCTGATCGTCCAACAAAGAAAATGACTGTATGTCGTGAAACTGAACAGAAATCGCTGTACTGCCAAATAATTCTTGACAATTTATGAAGGATTTCATTGCACATTTAAGGGCATACTACAGAAGACTCTCCATGTGGAAAATATTCCACCACAGTAAACAATGGCTCGTACCTATGAAGGTGTCTGCGTGCACTTTAATGAGAGTCGGGGTAATGGGCTGTTTAATCTGGCCTCAGAGCTGGGATGAATATTATGATTAAGAATATGACAGCACCACTTCCACACCTTGAGAAAGTGATGATTCTACACGTGTTGGTTGTCGCCTTGCGTTAAACGGCTGTTTCATCACTGTCAGCGACAGATGTTGCGATCTCACTCCCGCCATACTGAGCTGCTGCAGAGGAACCTCGTCACAACAGACGACCGTGACAAGGAGAAGCATGGTGTGAATTAATCTGTAGAGAATATCAATCCAGCTATATGTGTTTTGTGACAGCACCAGAGTCCTGTTGCATGGTACTGTGTGTGTGTGTGTGTGTGTGTGTGTGTGTGTGTGTGTGTGTGTGTGTGTGTGTGTGTGTGTGTGTGTGTGTGTGTGTGTCTGTGTGCTTATGTGTCTTGTAGGTCTTTGGCTGGGTGGAGCTGAGGTGCCATCACCCTAACTGGGAACACCTGGCCAGTGTGTGAGCTATTTACTGCCCAGTGTGGCGGCTTCTTCACCGACCAACCAGCTGATGGCTTCTTTGTTGCGATGCTTTCTTTTTGTTTGACACTGAAGACATACACATCATATTAACCATTGCATTTATTCACCCTCATACACTGCTGATTCTGACTTCCACACTGCATTGTTATTATCATCATTGGTACTACTTTAATATATGTTTAATCAATACATCGGCATACCTCCCTCCTTTGTTGCGGCACACGAGCCGGTCGTCATGGTTTGTACAGGAGTTACTGTATCATCCTAAACAACAAGTGTTCCCCTCCTATCTGGCTCAATTTGGTGTCACAAAAATGCCTCTACCAAGAAAGAGGCCATTTACTACCAGATCCCCAGCTGGAAATGTAACCCTTGCTGTAATTCATCATTGGTTTCAAGGGAGGTGCACTGCTGCAGGCCATTAGGACCACTGAGGGTTTAACTACTGCCCAGCAATGCGTCGTAGTCATAAACTACTACAGTGTAATCGTGTGGATCTGTATGAGCAGGTTGTGCACTCGGTGATGGAGTACCCAGACTTTGCTGAACCTCTGAGCTGGCCAGCGTTGGATCATTTGGACGTCATGCAGTTGGAGTGCGATATAAATATAGATTGTTCTGCTCACACTGGGGCAAAATCTATAACCATGACCTGGGAGGCTTTGATCTTGGGCTTACATATGACCAAGGCCAGTTTTGTTTGCTGAAGGTAAAAGCAAACTATAAAGAAACCTAACCTCTATGGATTGAACAAGTACACTTGTGCTTTTGAGAAGATTCAGTGGAGGGAGGGAAGAGAGTTTGTGGATGAACAACACAGTTCAATGAAGTTGGCTGTCCCGGTTATCTGATGTACTGTGTGAGTGAACACTGGATTTAAATGTACCTGAGGAACTCTTCGGCCCTGACCGGTGTTGATAGCAAAACGTTTTACATATAGATACAAAAAAAAGAAAATTCCAAACAAAGTGTCCTTCATGGGCCTTTATGAGAGCCCCAATCTGAAGAATGCAAGTATTACTGTCAGGTTATAAGATCATCATTCATTGACTTTCAGTGGAAAAGTGATGGGATCCCATTAAGTTATCAATTTGATCCTTTTTGATATAATTTAAAAAAAATCAGCTGTCAGCATTAATGATTTGAGCAAGCTTCAATTTAAGAACTTTATAGTAAATCCTTTTTTGGCTTTTTATTTATGGAGTTATAGAAATATTCAAGAGTTTTATATGATTTAGATATACATTGGTTTGCTTAATTAACATTTTCTATTTATGAATATATATTTTCTATAGTGTAATATATCGTATATTGAGAAAGTAAAAAATATATTTCATTAATGGAATAATTACAACTATTAGAATGATGTTGCTCTACATCTTAAAATGTAATGCTAAGTTTGCTTTCAATGCAGCTCGAATGACAATGTTTGGTTGATCCAAATTCACTGAAGGGGGTCAAAAACACCCGGACCAGAGGGGTTAGCTGGGTTGTAAGTGTAAACAAGAGCCTTTTGTTCAGGAGACTGAACTCCCAGTGAACGCTGACATGATGATGGAGGGAGTCCGGATGGGGCCCTGTCAGCGGGCCACGGCGCCATCCCCCAGAGCAGCGCCACAGCGGATGAGGGTGCCACAGCTCTGGCCGTTAACATAGAAAAAATGAGAGAGAAGTAAGCCGAGGACTGTAAAACAGGGTCAGTGGGGACTCCCTGTGTCTAGTCCCACATCAAGAGACGAGAGAGAACACACAAGCCTGGCTTTTACACAGAACACATTCACAGAGCAAGCAGTGAATGGCGCTCTGTCAATTTGCCAAAGTAGCTCGGGTGATTAACATTTGAACTGTGGCACATCAAGAGCCCCCTGTGGATGAATGGTCATTCTATCAGCCTCATTAGGGGAAACCTATTCAGGGATGCCAAGCACAAATTGCCCAGGCCCAACTGTCGAGCTTGGGTTAAGAATGACAATGGCAACCCAAAGTAAACAGTTGCGTCTCGCAGATCGCGCAAATCCTCCGGTAAACAACGGTCAGAGCCAAGATAAGCAATGAGCTTCTTAAACTGATGGAGCGTGTCATAATAATAACCTGTGTAGCACCATGCTAAATCGCTTCAATGAGGTCCCCTTCTGGGAGCAAGTCACATCATGGGACAGGCAGGATGGTAGCAAACCGACCAGCTCCTGAGAAGCTTATATATAATCTACTATTCATGAACATAAACACACAAAAGTTCATTTTACTGCTTTTATTTTGATAAAGGTGGTGTTTTTTTTCATGGACATGAATAATTAGTAGTGTAAAACTCCATGGAATAATTGACTTTCTAAATGCATTTACAACGTGGTTCTGACTGATGATTAAAAAAAAAAAGCAACCGGTCTACCAAATGCGTCGGCTGCCACAATTGTGGAGACATAGATGTGCCTTGCCAGTACCTTTTTCCTTTTTCCTTGGCTTCCCTGCCTTCTGCAGACCCATCATCAACAATTTATGGAATGTACTCAAACATACACGAGAACAATACAGGCCAGGAAAAACAAACGTCTGGACGAGAAGCCAGTTTCGCAAAAGCTATAACAGCAGCCTACATTCATATTGAGAAATACAAACCCTTCAAGTAAAAGAAAACACAGTCAATCATATTCTTATGCGAGCTTCATGTCAGACTGTCTGGCTGATATTTTCATGTTCTTATGATATGCTTCATATTCATTCCTGCAATGCAACTACTGCAAAACTACAACTAATAGAAAATTGGTGAAATGCTCAATATTTATTATTTTTTTAAAGGTTTTGAATGAGCTTATTTGAGACTTTTGTTATGTGTGATCATCATCTGTCATCCCTTAACAATCAAAGTAAACTTTCTCCCACAGACATTCAAACTGATGAAACGGTTGTTTTTGATTGTATTGTTTTGGTTGAATACGTGTAATCCACACTTTGTATCATTTTGCTTATTGATGACACATGTATGTAAACATTTGGGAAGGAATTACACGTACAGATGGTATACTGCTACACGGCTATAAGAACATGCAGCTAGTATGGCTCTGCCTGCATCCATGTGCTGCTGTTTGCTAAAGCTATGATTATACCTAACGAGCGAACAGTGTATAGCATAACTGGATTGATCTTTTTTTTGTATCCTGGAAAAGATAATGTTCTAACAGAAATAATTTCATAGGGGTATTCAGTTTTGCAAGATAATAGCACCACGACACAGTTTTTCTTTCCTTTTAGCAGTGAATTGCTGCTATTAGAGGTAAAGAATTGTCTCTCTTCCAAGCCCTTAGTGGGACCGCAGTCATTTTGGCCCAGAAAATGTTCATGGTTAGTGATTGCTCTTCCATATTTTTTATTTTTTTTTCCCTTCTCTTCTCTTTTCAGTTAAAAAAAATCAGCATGATCTTGTTTGATAGACGTGTTTACCCAAGCTCTGGATGGAATTCATTAGCCATAATTAAGCGTTTACTTGATCAGGAGGGTAAAAAAAAAGGATTATATGAAGTCAGATTAAAGGGAGCTGAGTGAAACCAACGAAGAGATTATCAAGCGCTGCCAGGCAAGCAGGCTGCCTTTGGAGTTGGGCCCTCTCTGATCGCTATCTCGTTAGTGCTTTATTCGTCAAGCGCAAGCTTAATGCCTGAAACAAGCTTGGCTATCCAGATTCTTCTGCAGCAGCACAACGCTGAAGATGTCGTATTGACCGATTGGTGCAGTGGATGGACTGACTCAGAGATGAGGTTTAAAAGACTGGAGATACCATGACATTAGTCATTTATTGTGAAGCCCCTCCCACCTTGGTTGCTGTCCAGTTTTCGCTCCCAGCATGTCAATTTGAATTAACAACGATATCAGTGAGAGATATTCCAAAGGAAATAATAGTAGATTTCTGAAATAATCTTTTGAAATATGTGAGAGAAGTAGATAGAGAGGTTGCATTTGAGAGCTACATTCAAAATATAATTTGTCAGCAGAGAATTGTGACTGAAGAGGCCAATGAAATCGAGGCAAAATCTCAGTGGTCCTAATGCAAGCTTCCTCAGGAGAGGAGCGGAGCTTTGCCTTGCTGCTGCCGCCGGTCCCCACTAGGAGCCAACACCCACACCTCTCTGCTGGAGGCCCAGGCTGGAGGGAAGGAGGCACGGGAGAACTAGAACCAGGACTGAGCGGGTCACACTGTCAGGCCTTGCTGTAGTAAAATGAGTTTTCAAAAAGGACTCTGGTGCTTCAAAACACTTTTATCCGCAGGGATCGCCAAAATAAAAATAAAAAAGTTCCTTGTTTTAACCTTGAACTTGATTTATGACGTAATTAGATTACTCGAACCTTAATCTAAAGCAAATGACACACTGCATTAGCATGTAAACATGCCACAAAGAAACTGCCAGAAACTGCCAGAGGAAACTGCCAGAAGAAACTGCCAGAAAGAACTGTGACCTTCCTACAACTGCGGATATTCAATTTGAGTTAGGTTTTGGGTTAAAGCCAAACACACACATGTGAACTCTCGCTAACAAACAAACTCTTGTGAGAGTTTCACACAAGACGGATCCTGTCTCACCATAACAGCTTGACAGACCTAGTTATGGCTGCTAACGTAGGATTGGACATTCACTGTTCTCGGGAGGAGCTTAGAGTTCTGTCAATTTTGTAAATCATTAATTGAATTGAATTGAAGTACCCTCAATTTCAAAAGAGAGAAAGGAAAAAGTTATTATTTCAAAATGTTTTATACCCAAAGTTTGATGTTGACCTTTTGCTGTTAGTCAACATGAATAAATAAAAAAAACAACACTTTTAGCAGCATTAATTGTTATTTTGGTCACTGTAAAGACAACATTGACATATTATCACCTTAAAAAGTTGATATGACAAACATGTTAGCAAACAGTTGCTTACTTATGCATACAGCAGACACAAGGCGACATTTGCAATATTTGGAGTCCTGTTTCCAGCCACCTTGCAGTCCAACACTCCTTTTAGCTTTGTTTTGGTCTTCCCCATCTCATGAGCAAAATATCTGGTTCTTTAGCTGCTAAATGCTCCACAGTGTTCACCAGTAGTCACTCATTTTGACTGTCTGCTGTTTGGTGCTGGGCAGGTAGCGATGTGAGGTTGAGCGATATTGAATTTCCCCCACTGACAATATTGTTTTAAGAAAAACATGAAATTATCGTTGGACTGGAGAAGCACATGGCTACAACGTATAGGAAGTAAGCTCTATTTTACACAAGGGTATGCTGAGATCAGTAAATCAGATCAATCGACTTGTAGTAACTGCCCTCGCACAGTCTTGAGTTTTGGTCCGGCTGCTCTTTGTGGATGGAGTATTCTGTTAGAGTTGAGTTTTCAGAGATTTGTGGTGTTTCCATCTTCGGTTCCAACTTGTTTACCACACAGCTTACAAATGACTTAGTTCTCGTTGTTTGGCTCTCCTTTGTTGTTCGGTTGGGTAATTACTCGGGCCGTACCAATTGTTCGAAGCTTCATTCATAATGTTGACATTGGAATCATCAAAAATAACAATTGTGTGTGTGTGTGTGTGTGTGTGTATGTGTGAGTGTAGGTCTCTCTCTCTCTCTCTCTCTCTCTCTCTCTCTCTCTCTCTCTCTCTCTCTCTCTCTCTCTCTCTCTCTCTTTCTCTCTCTCAAACACACACACAGTGAGCGTCTAGGCGCTCTGTGTGATTGTCTCAGTCCAAAAGTCAAAATGTATTGACAAAAGATTGATGTAATCATTTCCAAAATTCACAACATGATCTTATCTCACAAAAGTGATTTATTTGTTGGCGTTAAGCCTTTCATAAACGACATTCTGATGAACACTACAAAGCTAAATGGAGCTGATTCTTTGTGGGTTTCTCACAACTCATTGGATCTTACACATGGATCATTTCACCCAGTGTTAATATACAAATGTTGATTAGTGCAGCTTTAAAGTTTGGAAATCTGGGTTGGATATTAAAACTGAAAAAATAAACATTTTACCATCTTTAATTGTGCATCCATTTATTCAGCCATTTATGTTTATAATGCCTAAATAATTATAAAACATCCACCAATGGATTTTACGCAGTCAGAATTCTACAATCTATTTAACTGCAGGATTGCAGCATTTACCTCTTGGAAGTCAAATGCACCCACTGTTTTTCAAAAATCCATTAAAAACTGCTTGCAAACACATGCTGCTAAAAAACCTGCATTATAGCAGACATGAGGAGCTTCTGGCTGTTGGAAATACATTACTTGGTTTAAAGTCTTCATGGGCAGTAATGCTGATGGGGGCAAAAAATGACACTGCGGCTTTTGAAGTTGACAGCCGCACACATCTCACAGTGGATAACACAAATATTAGAACATCTTAAATTTCACAAGAATATCTTGCACCATCCCTATACCTACAGTATTCTAACATTTTCACAAAGACCCTTTTCATGCCGACGTCATGATTAAGTCACAAAACAAAGGAAAGACTGCAGGCTAGAGAAGACTCAACTATTAGAAAGATGGAAAGAAAATGTTGCTAATAGTTTAGCCTTATGCTAACCATAGCAGCAGCCATGAGCCTTAGGATGCGATTAGCGGAAGCTAAACTATTAGCAACATTTTGTCTCCATCTCTGAAACTTTTTGCCGATATTTAAAGACTCAAATTTGTGTCTGACTTTATGGGTTTGTTTGCAGTGTTGTAAATGCTGGAATATAAACCTTTTCTGCAATATAGTCAGTAAATCTTTACTATCCTCACTTGGTTTCTCTATCAGATTTGTAATGTTAAATGTCTGGCCATTGGGTCAGCATGGGTCTGCCAATCTGGTCCCGTTGGTTAAAAGGTTGACTTTCTCTTGTAACACTCACTCCAGAGAGGGAGTTATTGTAAACTCACATTTTCTTCCAACAAAACTTACTGGCCTGCTAACATTTTCAGAGAATTATTCTACCTCCATGTGTGCTCCATCCACAAACATATGTCATGTTTATAAGAGAAAAGGTGTTTATTGTGGTGGCTACATAAAAACAGCCTTGTGAATATCAGAACTACTATTGGTGTGTGGAGGAAAAAAAGTGTGTTTCATGAGGTAACTGACCCTTTCAGTGTCACGATGCTGTCTCTTGTATTAAAGGCCTCAGTTTCTTTTGGTTGCTTGCCTAATGGATAAGACGTAGTTGTCAGCAGATGAGTAATTCCTCTCACATCGCCTTTGCACATCCCATCCCTCCAATTATTTTCTCCCCACTGATCTTGGTCAGAAGATTTTATATAGGAGATCAGTAATAGAAAAGGACACTGGCATGCCTCCATAGGCACGAGACTAAGCGCAGTGATTAATGCTAAAGTGTGATTTTGGCCTAACATTACTGACCTGTTGATTTGAGGGCTGCAAAGTACTGCCTGTCGGATCGCTGCTGGAACACTTAGAGGAACCTGTAATGAGGCCTGTGAGAGATGCCAAGTGGTTGGAAACCGAAGCATACCTGCTGCTGGCTGAGATGCACGGCAGCCAGGCAAGCCAGTTTTAAGGATTAATGCCTTTTTAAAGGGAAAAAAAAGATGATGGATTTATGGTTAATTGGATGCTAGATGTTAAACTTTGATTTTAACGTTTCTTTTTAACCCAGATGTTTCTATTAGTGCTTCTTTTTCAGATCAAGTATCATTTACTTTAAAGGCAGGGTATGCTTTTAAACATGTAGATATTGAATATGGCTTTAAAACTTTTTAAATTGCACTCAATTTGAAAACTAATTACAGAAAACAATACTAACTAACTAATACTAACTAAACAAGGATATAGCTTGAGCATAGTGCTGGTGTTTGATGGCGACAAAAAGGGACATCAGTTATCATAAATCTGCAGGACTATCACTCAGGCAGCAGCCTCCTAAATTCAACTTTTGGTTGATAGTTTAAGAGCCAAATATCCTCGTGGCCCTTGATGTATGAAAACAAGCACAAGAATGCAGATTAAACCGGACACTGTCTACTTTTATTGCGTCATATTTCTTATATCTAGTCTACACTAATTGATATAGATAGGATGGAAAAAATGTTGAGAAGACATTGAAAACGTAATTCTGCTTAGTCATCAAGAGGCTAGAATCATTTTATTGATTTTTCAGTTGAATTTTATCTGGCAAAATATGTACAAGTCTGTTCAATTTCAAATTCAGAGATTTTACATACCAGAAGGAAGATGTGTCATTATTAAAAATATGACCATATGTTTCTTCTACCATAAATTCTTGCGCCACATAGAGAAAACAGTTGTAGATTTCTGTATCTATGTTGATTGTGACCAAAGCCAGAAATAAAATGTCCATAACTTCCCAACTTTTAATGTACCGTGGATGAACATATGAGTTAAGTTAATTATTAAATCTTGCAGATAATATTTTTTTTAATTTTAAATTTAATTTGATATACTTTATTCATCCCACAAGGGGAAATTGTTCTCTGCATTTGACCCATCCCTATGTAGCAGTGGGCTGCCCATGACAGGCGCCCAGGGAGCAGTTAGGGCTTTAGTGTCTTGCTCAGGGACACTTCGACACAGGACATCTAGCAGCCAAGGATCGAACCGACGACCTTGCGGTTACCGGACGACCCTCTCTACCCAATGAGCCACTGTTGATGAGCGCATTGATGAAGGATCAGGAATGGTGTTAATGAGAGCGGAGAGTTAAAACATCTCTGGCTTAGTTTTTACCTAAAATCTTAATTAAGTCTTAATCGTTGCACATTTGTTAAATCATTTCGAACAGCTACAATCACTGAAACAGTGCTTTGACGGAACTTAAATGGTTGAGTGGCATTAGTGATTAATAAAATTGCTTGCATGCAGCTTTATTTGCTTCAGAGACTAGTGACAGGGCATCAAATAGAAACACGTGAACACATTCTCTCACCTATTTGCTTTCCTAGAAGGATTTAAATATATGGCCATTCAGCCAACACAAAGCCAGCGGATATTTTGACAAAAAGATTTTATGCGCATGTTAAGTGTTTCCTTTCTGATTGACCATTTACAATGGATAAATCATATTATTTCACATGGAAATAATTGCTCAAGTGCAACCAATGTTATTGCTTCTGTTGAAGAGCCTTGACTATTTCCCTAGATTATACTGTTAACTCCTAAAATGATGGCTCATTTACCTCAATAGTATAGCTAGAATGTTTTATCACACTTTTTCAATCTGCAATGATGTAACGACTAAGGCTAAACACATCCCAAAACTCTCTCTGTTCTGGACACGCAAACATATAATGAATATTGAGCTTATCTGTTGGAAATAGCAAACCAGCTTGTATCCCTTAATAAACATGAAGGGGAAGACTTTAGAGACGAGAGAAGGCAAAGATCCATCCATGCAGAACAAGATGCAGCTGCACCTAATGAATCTGTCTATATATCAGTGTTTTTGAGGAGGCTGTGAGATGGACCAGTGAACTGTCCAGTGACCAAGTTGCCATGACAGAGTTCTGCTTGGAAAGGCAACGTGTTTACATGGACCATTGGCTTTATGCCTCAAACAGGACCTGTGAATCTGGCCTTACTGTCACCTAATTTATACTGTTTTAATACAGAACCAACAATCAAACAGAGAGGAACGTGATCTCCTTCAGTCTCCTTCAGTCTCCTTCAGTCTGAACTCTGAACAGTCTCACAACCGTATATTTGGCTTTCATCCATTTCCTACAGCACTGCCACCCTGCAGACATCAGCACTCATTCCACCAACGTGTTCACTTTGTGCACAATGAAATGTTTGCATGCACGCACATACAAATATTGCACACACACACCCCGATAAGCAAACTACACGAGGCTATAACAACTTTCACTGTGTGACAAGAAAATAAATCAGCTTGTACTTGAATATCTGCACATCAGAGCAAAGCCCTTTGGTTATTGTAATTACAAAGTGCAATAAATCAAACTAGAAACTGGATGTGTTTGTCGTGGCTTTCCTCTCTCCCAGCGGAATCTTTTTTCAGAAGATCCTAACTGCTGATGCAGCTTTTCTTGAGACAACAAGCCCTGGAGAATTGCGCATGTCTCAGCAAATATGAGAAATCGACATCAGGGGTAATGAAGTGACTGAAATAGGAGAACAGGCAGCCATATGATGTTGTGATGATCATGTATTTCTACCTGGGGATCTGATTTCAGTACAGTGATTACCATGCTTTTGATCACCTTATGACATAAGTCTTTAGCTCCTCAACAGATGGTTCCACTCCGATGGACACCAGGCACTGCATATTCACTGTCGGTAGAGTTTAACAGGCTCTACGTTGCCAGTGTGTAACAACACACTATGATAGAATATGGACAGTATATGCTGCAGAGTGAACCACAGTGACTTTATTAGGGGTGTGATGACCAATAGTCCCTCATGTGGTATACAGCTTGTCATCTTTACTAGCAGTGGAAAAGTCACAAATGTAAAGCAGCCCTCTAAAAACAAACAGAGCATTGGGTTTCCAAATGAAATTGTATTTGGAATAAAACTACCAGATGATTGACATTCAATCCCGTTGAGCATTTAAAACCATGAGTCGCGTTTTGCTAACCACACATAAAAGGAGCAGTTACACCTCACTAGAAGGTAAATAAAAAAGTGCCTCTCTTACAGTTTTGAGTCTGATTTTTCACTCAGCTTGCTGTCATTGACAACCTACAAAAGCATTCAGAATTATATTTCAGCAATGTCGGGTTGGTAAAAGAAGAAGTATTCTTCAGAAGGAAAAGTGTACCAAATTTCGAATAGGATCCCACGTTGCTACAGCCAGCGAAGCCAGATTATGCAGCTTTATTTCTGCATTGCTGTAGGGATACATGTCATATTTAGTTAGGTGGCTAAGGAAATGCATGGCTCTGTTCATGCATTCTCCGTACGTGGGTCTGCGGCAGAAGCAGTAGGGTAGAACTCTGGAGAGCAAGCTGCCCTTCCAACTGCCCTCGAGGCCAGCGGGCTGTCGCTACTGCTCTGGAACAAAAGTCAACTCTCCAGTTTGATTCGTGGGAATTTCACTTTGCAAGCCGTCAGCATCTGTATGGAGCGAAGGGATGAAATAATTTTAATAAAAGACAATGGTGGGGAAGTTACTTAAAAAGTGTAACCAATACATACTACTCGTTGGAGAAGAAACTACAATACTCAACAACAAAAGATATTAGTTTTCTTCCATTGCTCAGCCCAGCCAAGTAAAAGAAGCCTTTAAACAGCTCAAAAGCCTGGAGGTGTTTACTTTCCATCAACAGCTAGCTTAAAGGTGCTCTGTGGAGTTTTCTTGTAAACAAACAAAAGTTATGTTTACATTCAGTGTTACAGATGCATACTAATGCTTTAAAAAAAAATCTATGTGCAAAGCACATTTTGTAATGTGTTGATTCCTGCATTGTTCACAGCCACGTTTGCAAGATAGCGGTCTTTACTTCACTGTTGCATTACCGACACCAACTGTCCTCAGCAGAAAACCAGTGGCAGGATGTGAATCACATTGCTCACAATACAAACACAGTAGGATTGTAAAGACACGTCTCCATAGAAGTTCTGCAAGTAAAAAGAAAATCCACTGGTTGCCTATAACGATAGTTCTGGTTGAGGCAAATTGGCCGATAACTCCAGCCCCCTGTGAGCCCCCCCCCCCCTGTGCGAACGTGTACAAGACCAAACTGACATGAAACCATTACCAGACTCCCAGTAAGACACGGAACAAGCAGACTACCAAAATGTCCAAGTAACATTGCATTACAATGTAATGTCATTACTGAATTACATTGTAATGCCTTCATTTATTCTAAAAAAAAGTACTCAAATTACTGTTGGGCATATAAGTGCAGAAGAGCGACCTTTGATCATTTAGATTTGCTTACAACAGTATGAACGTTTTCCAAAGTGAGTCACCAAGGCAGCTAGGGAACACACTTAAGAAGAATCCTGTCACTTATCTCAACAAATTCCACTTTTAAGATTTCCACAAATGTCCATTTGCTGTTGCTCCCACAGCAATCAAACAAGGAGAACGAATTGCTGATTTTTAACGAGCAATTCTTTTGGCTTTTACTTTTGTTATAGCTTTTCATGTCATGCGTGTGTCTTTGATGATTGGCTCAGTCAAGAGAGAACAAGATGTTATCAGGAAATGTGAACTTCTCACGATCAAGAATCTTCTCTGGTTTCCATGGCGACCAAGAGATCCTATGCAGCAGAGCAGAATTGTCGGTCTCAATTACAAAACGGCTGATTAGCATCAAGGTACTTGTGCAGGAGGAAGTACTAGAGGCTTTCAGATCCGCAGACAGCTGTGCGACTGAGGGGCAATCAGAGTGTGTGATTGCCGTCATTTCATAAGAACTCTGTTTGTTTTACAAATAAGCTAAAATTACTAAGAGGTCAGAAATGATCATACTTTCAAGTGAAAAGTAAAACTTCACTGCACTTTATTGCTTTACAAGTAATGCAATCTTGAAAGTTTACTATGCTTGTTTAACACATTTCTATTTTCTTATCATCTATTTATTATAATTTTAACTCATGTTTCAAACTATATATCTTAAACTAAGTATTAAAATGTTCACAATGCACTTCATTCTAACATGGTATGCTCCACACTGGGAAATGGATGGAGAACCCCATGGGATTTCAGATAACGAGATTGATATAACAGTATAAAAATGCTCTGAAGTCATATGTTGTTTTTTTGCAGGAACTGTGCAACCAAAGAGACGGATCCCCTATTTATCTCTGTCGCCTTGCCTGGGTCAGGCAGAGGACACAATCAGGCTAATAACAAAATTAGCCTTGATCAAATTACTTCTGCCTTGGTGGTTAATGATACTGCAAAGTTTGGAGCCCCCTGGAGCCAAAAATGCACATTTGTTGGATGTTCGTAGTGCAGTAGACGTTAAATTAACTTTGAAATCACAGACCACTAATGCTTATGGGTCTGTACTCCTTTAGGGTTCCTCAACCCCTGACAACGCAGTTATTGATGCACCTTAGCGGGAGCGAATGACTTTGACATTATGCACTGTCAGCATACTTCCACTGCCATTTCTACTTATCTCAAAAGGAAATAAATGTGTAGACATTAGGAGGGCTGCGGTAAACAATGTATTCTATGCGTAACCTGAGCTCTGTAGGTCCGGTGTCTCGGTCAAGGACGATTCCAGAGTAACAATTCTACTACGCGGGTTTGGATGAAGTCATATCATGGCTTCTGTCGGTGCCTAAAGCCACCCTAGCGCCGAGTCAGACTTCACAGCCACAGAGCTCCCAGTCTCCCGGTGGGAGCTCATGCTCAGCGTCAGGTGTCAGGTGGAGTTATCCTGGCCCCGGAAAGAGGACACCATTGTTTGTGAATGCCCCGGTCATTGTCACACCACATCTCTTGCCGCAAGGAGAGATGGACAGGAAGGCTTCTAAAGTGATCTGATTCTCTGTTAGTTGATGTAACTGCGAGGGGCAAAGTGGCTCACTACAGTAAGGCTACGTGCGTTTGGGAAATGCTTCATCAGTTGTACAGCCACATCTGCCACTGGTGAAACTGCACAGTGTACAGAGATCCCCCTGAAAAAGGAAGGCATACAAAGTAAGGGAATAAGGGAAAGCAGTCGGTTTGCAGTGCTTAGAAAACACACATGGACATGGTTCTCCCTTTACTGAAAGTAAAATGCTTCATCTTGCGTGAGAGGTATTTATTTAAGTTTTTGCTATGTAAACAAGGAGGTGAGAGCAAAAGAGGCAATGCAAAATTATTCTGGAAGCAAGAGTGGATATGATGGCTGTCACTCTGCGTTTTTGCACTTGTCTTATCAGCGTGCAGCCCCTCAGAGGACGTGCGGTTATTGTCATGTTGCTGCAGTCACTCCTGCACTGAGAGGTGAAAGTGACCTGATTATATGAGTGCTTGACTCTCAGATGACCCCGTTACAGAAAGTCTCTGGAACAGCACTGCACATCTATGATTGATCCAAAAAAGTATCAAGGTTGAAAAAAAGAAAAAAAGCTTGCATTTTTTTTTTTTCTCCCAGCGAGTCCTTGTGATTTGATAGAAATAAAAATGAGGGGCAGCAGTGAGATAACTCATAAATTGAATGACAATAAAACTGAGTGTCTTATTCAGTGGTTTGGGAATTTGCAAGGTCACCTTGCTTTTGAGAGCAACAGTAACAGGAATTCATGTGGCGACGGCTCTTATCAAATTCACGACTTGGTCACTTCAGTGCAAGAGATCCACACCTTTACAGTACCTACTCCCACTTCAGACCAGAATTGAAGAGTCCTTCCCAGTCTTCCATCATAGGCTGAACATAACCTTCTACACACACAATAAAAACAGCTCTCCTCCATTCACTGTAATTGCTCTGACATCTCTCCTAAGCTGTTATTCTGTTTGTATCATAAAAGGTGGGAGCTTTGTAAGAGATTATGTCCATGAGTGGCCACAATTGCGAATCTCCTCTCCACATCTATTGGCAACCAAAACTTGGGGACCGAAGAAAGTGGCGCAACATCCTTGCCATGACAGTTTTTCAAGTGGTTGCCCAATAAATGCCAACATACAAATAATGTGTGTATATATATATATATATATATATATATATATATATATATATATATATATATAGCTGCATGCTTCACGTTGGGTTGAACAAGGCCCCTTAGCCTTGCCGTACCACGACATTTCAATCCTTAAATTGTACATCATAAATCTTGAATTAAAAAAAAAAAAAGGGTTGATTTTTAATTAATCAAGGTTATTTAAAGAAAAGAAGAAAGAAAGTGAAACACATCCATATTTGAAGCTAATACTTGACTTTGAGAAGCATAGAAATAAAAGTATGGCAGAAACTGTTTTTGTCCTGGGACAGAAAGGGTTATACGGAGATTTTAAGACAAATGCCTGATTTTTTTGCCCTTGCACGACATACGCCAGGTTTGATCTTTCACAGTTGCATGCCGTATGGTGTTTACAGCGGGGGAGTCATGATGTATGAGTTGGCAAGTCAAGACTTGCAAGGTAATTAACAAATGATGCTTTGGCTAACAAAGCATGGCCTTGATGGGGATGCATTACTTTCATGGAGCCCCACAGCTAAGCCGCTCACAAGGATGCTGCTTAATAGAGGTAGATGAATTGACTGTGACTTGGACCAAGCAGGTGGACCCACCACTACCCCACCTAAACCCCTGCTGACTCAAACTCACACATGGACATCAACACACATATACACACTCACAAATGCGAACATGCACACGGGCTGGTGCACATACACATTATCCTCAGAGGAGAGTGTGTACAGCTGCAAGGTGAAACATGGCAAAGAAGAGACCAATTATCCTCCAGACAGATGACTTGGGATGGGGGAGGCCCGATCATTTTTCCTGCCCAGGTTTGAAACCCTGCTGCTGTCGGCTGCTGACAACTGGTCTCCTCCTTTCCAGCCCTCTGTTTATGGTACTCTCCACTTTTAAGGAAGACTTACTACCACACGGTTTTAATGTTGGGGTTAAGATCAACGCTATGTTTTGTTGTGAGAGGAGATGGTAGTCATAGAAATGATAGCTAGACTAATATAAAACAATGTACAACCCCATTCAAGACAACATCTCTGTATTTTCAACAAAAACAAAAAAACATAAAAACAAATGGATTAGTTTGTATGTCAGCGTTGTGATACTTGTGTTTCCTATCTGTGCATTCTCCTGACGATTACACTTCTGTATATCCACTAGGTCAGCACAATTCCACCTGGCGCCATCAGAGGTGAGAGCACAAAACTCAACGACTGCAACCTTGAACAAAATATAGGCTATGTAAATAACATGTAGTGCCGTCTAACAGAGAAGGAGATTTTTTTTATTTTAAGAATACAAACTATGCTTTGCAAGGAGATAATAATGCATCAAATCATAGCCTGGGATGGTTTTACAATAGTAAACAAAATGGAAAAACGGAATTTAATTCTGACATCTTAATATGTTTTTGATGTGTTTACAGTATTGGAACTCATAGCATCTGGATGACCACAGTATGTTCAAGTTTAAATGAAATAACCAAACTATTTCTAAATAACAAGTGCGTTGTATTGAAGAAATACAAGCACAAGTTGAATTTCTTCTACACCTACACAAAGAACACCTTTGGGTATGAATAATTGGGGAACACTGAGTCAAATTTTGCCAAACAGAGGATGTGGAGCTTCTCGGCAAATTGTTAATAATCACCATACAAACATGCAATACTGGGTACAGGATGCCGAGAATAGCAGCTACTGCCGAACAACACTTCAAGATCTCCGTAACACCAGCAGCAGCTTCAAAGGCTGATCTATCCACCATGACTCTATGCCTGATGGCGGCGCGATCAAACATTAAATGAAAATACATTTGTCAGTTGAGGTAAAAGAAAAAAAATCAGTGGCTTGTCAACGATGAGAGGAGATTGTACATGCCGATATGGTGACATTTAGTTTTTTACGTTTGCATTGCAGCTAAATATGGTTTTCACTTCTCATGGGAATGCAAAATGCTATTATGTTCACACACAGTCTGGTTAAGACACAGAGTGGCAATCAAAACACAAATATTTGCAAATTAGTTTATAATTATAAAGAAATAGTTTTTATTGAGTGTCTCCATGGACAACCAGCAGCACCATAGTAAGACGATAAAACACCAGATGGAAGTCATTTTCCTCTACTGACAAATGCCTGAAAAATTAAAAAATTGCTTTTAAATGTTTTGGCAGAGGAGGCCAACTAAAAGAAACTGAAGAGAATAGACGGGTTGTATAATATAACCACTACCAAACTAAGTAGAGAGGAAATCAAAAAGAAATGTGAAACAATGATGAGTTGATATCAAACAGCTGACGGAGTAGCTGAAGGAGAAGAGCCGCCTTTTTTTGGTGTAAATGTCATTATAAGTACAATACAGATGTTATTGATGGCTACTGAGTGGATAACTGACTTGAAACGCTGCTCACCTCAGTTTGCTATGCTGTAATAACACAACCTATTTTCACAAATAAATAGTGTTTACAGTTCCAAATAATGAACACATGAACATTGCCCAAGTGATGTTGGGCTTCTGGAGCTTTTGCGCAAACCACCATGATAACTACAGTATATTTATTGAGCATATTACATTAGTATGAAAAAACATATTCAGCATCTGTGAAATGTATGTTTAATTTATCTTTTTTATATTGTTGTGAAAACGCCTCCTTTAAACAACGGTGTTCATTAAAGTGTTGTACCAAAAAATACATTTTAAGAGATTACATTTGAACACATTGTGATAACATTACATTTTACCTTTCCCAATACTGATTTTTACTGAATAAAGCCTGAAAACCTCATAATGTAGGTGGCATTGGCACCTCCCATTAACGGTGCCAACGGTGTTAGCTCTGTGCAAGACAGCTAACGTTAACTTGTTCCCTTCCTGCCAACACTTATTTCTTGTTCACAATGTAGCACTATCAGGAAAAAAATAAATAAGTGTTACAATGTGTCCGGTGCTGCTGCTGGTTACAGGTTACCAACAATGAATGCATTGGTTTGGCTACTTGAGAGTCTGGTTGACCTTTGATCTTAAAGGCTCAACAAGTTTAGCTCCACTTATTGGAAATCTGCAGATAGAAGAGTGACTTTTGCTTTCAAGCCCTAATTTGGGCCCAAGTATTATATTTTTTACCAGGATGTGCTTTTTTCAGTTTAATTTCAGTTACTTTATAATAAGTGTAGCTGTGCACATACCAGAAGAAACTCTAGCCTAAAGTACATCAGGACTATTATCAGAGCTTAGGATAGGTTTTGGGTAGAAGAAGAGTTAATGTTGGGATGACAAAAATGGTCCGACTTATTAAACATATGTAAACAACATTAATCAACTATACATAATGCAGATACAATATGATACTACAATACAATGTGACCTGGGGAGTTAATCTACACAATATCACGACAAGTTGCTTTGTCAATGAGAGATTTCTGAATAAATTAACATAAGAATTTCCCCCGAGGACTATTCTAATCAGAGTATACTATCGTTTTCTGTTCCTGCTTAATGAATCATAGGAATTATAGTCACATTATAAATGGCAAGTCTTTGCAGGGCTATTAGTTTGTTTCTTTAGGGGTCTAATAGAAGACATGCTTCATTTAGGGCACTGTAGTATCCCGCAGCAACACGGAATGAATTGCATTATTTCCAACAGCTGCCATTTTCCAATGATCTTATCAGAAGTGCACTAACATAATGTGGCAGAGGAAGTTATTATTCCAGACCAGCCGTCTCACTCTCACTTCATAATAGCATTCATCTTTCTGAGCAGGTCTTTTACTTCCAGCTCTCCGTCCTCCTCGCACATTTCCCACAAATTCTTTCTTAATTACAAAAGATGGATTCCGTCAGTAGATACATTCTTGGTCAAGATTTATATTCAGCGGGAGTTGCCTTTAACTTTCATTTTAATGCTAATGCCTTGTGCTTTATTAACTCCCGGTGTGTAAACCATGTTTGGTAGAATGTGCGACTGCCTGAATGCAATAACACCTCATTCAATACGTTGATTAAATTTTGGTGCATCTAAAGATGTGTCTGTAGAGATTTCACTGGGTGGGACAAATATTCCTTCATCCTATTACTGGCTCCAGGCTTACTTTTCCTCATTGCAGAGCTGTCTATGTTGTTTTTTTTCCCCTGCATCTGTGAGTCAAGTGCTTGATTTCTGGCAGGTAGTCTGACGGAGAACGAAACAAGTTCTCCTCAAGTGCACCTTTTTCCAGGCATCATGTAGGCCTAATCATGCAGCACTTATCACCTGCTTTGCCCTTCACACTTGTTTGTCATCACACAGCAGCAGATAGTTTCATGCTTCCATCTACTAGGCCATTACAGTCATAGTCAAAGTCCTATTGACAAACAGAAGGAGGAAGAGTCATCATTCATTCTTTTTGTCTGAATATGCTCATGGCTTGGGGATTGCAGATATTTTCCTGACACTTATTCACACATTTATTGAAAATGCATTGCATTTTGTTTGCAGTGATTTAAAAATACTGTCAGCTATCAAAAACTGTGATGACAACAATGATTAGCTTGACCATCATGTACATTTAACCGTATTTAATGGGTTCTAAGATTGTTTCAACAGTCAAAATGTCTTTGAGTTTTCTCAAAAATCATTTTATACTTTGTATATCAGAACATTGTGTGTCAAAGCTATCATGGCACTACATTTTAATTCCTGAGTGTTGAAAGTTGTACATGATCCGACATAGATGAGAATTCATATGTTATTGCTTTTTTTAGGAGACAAAAACATCAAATAGTTATTTAACTCTCCACACAAAAACAACAGCTCTTTGAAATGCCGATGCAAATCAACTACATAATAAAACGAAATGTACATGAGATATAGCTTAGATATGAGAAAAAATTACAATTGGGTAAACTGATTAATTTCATACCTTAAAAGGAAAAAAATACAATTACTTTCACTTGGTTGTGTGCTGACTTTTTGTATCTTTTCTCAAAGGTCTTCCAAGATTATAAAAAAACAATTACAATACTTTGTATAATTAGCAGTGAAAAATATGAATGACTCACTCAACAGTTGTGCAAAATGTGGTGCACTTTGATGAAGTCACATTATTTCTTAAGGTTTGGTATTGGATCTCTGCAGTAAACTATACAACTATATGGTTCCTGTGCTTTTGTCTGATTTTGTGCTTTTAAACCCCACTTTCCCACCTTTGTTTGATTTTGGAAGATTGTACAACATTTTGACGGACGGCAAATGCAAAATTCATCATGAGCTTTAAAGACCAGCAGTACTAACAGTACTTTATTTCAAAAAGTCTTTTCTCACATATTGACTTGTCATGGTAGACAAAATTAAAAGCACAGATTTTACAAATAACACCAAAGATGGCTCTGTTCTATTCAAGAGTGCCAGTAAGTCATGACAGTGTGACAACAGCAGTTAAATGGGATTTGGTCATCATTAATTTGATTGTTTATATGGTGCTTTTCCCACTGTGAAGAGTCAAAATGTCTTAGAAATGGGGGAAAGGGGTTTGATTTGGTTATACTGGCAACACAATTGTATTAAAAAAAACATGGACATGTCTGTACTCAGACAAACTAACCAGAAGCATCATTTAGGCATTTAAGCTCACAGTCAACTTGGCTGGCTCCGGATTTCTAATGTCTTCTTATGCTTGTTTTTTCATAAAAAAATCAAATACAGAACTTCACATTTGCAAAGATTTCCAATACAGCAGTGATAATTGATGACAGGCTGTGATAGTAAACCAAAGTTGCCAGCCAGAAAATCAAAAATAGCTGAATATTGCTAGAAGGTTCCTTGGAGCTGAGAGGAACGGTAAGAGTTCCCCTTCGGTGTGAGTTGTGTGATAATTCATCAAGCCCTCACATTTAACACAATGTAAAAATGGGGATCTCAAGGTAACCGTTTTGCAAGTACCATATACCGTGTTAACATTTAAAAAGCAAAGACACTTTCCAAAAAAGGTTTTGCTTATAAATAATGATAAATATGCACCTGTAGAATTGATGATGCTTTCCAACGTCCCTTTTTTTAACATCAGTGGAAGACTTCAACTGTTGTTCATAAATATGTGCAACACATTTGTTAATAAGCTGAGTTAATGCATTATTCAAAAGTGATTCAGGAGCAGCTTATAATAGACTGCTATCAAAGTGCTACTCTGTGTTGTACTTCTGCGAGGTTCTCTCGCCTTGATGTGCACCCAGAGAGACAATGCAGCACACCAAGAAGGGAAGTGAAAAAATCTTCTTATCAAGAGCTGGGACTACTGCAACAGCATCCTGTGCGGCACATCCACCAAAATCAATGCATCCATAACTCAGCTGCCCGTCTGCTCTCCCACTCCCGCACCAGAGATCACATCACCCCAGACCTTCAAAACCTCCACTGGCTCCCCATACAGCAAAGAATCCAGTTCAAGATTCTCCTTATTATATACAAAGCCCTTCACAACCTCGCCCCTTCATACCTTTTGGACCTCCGGCACCGACACACTCCCACCCGCAACCTCAGATCCCCTGACGCCAACCTTCTTCCCCCCCCCCTACTCTGTCCAAGCACACAAACCTGTGGTTACAGGGACAGTTCCTCCCTCTGGAACTCCCTCCCCCAGCACCTCAGTCATTCTCCGTCACTCGCCACTTTCAAAACTGCACTTAAAATTCACCTATTTAAATCCGCTTTTAACCTGTGATGCTAGTTATGTATGTTTTTGTTTTGTTATTTACTGTTACAATGCATTTTTTATTGTCTCTGTCTTTACCATGTAAAGTGCCTTTGAGTAGCGCTATACAAATAAAATGTACTATTATTATTATTATTGATCTCATCATGCCAATCAAACTAGTTAACATTTCAACCCAAAATTGATTGTCCTTGACCTTTTCTATGTATACGCCATAATCTCAATGGAGAGGCATTTTACTGAAGCTGTGTAACACACTTTACTCCTCTCTCTTGTTTGTGGATCAAAGCAGCCACTTGCCACATGAATGCGAAGACATGGCGGTCTGATTACTTTAATAATACATGAGAAACCTAATGAACACATTCAGAAAGTGGCACGTCACCCGTCTGTGCGGCGCTGAGCATTGATTAAAGTTTGCCTGTTTGGCATTTGAATAATGAACAAACACTGAAGAGAAACGGCAGCCATTAACCTTTCAGTGAGACCCTCTTATTCTAAGGCACGGCATATCAGGACGTTCCAATTCCTGAATCCTATTTTCCACGACATTACCCGTCTAGGAAAGATCCAAACGGTGTCCCTATTAACAGAAAGGTATGACAGAAGACTTTTAGTTACAAGCCACACATCATCACATCATCGTTAATTAAATTTTTATTTTTTTAATAATAATAAGACATAGGCTTATCTAAAGTCTTTGACACTAAACCAATACACCTTTTGTAAAATCCAGCGAATATCTCGCGATCCGCTAGTTGTTTTCGTGTCAGCGTTCTGTGTGGACGCTGAAAAAAACCTGGTTTTCATACACAGCCCTGGCTCAGTAAATGGGAAACAAACAAAGTGAATCAGACCAAGCCACTAGAGCCGTAACAAATGTTTTTTGTTTTTTTACATTCAAACTTCTATTGAAGCTTTTGAATGAAGCTTTGAATGTTAAGGTTGCAAGCCTCTCATTGTGTGTGTGTGTGGCAGTAAGTGGGAGAGCAAACAGTGTTTGACTGCAGTGAGAAGGCTAAACGCCAAGAAATTAACAATATAAAAACTTGTTGTGAATTTTGAAAATTATTTGAGCTATTTTTTCTCAATTTGTGTATGTGATTTTGAGTTTTTTGTAATTAATATACAGAACAAGCTTATAGATTATGAATTTATAAGGAAGCTTGCTTCACTGTGAGGAAATCCTGAAGCATGCACTCCTTCTGCACCAGTGGCACTACTCTGTGACCCGTAGTGGAGACAATCCAAAGGTTCCAGTCCATTGTTAAAAATTCAGTTGATGACGGAAAATATTCTATTAACGCAACCTCTGATGGGACTCATTGGGGGCTAACAAACGCATTGCTATTTCTTTGTTATAAAACATTTTGCCATGTAGATTTCTGTGAAAAATTTGAAACCTGCCTTGACTTTGGTTTTTGGAAGATTATTAGCACCAACAAGATTTGTCTTTTCATGATCTGTTATTTCCACCATTACATTTTATTATTAATATAGTTAAAGTCGGAGAGAGCAGGAGAGTCTGTTCATCATCAAGAAACACATTTTACATCACGTATTGTTGTTTCCATTCTGTCACAGTAGGCTGATAATTCCTGAGCGTCGTGTTTCATATGACTTTTCCCCCCAAAGCATTTAACCTATGAATCATTTTCAGTGTTCAAAAGAAACCATAATCGTATTCTGGGTTATAAAATAGTGAATTCATGATCTGAATGTCAAAAAATAAAGACGCAATTAATGAATGAATAATATGAAAGTATTATATAGATATTGCAAATATTCCCACATTTCCTGTATCCACTATGTCGCACTAGAGAACTCAAGCAAACATGCATCATGTTGCTCTACATCAGGCGTAGACCACGTTATGTCAATTTCATGTAAATTAATGCTGTTTGTCCCGATTTCTTTTCGCCAGTAGGTGGCGCTTTGACTATGAGGGAAAATAGGCTTGTCAACATTCTCAGGCCATGACTTTAATCAAGCATGGCAAGTTTGGGACAGATTTGAGCCAGTGGAGTCAAATCAGGGTTAGGGTTAGTGTGGAGTCACATCAGCCTGTTGTTTAATGGGAAATCAGGTAAAACGACTACACCATTCCATCAAATGTAAAGCTTTTGATAAATATTAATCACAAAGGTCTTTAGATTGTATTGACCAAATTTGGTCAGTACAAAGTACTTGGGAATCTTATAAATTTCCAAGGAGGAGTTTGTTGAAGTATCGCGCCAAGAAACAGAAAGAAATGTTAGTAAAAAAAATCACACAAAATTAAAAATGGCCAACTTCTGTTTGAATTTAGAGCATGGTCCCAAGAGACTACATGTGATACAATGTGGCGTCCCCTAGTGGCTGAATGGAATGAGGGTATGTTACGAGATGCAATGTGGACATATGCTACAAATTCCGTGACAATTGGCCAAATTGGTAAAGTTATATGTATTGATATACATGGCCACATCCTTATTAAGTTCATTGGTCCATATCTTGTAAACACAATGAGATATGAACACGCTTCTGATAGCTTTTGATGACATTTATCCAATAATGATGCACATACAATTTGGTAGCAATCAGATCGAGCGTTTAGGAGTCTGCCAAAATGAAATTTTACAAATTTCTAAATGGCGGAAAATCTAAGTAGGCGGAGCTTAATGGTCTCACTGAGTTTTTTGTAGAGCAGATGGAACTGGAAATGTGTGTCCAATTTCAGGTCACGTGGTGAGGAGGCTTGACTTTACAACCAGTTAAGGGGTGCTAGGGAGCAAATTTTTCATTCCCGAGCATGGGACCCAAAAAATTTAAAAATTTCACCAGTCCTGCCTGATAAGCGTGCCAAATTTGGTGAGCACTCCGTCAGTGCTCAGGCCCTAATAATGGGGCACCTACTTGTCAAATCTATTGCTGTAGTAATTGTCTCAGGTCTATAAATTTGGCTACGCTTTTGATGGGTTGTTGTTACAACCTGTGGCTCGAGTATGAAGATGTTTCATCCCATACATTTATTACCTGATGAAGATCAATGAGCAAAACATAACTCTTATACTTCAATGCTGGCTTTGTGTGGGAATTCAACCTTATTTTTTCAGTGTACGAATTAAAATGTAACACTTTGTGTAACCGTCTCTGTCTGCTGATTTTGTGTTTATTAATTTCTCTAAGCTAAGGAAACCAGTAGCCTGCGGAGCTTGAATTATATTTGCATCATTGACAGCTATTATAACTAACCATCCTACCATTACCTTACTGCTATAAAGATTGTTGAACACAAACTTTATATTTTCTTTGCAAAGTTTCCATTGGCTCTGGTAAAGATATGTACAGGCCGGGAATCTGTGGTTAACACTGAAAACTAAATACTGTACACGTCGTTCACAGCAATGAGGTGGCAAAATAGGGTGTCTGGTTGTCTTGTTGTGCCTCTAAATGTCTTGTTTCCTGTTGGAAGAGTGGTCTTTGTATTTTCCTGGCATAACTTTCAGCTTCCACTAAGCCTCTAAAACGTTGCAAATGGGGGCGTTTATTCTTTGCTCCAGGAAGTGGTGCTGCAGCTTGTTAAAAGATGTTTTTCAAGAAACAAAACCAAAGCTTTCTTGTCATCTTACAGAACACTGGACAACCTTTGCCAACAATTATCAGCAATCCAAAGAGAATTTAAAAGATTTAAATGAATAAATTAGTTTTTAAATTGATGGAAGCAAAGCCAGACATCTACTCTGAATCAGTACAGCAGCAAATGGTGTTTGAACAATGATTTGTGATGACTTCAAAACAATAAAGCTGATTAGAGAAGCTGGAATGCTGGAACTCCATGCACCAATCACTTTGCTTGCTGTGACGCATTTTTTTAACAGTGTATATACAGTCATGCATTGGGATCGACAGTAGCAGCAACTCTGAGTGCATAAAAGCATTTGGGAGTCAACATGTATCGTAATTATCCAGAGGAGAACATTAGTATTTATTAAGCTTGAATGCTTTTCCTGTACATATAAAAAAAGTAAGATATGTATGATGAACTGTAGGGTGGCTTGCTGAGAATAGATGATAGTGACACCTACAGTATGCTCACAGATAATGGCACAAGATAAAAATAAAGTGACAGCTTTATATCATCTAAATGCAGCCATGCGGAAATGTAAGAGTTGTCTTGTCAAGTTGGCAGGAAAATATGTCAGGTGCTAACGTTCAGCATATGGTCACAAGAAAAAAGTGTGACAATCAACACCAAAAGGTGCAAACTTCTCTAAACAACTGCATGAGCAACCATATGTGGGATATTTTCAGAAATTCAGACAGTAAATGTTTAATTTCAAGGAACCACAATTATCTTTCTTATATTATTCAAGTCTAAAACTTGCTTTTACCAAAGGTTAAAAATAAGAGATATCAAAGAGGAATAGAGAAGTTGGGTGAAGTTTGAGGAAAACCATGGAGAATTATTTTCATCAGACAGGTTGTTTTAAAATAATTGGGATATCCTTTCAATAGAAGTGTCCATTGTGTAGTGTGAGCGTGTTGAAGTTGGAGTTTGTGCTCAGCCCGTGGCTTCTTCTTGCTTAGACAGGCAGTGTGCAAACAGCTCTCAGAACTATAATGACTTTGGAGGAAGGGTTGTGAGAAAAACACTCCTTTTAACAATGTGCTGAACTTTATTGGCACAGACATTGAAACTCCCTTTAGGGAAATACGCAACAGAAAAAAAGGTTGAGAAAACAAACCCTCTTGAACTGTAGTGACAAGACCTGTTCCATGTTAACATGGAACTCCTGTACAATAAACATAATCCCATAATTTACTTTCAGTATGAACTATTGTCCATTAGCACAATACATCTTTGGGAAACACAATACTGTCATAATACTGTACCTGAGCTGGTTTGTGTAAAGTTATATAAAGTTTTGGTAATCTGAAATTACACTTATTGTTGGGTTGCTATTGGGATGATGAAAACAAAAAAGTGAATTGTAGTGAAAACAGCTTAGAGTGTTGACAATGCATTAATATTCCATTTACGGCACATGTAATTTGAGAAATGCTAGACAAACAATAACAAAACAGATGGGGAGAGGCAAAATCATTACAGAATAAGAATAGAGGCGTGTCTGATCTGAATTCCTTGCTTGTAATGCTGCTTAAAGGCATATTTCATTACTTGTACGAAGGTATGGTGACTACCAGTGACAATGTGTACTGGACCCATGAGTTAAAGCTCTATTCAGCAATAAAATGTGACATTTATATTGAATCAATTGAAGTATGGTAAAGGGGCAGTAGTATTGCTGAACCCACTGAGACACAGCTCAACAAGCCTTTAGCTCATTGTTTTGGTTATCAGGGCCACAAGAGCAAACTGATTGCATGAGTGAAAAAGAACATGACATGTACCTGTGTGAACAGTTGATAAGGATGCTATGGATCTGAATGTATAAAGGTCTGTTCACAATCTTTATTTTCTAACCTTGTATCCCTGTACTGACTGTTTTCCGCCAAGCTTCAGGTTTTCTGACTCACGTCACGTTAGGAGCAGAGAGTATTCAGAAATGCACGCATTTAACTTTTCCACTATCACCACAGTCTATATAGAGGAAAATTACACTCAAAACGTCCAACCCTTGTCAAAGCCAGCATTCCAGTTGATGCACATTGTGGAGTGTGAGTGTGATTTGGGATCTATTTAGTTAAACTTTGGCTACACAATCTGGCGGAACATCCGTGTGGTCCTTGACGCTATGGCTTGTGCAGTTGCCAGAGACATCACAGCTGCTCTCTCCGTAAGAAGTAGCATCCTTCATCTGCACAATGTTGAGCTTTTAGTTTAAAATCTGTGATAGACAGTATTGTTGAGTCTCGCCGCTCTCACTCATTCTAAATTCCTTTCCTTTACATAACTCAGCTCAGACAAGCCAAGTTTACATTGCCTGATAGGCATGAAACGGCATAACTAAAGTAAAGATGTCATGACTGATTTAAAAATAGAGTAAAATAAAAATAAGTTAGACTCCAGTGGGAAGCTCATGCTGCTCCGTGTGTGTGGCAGGTGGTAGCCAGAACAAGTCTTTATAGTGTCAAAAAATGCTTAATGAAGCTTTAATCTGCAGTACAAATGGGAAAACTTTTCACTGAAGAAACACACATTGTTTGAAATTTGCAGCAATCATTTTATTGTATAATAGATGGAACAAAGAGCTCATTCCATAAATATCAGCTTATTCAATTAGGCAGCTTTACCATTATTCAGGGACTTTTTTATTTTTTTGATTAGTTAAGTAGTAATAACTTTTACATAAATGTTCCTCTGCAGATATAACTACAATTTACAACAACAGCAATGAAACAGCGGCATTTCATCTGTGAAAACAGGTCAAGAGAACAAGATTCCTTCCTTATATTTTAGCTCACAGTAGAAACTCTTTGTTCCCTGGGGAACATGCTGATTTTGGGTCCGTATTCCCCTCTGACTCGTTCATATGCCTTTGGCAGTGTCTGATAACACTGCCATTGTTTGATAGCATCGGAACACACACACACACACACACACACACACACACACGGACAAACACACACAGATGCGCACGTGCACACAGTCACCAACACACACACGTACCACTGCTGTAGGAGGGGGACAAGTGTCAGCTGGAGGCATAGAAAGATAGGCCGCCCCCGCTACAGAGTTAATCTTAATGAAAAACGAGTCTGCCTCCAGACTGGGTACGTTGGCAGACATCCATTGATGTTCTTTCCTCAATGTATTTTTTTTTCTTCTTATATTTATATATATATTTTTACAAAGCATCACAGAGCTTAAATTTAACGTATTTTCAAAGTGTGTCAACTATTACTCAGCTACCTTTGAATTATGAGCCTAATTATTTGTTGATCAATGAATCAATCATGAAATCTCTATAAAATATCAGTAGTCAACAGAGGCCTCATATTTGAAAAGGTATAATCAGCAAACGTTTAAATTAAGTAATTGATTAACAATTTTGTCATACTTTAATTATGTTAATTTACCAATTGATCTATTGTCTCAGCACTATACTGTAAATGTTATATTCTAAACAATTATAACAGAGTACAGTATATATTGCAAGAAACCCGGTGGTAATTTATATTTTCAGTTAAATCATTCAATTTTGATGGTGTGAGTGTGAGGTTTTTAATTTCTATGAATATTAATATGAATTACTGACTGCAGCTTTGTTTAAAAGCAGCTGTTCTGGGTGTTGTTCTTAGATAAAGAAAATATATAATGAAGAAAAATATTTCCTATTATGGGTCCAAATTAAGAAAGAAAATGAACAGGCAATTACTGCAACTTCCTGTTTATTGTACTCCAGGGCTAATCTATGAACTGAACTTGTGACATCCCAGTTGTATGCTATTAAGCTTGTTTTGGTCCAGTGTTTCAACTTAAATCATTGCTCTCCAAAATGTTTTATTAGTGGAGTTTTTATTGCTGTAGTTGTACTTGTTACTCGCACCCCAAACCATAGAGCCAGTTTCATTAAAAGTGCAACTAACAAAATTAACTGCACGAAATAGCCTGAAAAATATGTCTTTATTTCATGTAATAACAGACTGCATTTACTGGAAACCACTAAATGCTTTTACACTTTTTTGCAGAAATCTTACACTCTACAGTTCATACTGCACATTGTAAACTAGATGTGTGTAGAACCAGCGGAACTAGAAGCTATTTACCCATATGGCCAGAGTGGAACACAGGCTGAATTGGTCCCCACTCCTACTGTAAACAAGTGCCTTGAGCTGAGTCTTGACCTCTTGCACCTGTCAAATGTTGAACTTGGTGCTGTGACTTCCAATTTGCTCGTCTCATTGTAGCTGAATGGTGGGGACCGGCCTTGTCATGACTGGTCTGCACACTGGCATGGATCTCAGTTAAAATGTCCTGTCCCTCTGGGTCCTTTCTCTGGCAGGGTTTCTTTTCGGGGGCTCATGGAATGACACAGTGCATTAAAAATCCAGTATGCATAAGTGAATAAGGGGGTTTGACACTCTACCCCTGAATAGCCAAGGGCTTGGACACTTAATTAAGTCCTCACAATTATATTCACTTCTCATTAATGTAAAGGATTACTGAGTCCAGACTAAGTGAGCTTTGTCAGAAGTGGTATTCTGATCTCATACCAACATAATACAGCCAGACCTGTGTGATCACAAATATTACATACTGTACATGTATTTGCTGGATTAAATTTGCAATATATTCAGGCTGTGTTTAAGTACTGTATTTGCCAAACCAACCTAGATAGAATTAATTAAATTAACACAAACAATAAATGGCAGAAAACTGAGGGATGAATGAATCAATATTAAAAAAATGTACACTTGTCCTCCTATTGTAACTATACTAGCTAGCAATGGTGGCAGTGATTGCTATCGGTCCGATGGTGCTGTACTGAAACTCCACAAGAAAACAGCTGGCAAGATGCTTTTGCAAATTTAAGTTTAGACTTTTTAATGCTTTCTAACACTTTAAATGTTTTTTTTTTGAGGACAGTCACTGCTGCTTGGACAATGTTCAGTGGCAATGTTTTTCAAGTAAGAAAAGTAGGTGTATGGTGGCTGCACATAATGCAGTACTTTGATACCAGACACAAGGGTTTACATCTTGAAGCCAGTGTATGGTTAGGTTTAGGCAACAGATGCGCTTTTGTAAAGATTGGAAAAAAGATTGTAGTTTTGGTTAGATGTTACCAAAGTCAACATGTCTTGTATTATGCTATAATATATAACTATTGTAAGGAAAACTAAAAAAATGTATAGCCAGTGAAAGGCTTGCCCATGTAGTCAATACTAACATGTTGCTCCTTGGCAGATCTGTTCATTAAAAATGCTTCTGTTAAAAGTAATTTGGGTGGCATTGTGTTTCTGTGTTGTTGTTGCAAACTGATGGGATCAAAATATAATAAGCAAGAACACAGGGTTGACCAAACAATTGCTCACTTATGCTTAAAGCAGTTTCATGTAGGTTCCGTTGGCTTTGCAACCAAAGAAGACTTAAAACAATTTACCAAATGTCTTGAATTTTTGACAAGGAAACTAAAAGACATGATTTTACTTTCTGATCACCTTCAGCTATTGCTTCAGCGACTCTTTAACCTAAATCTGGAACGATAAATACTCTTGAAACAATAAAAAACTTAACGGCAACACCATTATCCCAAAGAATATTTGGTGTTCATACAACAAGAGCTGGGAGCAGAATTCTTTCAGAGGCTTTATTGAAATGCTGTGAAGCAGAACAGAAAGAAAGAATGATGCATGTGGATTGAGTCTGCTGCCTGAACGGAAGCCATTTAAGTATAGCATTAACTGTCAAGTCTATAATACTAACTTACTGAGCTGTTGGACTTCCTAAAAGCCTGATGAAGCCTCATACAGTATTTTATGACCGAGGAGGGATTTTAATGGCACATATCAGATATAGATATATTTGCAAGCTGATTAGCTCCGTTTCATTTTATGTCAGCACACAGAGAGAAAACTATCCAAGATAAGACGCTATCCGCATTATGCAAGACCCCACACACATTGCTGGTAACTGCTGGCAGCAGTTCTGATGTTGAATCAGTGCAAGTTCCTAATTGGATGCTACCTGATTACAATCGCTGGTTTTATGATGGAAAGTGTTGAAGTGAGGCTTTGTTGACTAGTTATTTGAAATCTTATCTGACTATTGCAAAAAGAGTCTTGGTCTATGAAAACACCCCCTCACATATTGTCATCACTTTATCAGAGAAGCTCTGAAGTACACCACCTTTCAAGTCATCAAACATCCTTGTATATGTCTAGAGCCTCAGTCACACACTTCTTCTGTTCTTCTGGTGTGTGTGTGTGTGTGTGTGTGTGTGTGTGTGTGTGTGTGTGCGAGAGTGAGTGTGTAGTGAAAGTTGCAGGTCTAAAGCAATTACGTGCCACAGACAAGCCTTTTGTTGCACTACGACAAACCAATTTCCTGAATCTATGGCAGCCAAGTGACTCATCACGTTACTTATTCAGGCTCCTCAGCATACAAGTAACACATAAGACCTTTTGAAATAAGAAATATTTCTTATCTAAATAAATCAATAACCACCATCTGCACACACCCCACAGGATCACTGAATTCACAATTTATGCAACCTCCACTCTTTTCAAATTGCAAGTGATCAAAATACTGAGGCAAACCAGCTTCATAAAGCAAGGATTGTTGTTAGGTGAACTAAATTGAAAGGTTCCATTAAATAGAAGGCACCTCATCAGGTCTGAATAATAATGACGTTGGTGCCCATCTCATAATAAGTCTTGGCTTTATACGGCAGACAGCTTGAGCGTCCCGGACTGAAATTGAATTTGGTTCATTTCCTTTGGCTGTCTAATTCTTTTGTGCACTTCTCCTCTACTTGGCATTGATTGTTAAGATACTAGGTGCATCTAGGCTGACTTCCATCCATGGGTGCAGAAACACACACACACAAAGGTGCATCTGCACTTGCGGAAAATCATCATGGGAATATACAACCACTTACAGCAACCATCCAAAAAAAGTAAAGAGGGCACTAAAGTTTTATTCTCAGCTTTCGTAAATTCTGTAAATTTGTGGTGGAAATATGCATTTTCTCCACATGTTCTGGTCCTAACACACTGAGTGCTAGTTCTGACATGGTGACCTTTCCAATATGTTTTGTTGGATTCTGTCCAGTGCATCATGGGATTGGCTCCAGACCTAATGACTCCGAATGTATACAAGCATGTAAGGCAAAAAGACATGGATGGATGAGGATGAATGACCTCCATCTCATTAGCAGCATTTTTAATTAAGGTGAGCAGGCAGAGTGTACAGTAAGCCACACCCTCTGCTAACTCGTCCAAGTTGTGAGATCTTAAGCGTATTTTGGCAAAGCACATGGTGCAGTCAGGGCACAGTTGTTGTCATTGTTTCAATTTTGGACCCAAAAAGTATGTATTTTAGCTAATTAGAGTGTGTTGGGTCTGGTTCAGGCTTTGACCATCAGTCATGGCATTTTTGTCCAAGCTCTGGGACTCTTTTAGTGCCAGTAATCCTTTTTCTTTTTTTCTAGACAGCTGTTCCGGCATTTGCCCCCAGATTAGCACTAATGTCAATAATGATCACACTGTGCAGAAAAACATCCAAGATGGTCGAGCCAAGTCTTAAGTACCACTTTGTTTAACATGTCTCTGAGGATCGTGGAAATCCATAATTGGAGACAACAATTGACTTGGATCTTCTGAGCGAGTGGATATACAGTAAATTGTGTGCGCTGTGTACAGAAACATTATCTAGTAATACAATGTTTAACAGTTGAGCCACTCCCATTAATGATGTGACTCCTCCAGGGCCAATAAGTAACATGCACCTGTCTGTATTGATCTGCAGGTAAAAGCCATTTAAAAACACCATAGCACAAAATGTATATCACTCCCCACAGTTAATAACAAACATAACACATCCTACATATCCTAATTTAATAATGAAGGAAAGTTATGTGTAATATGATGTAATGCTGCTGAATATGACTTTATTCCTATTTGTACTACATTCAAATGAAATACGCCTTCTGTCCATATACGACTGGGTTTTGACGGTCATTTTATCAAAATCTAAATTCAGTATTGAATGTTCTTATTGAATCATTTTTGCATCCTGACTACAAAAATCTACATAAATCAGCGAGACCATTTCACAAGAGAGGAGTCACCACACCGTAGAGGTTACTGGACTGCAAAAACACAAGCTATGACCAATATTGAAATTGAGAAAGGTGTACTCAGCAGAGTGTAGATCTCCACCAGGTGTCTCTACAAAGACCACTGCTGTATTGTGTGATTGAATAATTATAACCCACGATTGGTTAACCCCCGTCTAAACTTTATATTAAACTCACCAAGGTGTCTGCCCACATAGCAGCGGCTGAGTGGTGGAAGTGTACTCAGCAGTGTGTACGATATATAAATATAATGATACAATTAATATGTCCACCCCACTATATCTCTATGGGAAATATTTAGTTTTTTACTACATTACATTTATTAGAAAGTTTAAGTTTCAAGTTTAATGAAAAATATAAATCAACTCATACATTTTGATGTTTTATTATAGATTAAGCTCCCCAGCTGTTTCTAAATTACTTAAAATCACTTGATCACTCAAATTTGCAATCCAGTAATTCATTATGATTCTGAAATGAACCATTCTGGATATGAATCAGAACCCACCCCATCTCTTCATCATGGATATGGCATTAACCAAAGAAGGAATCGTGAATAGATATTTTCAATCAAAACTGTTACTAAAATCAACTGTATTACTGAGACATAGAATTAAAATATTGTGAAGAAGATTATTATTAAAAAAAAATGTAAAAGCTATATTTTTTGTGAAAAGTTCCTACCCCACCTTTATTAAAAATCCTTATCACCTATTGATGTGGCAGGGGGTGAAAGGGAAAGGCAGCAAATTGTCACATTAATTGGGTCATACCTGAAGAGCAGTGAAGGCATTCGTAGTGAAATCCCACACTCCTGAGAGGGTGTGCTAAATTCAGATAAGCCTCCACTGCATGGATTCTCAATCTTATCTTGAGCCAGCAATAGGACTGCGAGATTGAATAATCTGGGGAAGGTTGGGGAGCAATAGTTCAGGCATCCATAGGCTCTTAAAAGCAATTTGACAACGCTTCCATGCTCTAATAAGTGTGGCAAGTCTCCTTACTGTCAGTGAAGGATGCCAAAGTAAGAGGAGGTTTCGACTTGACATCCTCTCTTACAAGACTATAAAACAACTAACTACGTAGTCTGCTATGTGCTGTGCAATGTCAAAGTGATATGTCCCTTTAACCTGTATGCTGGTATTTACTACATGAGATGTCCATCCATCATTTCCTGCATGACAACACATTTTCTGTCCCGAATGAGGTCATTGAGGATAGAGATGGGCTTTGTAAGTAGGGCTCCACATTAACGCTTACCCACTGGCCTATTATGTTAAATAGGGTTTAGGATGTGAGGATGATGTTACGATGTTCAGGAAAAACATGCGTCGGGAGATTGCCATTAATGCTTTCTAGTTGCCGATCCCTGATAATGCTACATTGTGAACAAATCTGTTGACACTGTGAAGAAAAGAGATAGTTAAAATTAGCTGTTAGCAGCCGGGTGGTAGCGGTCATGCTTGGCTAATAAACGGAGCTAACAGCATAGCAACATTTGGAACAACTAACTTAATCAGACACATTGGCCTATTACGTTGTAATTCGGTCCCATGCATGCTGCTCGGAGTAAATGCAGTGGCCGACAGCACGGAGTCTCTCGCTAGCACAGTCTTGCTTTCACCGATGCTAACCGTAAATGTAAAGAGGTTCCATTCAGTTACATGATGGTGCGTTCAAGCTCCAAACTGTAATAGTACTGGGCAAAGGTAGATAACAGGTCATGATGTGTTTAAATGTAATCTTATAAAAGTTCTAAATGAAATGGCAAGTGATGGCTACATACGACTCTGTTAGAAGCTGTCCACACTTAGCATATCAATTTTACCGCACTTACCTCACGGAATCACCCTAAAAAAATTACGAAAATATGAGTGTTATTCTGATTGTATTAACATATAGCTGCTAAACCGCCCCGTTAATACAGATGCGTTCCTCCCTTTGTGTGCGGCAAGCCAAAGAGCAAACTGTTTTTTGACCGCAGTGACAATGTTGTTTTTGAAAAGTCAAACGCCAACAAATATGGATTGAAGCAAAATCATTCGTTAGATAAAACCATTTTATGGATTTTAGATATTATATGTAGTACAGCTGCCTTTTTTCAATACATTTTGAAAAAATGTATGACAATTAAGGCCTATGGCACAAATGAATACGCTTTAAGTCTTTGGATACACAGGCTATACTTGTTGGTATTGTCATTGTTGGTTTTGGTTTCGGTCTTTTCATAGGATTTGTTGACAATAACAAGAATATTTAAAAAACAAGCAAATCCTTTAATGAACCACATGTTTATTGTCATCTTGACTTTTATTTATTTCTGTTTGTTTGTTTTTTACCTAAGTCAAAGGTGGTAATCATCTTCTATTTTTGTTGAAACCTCCAAATTATTTTATCACTTTATGGCCAACAAGTTAAATTTACATGTCGATGTCACCAGAATGTATGGGAGAAACAAATGGTGAAAGCACAAGGATGATTATAGGTTAATAACTGTCCTCTCGAAAACCATTCGAGTATAAAACCTGTTTGCCCAGAGGAGAAAAGAGGGGGGGGGAGAAAAAATAGACAATGTATTTTTTTTTTAAATGTAAAGATTAGAGATCAAGAGTAAGAGGCTATGAAGTGTGAGCGGAGGAGCGGAAATTGAACCTCACTGCCACAGCACCAGTCAATCAGATAAATAACGGTATAATCGAGTTTTGCTCCTCACATGCATAATTCAGCTTACATTTAGCTTTATATCGCTTTTTTCTCAGAATGACTTTGCTTCTTAGGACAAATTGTTGTGGATTTAAGAGCATGATGGGAATAAAATTTTCTTCCGACAACCATGCTACAGGTTGTAGCCCGGAGGGATATTACAGTGGTCTCATGAAAGCTAGACAGTTGGGTTTCTGTGCACAGATCACTCTTTCATCCTTCCCCTGAAACTAGATTGTATCAATACTTTCCATGGCAAACCTAATTATTTCGCCCATGGATCAAGGTCATAAATATATTAATCCAAGCGCAACCTTTAATAACAATAAGAAATACTGTATATTGGAGTTCAACTACAATCTGCGTTATTCTTCTAAGAGCTTTTCAAAATACTAAAACAGCACTGGGAATAATACTGTATTTACTTGGTCACTTGATTTGTTGTTTTTATTGTTATATTTACACTCAACGAATGATCATTTTGAAGATGTTACAATGCTGATGGACGATGCATCACAACTGGCTGGATACCACTGAAATATAGAACCATTGGGAGGTGCAGGAGAGTCACCTGGGTGGCGAAAAAGAGTGTTTTCTTCTGGCTCCACAGTCCATGGCAGGTGTAGAGGCAGCTCACTCACAACTCCACGGACCACCTGCTGCCAAATCTGATTTAGTGCAGGGAAATATTTTCTCCCTGAGACCCATGCCTTTGGTTTAGAAGGCCAGGCCACATGTTGTGAAACGAAGTAGGCCGCCAAACTAAACGGGTTGTCATTTGCCCACACTGCGTGGCTATTGATTTACTGCTCCTTGCTGCTGGTTTCCTGGAGGGGACTGCAAGCTCTAAAAAAATACCTCCGTGCTCCATCAAAAGAAAAGTTCCCCGGGCCAGACCTCCCATGAGGCTCAACTGCCAGCATTTGGCACCATCAGGGGTTGAATAAATGATCAGCTAATGCACACGTGTGACATTAATTGAACATGTATCATCACATGAAAAGGCATCAGATTAATAGACTGGATGTCATTTTTGCAACGCTGGCTATTGTACTTTATAATATTCACAAAAAGATGTATTAATTAACACAAATATGTATCTTGTAATAACTGTGATGTATGCATTCATTTTTGTTATGGTGTACAACCTTGCTTGATCAATGCAACAAACGGAATTGTAATGAGGTTGCAAGAGATTTAAACAATTCAGCACTGGTATCACAATGCACCTATTGGTACCTGCCTGCTGCTAGGTCTAGAAGTGAAGTATAGATGACATGACCTTGTGTTAATATTTCCAGCATTGTTACAGTGTAGTTCAAAAAGACCAGTGCTGAAACAATTAGCCCACTTAGTTTGATCAGTCAATCATAATTGATTAATTATCTCAGTTAATTACTAAACAAAATGCTTTACATTCAGTAGTTCCAGCTTCTATAAAGATGAACTGCTTTTATGTAATGCTTCTCTATGTCGAACACAACAAGCTATTTGAACACATCACCTCGGACTCTCATAGCTCTTAATGTTGGCTCTTTAGCTCCGATAATGTTACATTGTAAAAATCCAAAACGTGTTCAAATTGACAGTAGGAAAACGAAGGTAGCGTTACGGTTACATTATGATGCATTCAGGCTCTGTTCAGCGAAAATGAGTATTGGGCGATGGTCAATGATAACATGTGTTCACATGTAATCCTCATAAAATGTAGTTTTGGTAAGAAACTTAAAATAGCAATATAAAATAGATATTTGGGATGAATTATGATCTGTTTACACTAGCTCTAAGCAGCTTATAATACATCATTAAAATTACTAATGACAAGATTTGTTTTTATCAATAAAAATACAGTCTTTTATTCATATCATTTGAATTATGTGTTTTTATGAGGGAAAAAAAAACACTATAAGTAAAGTAAAAGGATAGAATTTAGAATTGTTGATGGTTTACAGACTTCCGAGTGCTTGAAATGAGTCTGGAGATAAAGTCTGGAGCCTCGTAGACCAGCTGCTATTATCAAACAACAATATGGATCATCAATGATCGTCAATTAGTATCAGCGGTAAAAATAAACGTGATCAGGATCACTAAAAGTATTATGTGATGTATATGTATTTGCTGTCTTTTTTTTCTTTTGTGCTGTTACGATCTGTGATCCGATCAGTGACTCTGATCCGTGATACGATCCGAACCGTGAGTTTTATGATCCGTTGCACCACTACCTGTCTCAGGATGGAAAGAAACCGAAGCATGACAACGGGGAGAACACTCCACAGACTTTCTTGCTGTGAGGCGATGGTGCTAACAACTAAGCCAGTGTGCCATAGTCATTCAGCTTGTAGAAGTGTGATCTAATCTGACTCTGACATTGTCTCCATTTGAAGAACCAACAATCTGAGCATAAAGGGAGTAAACACATCAAGACCAGATCTAAGCAATTCCTAGCACGATCAGATGATAAAAATAACATTGAAATGTCAATTTTAACTGCAGCCACGCTGCTCTGTGGGAGTTTCCTGAGTGGGAGGTCCTGATTAAAATCACGTGTCCCTTTACCTTTCATATGCAAACAGTTCTCCATCTGTGCAGATTAAAAGCCCAATTTTATTACAAGATTTAGTATATTAAGCAAAAGCTGTGACGCTAAGAATACAGAGAAGATAAAAAATGTATTTATATTTTGTTGTCTCCAGCCTGTTAACCTTCTCCACCTCTAGTGTGAACAAGTGTTTATTCACACAGCAGTCAAGGTTTTGGATGGGGAGTGAAGAATTCCATTAAGCCTGCAATCACAATGCAGTGTCAAAACATCAGACTCCATAAAATAAAAACACCCTCTTCAAATCTTATACTGACTCCAAAGCTTCATAACCAGCAAATTGAGATACTGATGCACTTCAATTATTTCAAAACAAGATCATAACGCAATGTTAATGCAATCTGTGTGTGTGATTAGCGCTGGTGGCCGAGGTGCAGACTGGCTGCACATTGCATATGATCAACCCATTACACGCTGCCAGGGCTGGTTATGGAAATAGACTTATAACAGTGCTACCTGGTCTTGCTGCCCACTGAGACAGAGGGAGATACCACATTCATTTACCAGCCTCCAATTAGTGCTGAGGCCGCATCATCATCAATTCACATACTAATTGTCCCGTGTGGCTCGGATAGTGTACCACCATCTGTGCAGATCCTCTAAGTCTTGAGCAGGTTGTTATTTTTTGGGATCGAAGAAAAGTGATGTGGTTTTAAGGCACCTAGAGGTCTACATATTTGCACTGTATGAATCAAGAGGGTTCAGATTATTGTCAAAATGGACAGTGTGTCATTATAACACCACAGTTTTCAAAGGTAATTGATTAAATATAAACACATCCTGAGGTATGTCATCATAATTGGCAGCTACCTTGCCTTTCTGTGCCCTTTTCATTGTTTAATGTTGTATATTTCCATGCAAATAACTCATTAAAAGTAGACATCATGACCCCACGTTGAGATGTTTTGAGTGCGGCTACAACAGAAACATTTCTTCAGCATAAAACATCAATGGTAAACGTCAGGTTTGCAGCTCCTCAAAATCAAAGAGCAAGACTTCCTTTGTAGCTGCCATTTTACGTTTATGATCAAAAATCATACAGCAAAAATTCCATTACAGAAAAGGTCAATTTTTCTACCAACCATAGCCTCAACAGACCAGAACATAAAGCCGCAAGACATGAGTTCACTTTCATTCTCTGAGGATGGTTGAAAGTCTCACTGGGGAGCCCAAGAAATCACAAACTGAGGCAGAAATAGAAGTTGATAAGCTGATAAGGGAAATGACAAGACTCTATTACACCCAGTAATGCATCACAGTGTATTTCACACACTGATAATAATAGATAAAAGTCTGTCTTACATCCAAGTTAAATTCTTTTCACATATTCCTAATGAAGACAGGCCAATAGTTGAGGACTTTATGGTTATTTGTCTTGCAGAAAGTGTTTCACTGACAAGATAAAAAACTGAGTTGAACAGCCGGTTTCTTCCGGAAACATATGCTGCATTAGATTGCAGTGTAACCCCAGCAGCTGCTGTGGCAAACTGAGAACAGAATAGGTGAACTGAGAGTGTGTGTAGTGGTTTACCCTCAGGTTTAGTAGAGACCTTGAATGGTGAAACATAAGTGTTTTCAAAGCTTAAATGGAAGAAAGGTGGCAATGAAACAGACCATACAGGTTTATTAGAGGCCATATTGCCCAGCAGGCTTAAAAGAAAAACTGCATTTCAACATGTTGATGTGAAAGACTGTACACTACCTTCTGTTGTGAACTGGATAACAGTGAGTCAGGATAAGACAGCTCTTACTTTGTAGATTTGGAAAAAAAATGTCTCTTGCTTTAGAAAAAAATAATAATTGTGTGGTTTACAAACCTCAGAGCGTCACTTTATTAATTACTTCACCATTAGTACTGTTGTTATGACACACTTGCTCAGTAAATCCAAACATATCTTGTAGCCAGACATGTATCTCCATCTCATTGTTGCAGTGGAAGCTCTCAATCAGCACGGCTCTGAAGTTCTATGTTTAACAAATTAGAAAATTAGAAACTGCATCTCATCACAACAGTAGAGCTTTGTTGTCCGATTTTAACAGAGGATATGTGAAACTTTTCCTGCAGCCCTCTCTCTGTCACAGCGCTGCTTGTGCTCGGCCCATGTGTATACGTTTCAAGATGTCAGCAGTCAAGTGTGCTTCAGTTAACACATTTTGACCTGGCACAGAGTCCGATCACGCACCCCATCCAATCCCTTAGCTGGCTGCAAAGTAAAATGATTCAATACATCCAATAAGCTTTACGCTTTCTTTTCATTTCTTTCATTTGAAGCTGGTTGTGTACCGCCATCCTGGGTCAGTCAACCCCATTTCAAGTGGCTCCCCTTCAATCTATACCACAAATTTCCTCTGCGGTTTCTCCTTTCAAAAAGTCACAGCCGTGGGCATTGCTGTTTCGCAAAAAAACACACAAAAGAGAATAAATCCTTCACAACGATAATACACTTCATTGTGTCAAAAGGGATTCTTTACAATAACGCCACAGCATTGTTAGATCTAGATTGTTGTTTCATGATATTGCTCTCCGTGTCACTGGACAGGATGGATCAACTTTGCAGGAGCTCCTACAAGCCATTATTATCACTTGATTCATCAGGTTGTTCCGAGTGCAATACATTATTAAATGTATAATAAAAAGATGTAGGATACATCTCACATTTCCTGCTCATGAGTTTCAACTATGAACATTAGTGAGAAGGCACAGACAATAAAAGTGGACATTAAAAATGTCATCCTCCGCTCCGGCTCCACTGACAGGCATTAGACCAATAAGCACAAATGTCTGAAAGATAATACCCGCATTAGGGCTTGATTCATTCACTGTCCCTATTCATAGCCCTTTGTGAAACAAAGTGAATATTACTGTGTGTGCATTACATCCCGCTCGATGGAATCCTTTCTACAGGGAGCAAATGCATAGCATAGATCACCAAACAAAAAGCTTATAAGGCCTCATGATTATCCTCCATTCAAATCGTGGGGATTAGTCGTCTATTATGAATGGCACTATTAACCTTGGTACATTTGCGAATCATTTCCAGGATGTTAGGCTTTTCACAAATGTTTCTGCGTGTAATGTAACAACGGAAATGTAATTGTGGCCATGTGGCAGGGGTTAGCTTGGATATATATTGATTTTCTATCTTCTGTTGGGTGAAAGTGTGAGCTGAAGACACGGTCATGCCTGTGATGTTCATCACTGCTCAAAGACAATTATGGAGTGAGAACTTAAGGGTAGCAGAGGGTAATCCTTTTACCAGCCTCCCTTAGGGCTTTCCAGTGGGTTGCTTGATTCAGGTTATTGACGCCAACCACTCTTGTCTGGCCCCAAAATTACCTATTGATTTACCCTTTTGACAGTTGTTAGTTGGAAACTTAATCACAGCGACCTACATTGTCATATAAAGTACATTGTTGTCAGGCACTAGCTGCTGGTTCCCCTTTTGTGTCAGTGCAGCAAGTAATGCTGCTACCACAAACATGGAAAATCAATACATTTACTATACCAGCGCAGTTTTGCTTATAGGTGCGAAGACTGTTATGTAAATCTCTTTATATTGATCTTTCACAAAAAATAATGATTATTCTAAAGCAATTTGCAGTTTGCCCTCCAAATAATGAATTGTCTACAATCATACTAATCTTGGTAGCACCTTTTTTCCAATTAAGCATTGTATATTATGGCATTGCTGTGGCTCCAAAATCGAATTTCTATCAGCAGCCACTAAGCACAGTGGCACAGTTTTAGCACTGAAATCATGACAAACTGAAATTTGTCAAAAATGAAGTCAGAGAGAATAGAAATGCAATTCAACTCTGTTGCCCTGGATCATGCCTTTTGTCAAATGTACCAGCCTAAATCCCTGCTGACCTTTGACCTCTGTGGGGATTGAGGAAATATTTTTTACGAGTCACATGGTTTGCTAGAATTTCTTTTTTGGATTTGCATAAAAAGGAAATATGTCATGAACATTTAGAATAATGCCATAGGTATGTGTAAAACCATTATCCATTAGAGAAACAAAGATGGAGATTAGGATTGAGTGGATTTAGATTTTTGAGAACAGTCAGTGCCCATACAAATATTTCTGTATTGATGCTGCCAATATGTTCAGATATGACCTTAATGTTATTATTTTTTGTTTTTTTTGCACAAACAGCCTTTAAACCACCACACAATGCTTCTACATTTACATTTGGTTGTGCCCAAAATTACACTGTTAACTTTCCACCCTGTCTGAATTCTAAGAGCAAAATGCATGCTCTTGATAATGCTCGTCCATTTTCCATAAAATAAGCTAGTGTCCATGACGTGTACACTAGTTTCTGCTACAATCCCACAATGCACTGTGTCGCATTTCATGCCAAAATTAGAGTTGTGTAGAACTGCGCCTGTGTGATCAGTGATCCAAAATGATAATAATTTACTGCACACAATAGAGGAAGCTACTGAGTGTCTATCATAGGGGGAGTAATGAATACATGAATGAGAAAGTAATTTCGGACACAGCTAAATACTTGCATGTGTAATCTCAATGCCATTTCATCAAGTGCATTTATGTAAAGCCTTTAATTACAGAGGATACACTACACTGAAAACAATTACCCAGACATGCAAAGCTCCTCGGGAGAAGTGTTAGTGAAAAAATATTTGGGAAGGATCACAAAAGATGGAACCCTTTCAGGGCAAATAGGTGAAAGTGTACAAATGATAAGATCCAATAAGTACAAAAGATAGAAGTAAGAGTATGAAAGAGCAAACGAGTTCCTCACAAGAGTTTCTAATACTACAGTACAAAAGGAAGGCAACCCATGAGAGTCTATGTTATTATTAATATAAACAAATCTTCAAATACAAGCATATTTCACTGACGTTAAAATATGTCTTTGGGAACTGATTAAAATTGGGTGCCATCAGACCTCTGTAATTAGCATAAATAGCTTGATTTACTTGATTCCGTTGATAATAGTAAATGGCATTAACATTCAGTGGATCCTACTTTTGAACACCAACCACATGGTTAGACCTTTATTTATGCAATTCATCCCTGCAGGAATTTGTAGAGCCTGATTTTAAGTGTTGTGAAGAGCTGTACACGATGTTTGATGAGTCATTTCGACTGAATTAAATCAGTAAAAGCGGTAAAAAGTTCTTAACTGGTCTTTGACCACTAGATGTGTGAAGATTACATGGAATAAGGTATGGGCCTTTTATTTATGTGAGTACATGTTTGAATCTTTTGATCTATCAGTCTCTCTAAATAAAATAATAAAGGTATTCTACTTTTATGGGAGTTGGAACAGTTTTTTGAATAAACATAAAAACAAGTGGTTAGTTGATAAGCAGCACTCCCCAGAGGATAATGTGTTTTTCTGGATGACTTATGTAGAGGTAGAGCAGACTTTATCTAAAATACTATTTTAACATTTCTAGATTGTGTGTACTTGTGTGTACTGTGATAAGCATTTGAAGTTACAAAAAATATCAAGTCGTTTTCAAAACTTGCCGGATTTTATTTAGGCCGTTGGCAAGTTGCAGTTCTACAGTAGTGGCTGTGACAGTGAACCTGTCAGTCACACATGAAAGGCAGCGCCCAGGGAGGTTTGTGACAAAACAGTTTGTGACTGCTAAGAATCGCCTGTTGGAACCATTAAAATAAAGATGGAAAAAATTAAGGTGAAGGGACAGCAGTGAGGAACAGGGGAGTTGTTGGTGATATTTCTAGGAGTTGATGGCAAAAGCAACAGAACTTAAGGCCCGTGTCCAGATAGCGCCTCTTTCTGGCAGGAAAGCGTCCGCAGGGCGCTGTGGCGTTTCGACCAAAAAACGCTCCAAGCACCTTTTTCTAATGTTTCTATGGCAACAATATCTTGGACATATAGCACCACTATCACCACTCTTTACATATTTCTTCCCCATGAGCACCAAACGGGGGATGTCCGCTTCATACTTTGTACGGATCAGCTTTTCACCGCTCATTCTGACAGCCGCAATGTAAAGCAAGGCGAGACAAGGCGTACGGTAATGAAAGCACAACACTCACCCGCAACACTCAGTGTCCGCCTGGCCAATCTGCTCCTAGATGGCCTTATTGGTCTTTGTTATGATAGTGTCTGTCTGCAATATAAAGTTCAGGATAGAAAGACACAGTCAAAACAAGTTCTGCTCCATTTACTACAATGATGTTACCAGCGCTTTTCTGAAAAGTTCAGAGATTTTTAACTTGAAGCGCTCGGAGAGGCCGCACAAAAAAGGTGGAGCGCCAGGAAAAAAACGCTGGGTGAATACGCTCTCTCCTCAATGGGAACAATTGAAAAAAGATGCTGGCACTCTGAGAAAAGCACTATGTGGACACAGTACACAAAGTATGTGTGATTACAAATCCAACATTTTGAACCATATTTTCAAAATTATAGTGATAGAGCTTCGGTTTTCAACTGCGAACAAATAATTTGTTGCAAAGATTATCTTCGGATTGTCTTCCCAAATATGAAATACACAACTTTAGTTGAGTTTAGAGTTTTTGTGTGTGTGTTTGTGTGTGTGTGTTTTTCAGATACCGATAAACACAACCCAACCAATAAAACTTCTGCTCATATGATCAATAGATTTTCGGGGACGTCAGTGTCATGATTCTGTTCACCCTCACACACATTATGGATATTGATCCATTGATCCATTTGGTCTAGGCATCTAGGGAAATAGAGCAGTTGAACTAGCTTGTGATGGTGAGTAGCCTAAAAGTGGGGTTGACTTATTTTGTTGTCATGAATCATTCATTTCCAAGTGCATTAGCTAAAGTTATGGACATTATATGTGTCTGAAATTGCATGACGTTGTTATAAAAGGTATACTATAAAACCTGACCATTTGTATGTTTTTTCGTTTAGTTTGTTTTGTCCGTGGTGTGCAAAAGCCTTATGGACATTACTGGCCACTGTATTAGGTCCAAACACCCTTCAATATAATCTACTAACACCTAAAGATTTAACATAGTAGAATTATCACCTTTCGTGACGTGTCAACAATATATTTACAGTTATGAACATTGTAAGAAATGGAGTATGCAATAATACAATAACAATTTGACAAAGATGTTGTATTGGATTGCTAATAATAGCCGGTGAGTGCAAAGTAAATTCATATCCTGTTAATGGAATTCTGATGAGGTTTGTAAAATGCAGCTGTGAGCTTCAGTGCTTAATTCCTTACCTGACCTTCTGAACCAAAGGGTTTCAGGGTTATTGATCATGTTTGGGACTGAAGGAGTTAGAGATGAATGGTAAGAACTGATAATAACATGTTTTCAGTTACGGGCCTTGCATATAAAAGAACATTGTAATCAAATTGTTGGCCCTTAAACACCAAGGCAATGACCATTGCTCACCAAGGTGTCTCCAAAATGAAGAGAAGTAAGAATCTTGCACATGTAGTAGTTGTAAGTCTCAGCACTGGAGTTTCTACAAAGTGCTTGGGCAAAAGGAAATTCATTTAGTCTCATTTAAGGTAATTCATAAATATCTAGGAGTCTACATAATGTAATATACATAAGTACAGAGTATGAATGTTCACTTTGGCAGACATGACATGTTGTAGTGTCACGTGTCACTGGACATTAAAACATGCACATTGTCATTTCAAGTGGAAAAAAAGGTCATTCAACACATCACAGCATTAAACATTTATATTGTTTTCCCTATTTTTTTGCTGCAAGATGCCTCTCCGCAAGTCTTGATATGCACAAATGTACGTTTTCTTTTCTTGCTGGATGTAATGTTTTTGTTTTTTTTATATCCATTACCGCAGGCATTAGTGGGCTGTTTGCACTCTGCACTGAAGCTTGGTGGTGTAATAAACTGTTAATTTTTCACTCTATCTGACAGAATATCATTAAGCTCAGCTATAAAGGAGAGATGGCAAATAAAAGCTTGGCATTCTTATAATAATTTGCTGCACAAGTTTGGTAATAATAATAATTATACCACTGGGGGGCATATGCAATCTTAAATTTATCCGTGTTGATACTGCAACGGCAGTGATGATGTTGGATTTGCACGGCATCGCCTGTGTGCGAGTCGATGGTGAGAGTCTGTGATTTGTGATCAGTCTCTCTAACCTATGCAAGACTGCATACATTCTGAAGATTAGATTAATAGGATGTTCTGGCTGTAGTATCAATCACTTTTGTGACATTTATTGTGATTATTTTCTTTTGATTTAAAGATTTTTTGTAGTTTTAAAATACAACATTTAACCAACCCTGTCATTTCCCACTTTTACTCAGGAAACAGACGGAAGCTGGTCCTGCCAGCTTCAGATGTTCAGAGATGAATGAAAAGCTAGTTTGGAGATGATATCTGTCCATCTCCAACCATGGAGATTACAGCCATGACAGCTGTTGTGGCGAACGGCTTACAGCTTACACAAGTACCTGCAATGAGATGGCCAAGATAAAATAAATTACCTGCGTGATGGCTGACAGCTTAAGAACACTGCCTCATTTCATTTTCATTTTTTTCTCACCAACAGAACTATTATCTGATTTTTGTTGGGCTAAATTGATAGAGATTAAGGAGTTTTTAAATAAATGCGTTTCTCATTTTACTCCTAATAACAGGTTGCCTGTCTGTAATGTGAATAAACATGTCCCAAGGATATATTTTTTTACCATGACAGCCCCCTGAGAGATTTTGAATAAAATCATCAGCCGGTGACCTCAGTCGACTTAAAATTCTCCAAGTCAAGCCGTCTTTTGTGTGTGCGCTAGGCTACATTACATTTTTATATTCTATTTGGGCAAGCTTGCAAAAGAAAAGAAAAGAAAGCAGTATAAGTACCACAGTAGGTTGTAGGCTTAAGATATGTATGGTGATGACACAGCAAAGGAGTCACACCCACAAAGCATGCTTAACAAGATGGAGTCTGTGCTTCACGACAGGTCTGGTGGTTTGCCATCACCACTGACAGAGGACAGCCAAATCTGGTTCAAATTAACAAATTCTGATTCGGGTATACGGCCTGATTGTTTAACCTGTGCTCAAGGCTACACCCGTTCCTATGACAAAAGGCCAAATTCTTGGCTGAGCATCATGATCTCTCATGTTACCACGTGGTTGTGGTGGTGCAGTGTGCTCCATTCCTCTCTTTGCGCACTCAGCTTGTCGAGTTGAGGTTTAAAGGCAAGGCCTTATCAGTGTCCTCCAGGCCCTACACCTCCACTGGAGTCGGTTTCCTCGGGGGTTAAGGCAGGGGGGAAAAGTGAAGTCTGACAGAAGAAGGAGGAAGGAGACAAAGAAATGCAACGAAGCAGAAACAGGTAGAGAAGAAAAAAGCGCGAGCGGGAACAAGGTGTTGTGAGAGGAAGAGGAAAAATCTAAACAGAAACGGAAACAAACACAAGAGCAAGCAGTGTTGATTGAGGGTGTGAGGTATTTACGTGACTCATATCCAGGCTGTGACACCTTCCTTTCTGAATGGCAAAGCTATCACTTCATCACCACCACCATCTACTACCATGTGCTGTGATTAGGAGAGTCATTATAACCTGTACTTTGAGACCGGAGAGTGAAGATCATTCAATTAATTCCAGATATTCTGCAAAAGACAGCTGCCACAAAAAAAAGCAGAAGGTTGGCAGCAAGAGAAGAATGTGAATGCCAGTGAGAAACAGCTCAGTAGAAGAGTTGCCCGACTGTGTGGTCAATATAAGTTGTTCTGTTTCCCTGCAGATTTAGAGCGGAACCTTCTTCAGAGTCGTCACGTGATGTCTGAGGGGATAATTCAGCGTTTGTCTACTTAACATGCAAGCACCGACTGTTTCAAATCCTGCACTGAATCAAAAGCGCACAACAGTGAGATCACTGGGAAGATGCCAATGCACTAACGCACACTTAACCAAAATGACTTCATTGCTTGAAAATGAATGACTATTTGGGATAAGGACAACAGAATTAATTTGATAATGTAGCAATGAATTTCTTTTTGGTGACATATTTTTCTTACCTCTACAAATAACTAACCAAAGTTACATCAATACAGTTTAAATATAGCTACAAGGGTTTCTATATTGAAGGACCAATTTCCATTGACAATGAACAATCATTAAGAAAGAAATCCATTACAAAAGAGCTACAGAAAGCAATTTCTCCACCGGCAGTACAGCCTCGACACATCACAATGCTGTGCAGCTATACGGAGCATGCAGGGGCATAACTCTCTCACTTATGTTGCCTCTTCACGACATAGCAGGATAAGGAAGCTTGAAGGAAAGTGGCTTCACCAAACAAACAACACTCCTTTGGTGGATTTTTCATATACAAACACTTTAAGGAAAACACATGAATATTCACTTTCTAGCAAAGAGTTTTATGAGAGCATCGATACCGTCTATAGCGGGGGTTCTCAATCTTTTGAAACTCCACTTGACTAAAAAACTGTGAAGAAAAATAACTGGACTGTATATTAGGTGTTATAGGTGCAAAGACCAAAATAAATACTCTGCTTACCCAGCAATCACTGCCTGCTGTTATGAAGTTGAATGTATTCAGGGTCATATTTCCTCACCACAAGCTATGGAGTTTCTAGTGGCGCAGTATTGTCTCCCACATCTGGTTTTCATTTCAAAAACCGATCCATTTTGTTTGATTGCATTCGAGGGAACGTTGGCTAGCTAACAGTGGTAAAACACGTGTCGTAACGGGTCATAAAAAATATGGTTTCTTTGAGTTACTATGTTTTTCATTGATGTGAATTATTGAGCACATTCAGAAATAATCATAACTAGCTTTGTAATTTACTTATTTTAAACAATTAACTAATCTGTAGTACCTCTGCGGCCCACTAGATGGCGCTCTGAGGCCCAACAGTGGGTCCCGGCCCAGTGGTTAAGATTTGCTGGTCTCTATGGTAAATATTAAAGCCACAGTTAATATTACAATGAGTAACTGGTCTGAGCCAAGAAATTGTCGAGCACAAAACCCCTCATAAAAACAGCTAATTGTCTTTTTTACACTTTGGATTTAGTAGAGATTAAACAAAGAAACTAAACGTTAATTAGTGAGATTTAGATTGATTGAGGGAGGACTTATGTACTGTTGGACAGAGCCAGGCAAGCTGTCTCCCCCTGCTTTCAGTCTTTTTGACTGTAGCTTCGTATTTAACGTACGGCTATCATAGTATACAATATACATTTTCTCAACAAACTCCCCACCCTAAAGTGAATAGCTGCACTTCCCAAAATGTTAAGCTTTTCCTTCAAGAATACTCTGATGAATTCCGTAGCACATATGTCTGGAAACAGAGGAGAACTACATGCCAACCACAGCGATGTGACATTTATAACGTGGTGAGGCTGGAACAGTAGAAAGCCCTCCAGCCTTTAGACTGAATCAAAGGTAATATGGGTCGCTGTTGGTGCATTCTAATTTAGACATCTCTCCAGGGGCAGATTAACTCACACAACACACTCCCAGAATGGCAAGACACACAACTTCAACTTAGACCTAAAAATACATTATCTGGAGGAGGTCAAGCCATCTGTGTCGTGTGGGCTGGAGAAAAAGAAAATGAGAGTAGCATGAAGGTCAGTTGGTTGAATTAAATATAAGAATACATATTGTATTTTGAAGGGTATTGCTGTGTGGTATTGTATTATGTTGTTTTGAGAGATGTGGTGGACAAACAAATTTAATTTTATAAATGAATAAACTATTTGACCATTGCAGCTGTATCTTTGGTGTCTTATAAACCCATGAGGGTTGGACACGTAATGTGCATGACACGAAAATAAAGAAATCAATCAATCAATATATCCTGACTTTTACTCACTAATGCAGATAATGATCCAAAAACACTGGATACTACAATACCCATGATGCAATTCCATATGCTGTCGCTCATTAGGTCCTCCGACTGCACGTAAATGTCTTTCCAACTACACATCCACAGTTTGTGACACAGGCTTTCTGAAAAAGAAAACAAACTGTAGTCTCCAAAAATAATGTATGTAGTGCTCCCTGTGACTAGTACATCACCTTCGATATGTTAAGTGTCCCTTTAAAGCTGCATCGGCTGATGTCGGACCACTATGGGGCGGTACTGGACCTTTCTGACCCCTTGTGGTTAATGAAATAATGTATCATCAGGCTAAAAAAATACTATTTACTGATTAAGTAGTTTCATCTTACTGCACATTTGCACATCCAGCAGACACACAATACCATGTGCATCCCACTGGGGTCTTTCTTGGCATGCGATGAATTTAAATATTCACTCAACTTTTAGAAGTTTGATAAAAACATCTCAGTCATTAGCTTGCTAAATTCAGTAGTTTTATTCACCGGTTACTTGTTTACTATTTACTCTGTGGTTTCGTGTGGGGTAGCATTTTGGATTGTCTGAGATTGAGGACTAAAAATGCAAGGTTATTTATTTTATATGGGGAGTTGATAAGAGTTGTAAGACTCGACCACATCAGAATAACCACAAGCAACACTTTATACTGATGTCTTTGAAGCATTGTATCAATAAACACTGCAAACTTTCTGAAAATTTTAGAGAATAGAGAAACGTGTCTGGTCTTTACTTTTCCCAGACTCCACGGTTACATTTAAATCACCTGTAAGGACACAAAACAGAAGGGAAATCATGAAGTGAGTGGCCAAAAAGGTACTGCTTTAAGACATTAGTAAAATGTTTTGATCTAAGTTTAAAAGCTTTTTCATTACATATGGGCTTACTGAAATGCCAGCTAGCAATTATTTCCACACCAACTTTGTACTATGAACCAATTAATGAAAAAATGCAGTGGATATTGCTATTACAGACATAAAAACACTTACATTTTTCTTAAGTTTGAGTGCTTGTTTATGTGTTTCTGGGAGAGAAGCATTAAAGCTACGAGAGATTATGTACATATCTCTGTATAAATATAGCTATGACTTTCAGAACACTTGGCAAACTCCCATAATTACCAGCTTTTATGACGGAGCAATGCTGTCTTTAAAAGGAAGCTCTTAAGGCAGGGGGGACCCAATGAGGGATGTGTCCTCGACGTTGGGCGGGAACTGTTTGTTCAAACTGCCATTAGGCTACATTGTTGAGGACATATTGGGGTCATTTATTTGAAACTTGTGACAGCATCCATTCAATTAGAGGAAACACCTTATGGCTTGTGAAAGGAAGTGGAACAAAATAGCACATCAAGATCCAGGGTCAGTTCTTACCCTCTAAATTCTCGATGGTCATATTTCAGAGAATAATTTTGTAAGGTAGCAATTGTCTTCTAAATTGCCATTGAAGGCATTTCTAGGAAAGGGTGACATTCAAGTAATGTCAATGGAGACTGATTGTACTTCAGAGCTTTCCATAAGCGCCAGTTGCCGGCCAAACAGCCGACTACTCATTTAAGTCCAGCTGGTTGCTTTATTTTATTACGTTTTTCATTTAAATAAAATAGATTTGATTAACAAGTTGCAATTTGCTATGCAAGTACATTTTATCACCACTAGCCTCTGCTTCAAAACAATGCGAGCTTGACAATAAAGAAAGTGTGTGTGTGTGTGTGTGTGTGTGTGTGTGTGTGTGTGTGTGAGTGTGTGTGTGCGCGCTCGCTCAGCTGAGAGGTTGTGTCCTACCAAGTTAAAAGCAGAGAGTGATCTTCAGTGTCACAAATATTAGGCAAATTATTGATGACAAAACACACCAAGAATTTACTTCGGAAAACAAAGGTGGCAGCGACTTCACGATTGCACAGTAAGCATTAAAAAGTCCACTGAAAGTGCTGAATTTTCCAAATGCGCCACACAGAAGCTTATTGGTTTAATTATTTGAAAGAAAAAATTACTTATCTGCATTTACATTGTGCTTTTTACAGCAGAGCCATCTCTCGCGAACACACATGAAAACAGGAAATGCTGTCAAAGTAAGGGTTGTTTATTTACATTGAATAAGGGTGCATTCATGTTTTAGTAAAACAATACATTAACCATCATTGTGGGATGTCTAGATAAACCTTACAGCGAAGGTGTCAATGAATAAATAAAATATAAGTGCTGCTCCACACACACCTCCATTGTTGCTGAAAGTTGCAGATTAATTGATGGGTGGATGTTGTGATGTTATTGGTTGAAATTGGTTGGTAGCTCAAAGCATTCGTCATATTATGTTTTACACGATGAAACGATAAGAGCTTGACATACAGCTTTCTCAGCCACCTGTAGCTGAGATGTTTTACGTGCCAAACGAACTTGTCCGAAATGGAAAATGTAGGCCAATTAAGAAATCAAATTTACAGGGATTTGGACAATAAGTCAACAAAAACACTGTGGTTATTTGCATTAAAACGTACAATTCAAATGACTGCACCAATCATTCAAAGTCACATTATGCTGACATGCTGCTGTCTGCCTCAAGAAAATTGACATGGTTCACAATCAATTAACTTCACATCACAAGGATGCATACAAATACACTTAGCATATTTAAACCCCACTTCCTCATAAGGGATATTAAAATCAGCCAGACAAAAATAAATCTGTCCAGTTGAGAGAAACCATTGACATCATGCAGACACATCCCCTTGAAATGACAAGTAGGCACTATGACACATCAAAGTGGTGCAGCAGGTGAGCCAAATCATTAGATTAGGCAGATTTATGGCTCCATGAAACTTGTTATTACCCATGGCGCGCTCCACTGATGTTTAGCCTGATGTCTTTATGAGGAGGCCGTTGTTCACCTTGCCCTGACAGACAGTGTGTGATGATTAGAATACTAGAGACTCAATTTGACTCCCATCTCAAGTCAGAGTAGCAGATGTCTGTCGGCAGTATTTAAAAAGATATTTCAGCGAGTATTCAAAAAATGCATTTTCTCAATCCACTTCTATTGTAAGCTATGTTTTCCATTATGAACAATTTCTGTTGCCCAAGTTTGAAGAAGGGCGGCTATTTCACATCAGTGCATTGTCACTTAAAGATTTCTTTAACTATACCTTTGATTATTGCTTATTTAGTCATGAATATGTAATGTTGGAGAGATATACTTAAGGTATGAAACCAAATAGCACATAATAACTATGGTCATAATAAAAATATAAGAAAAATATGTGCACTTGCCAATAATTTTTGGTTTGGTTTGAGTCTTTTGGGCCTGGACTTGAGCCATTATCAAAACTCATCGACCTCCATCTCTGAGAAAAGACTTGTATCTAGAAACAGCCCTGATATCCGACACAGATGTTTTCACCTTCTTTGTGCAGTATGGCTAGTTAATCTATTAGAGCAGCTCATGCCTATGGGTTTTTTTCTCTGCTCACAGAGGCTCAACGGATGAATCGTTGAGGCTTAATTTAACACCGCAAACAATGGAAAACAGCCGCAAATAACGGCAGCCGTCATGAGCTTATCAGCCTGAGCGGGGATTACAAGGGAAATGAATCATTAACACTATTGCCACTTGAATGCTGCTAAAGCATGATTGGCAGGTTGGAAGCTGGGTGTTAAGAGGAGGAGAGGGAATGGGTGGAGCTGTGGTCTGATACCCAGTGAAGCGGGTATCATTATCGGATAAGAGCTCCGGGAGGCCCAGCCAAAATGACCCCCAGTGTGTGTGTGTGTGTGTGTCAGTGAAAGACCGACTCGAGTGAAGGAATGGATGAAAGAAAATTAAAGTATGAAAGACATAGCACGAGTTAAAATGCATGCCCACTACGCCTGGCCGAATCAGACATACACCGACACGTAATCCAAAGTCCATGAACCGATTCTGTCCCAGCAACATCCTGACAGCAGAGGTTGAATTGTAATGTTGCTTTCTTCTATTTATACTTTACAGTTGGGGTTTTTTGTATTAACAGAAAGGCTTTCAGATGTGCATGACATGGAGTGCACCGCAAGCCCACGACCGCCTCTCCCAATATGACACCAGGTAGATTTTAATGGCTTTATGGAAAATAGTGGGATGCCACGCTGGTGAAGGGGATTCTGGGTCATGGAGGGATTTGTTAAGTTATTACAGTGTCTGGAGCAAGGCCCTTATCGGCACCTGCCAAGTCTTTGGCGGACCCAGTGGGATTGCACTGACCCTAGTGGAAGTAATGGATATTAGAAAATCTTCCCACTGTGAGGAGGGGGGGAATGGGTGACAAAGCAGGGAAAATGCAGTGAGGGAAGAGAAATGGACAGAACCTCAAGGACAGAAAGCGGCAGCATAGCAGCACTATAACTGAGCATATGTCTTATTCACAGGAGGAGTGATGGTGAAAGTTGATCTTATGTGGAGTGTAAACTGATAAATGTGTGGATGACTACAGTTGTTTATAAAAAATAAAAAACGGATGGCAGAAGTCCCCATCAAGAGGTCACATGATCACACCTGAGGAAGAGAGGACAGCACAAGGAATCCTGCCTGGAAAGGGAGCACTCCCCTCAGTTGCATTAACTTCACCTTAACAAGAGGCTATATGCTGCCTTGCCTCCCTCCCTTTCACTTTTAAGTGTATTTACTCTTTTAATATTTGATTTAGGGCTGTGCCTAACAATACTTTTTAAAAATGTATTCAAAACAATTATTTTTCCAATTGGTAGATTCATGTTTTGACTAATTTATTGATTACTCTAAAGATTATTTGACAAATTCACGATTTTTTGAACAATGAATTAACCAAAAATAAAAGTCAAAAACTTTTTTTATATTTCAATCTTATCTTATTCAATCATCTTCTCTTAAGAACAAAATATAACAAGATAATCGACCCTATTTGTCAGATGCCTGATCAGAAAAGTACTGGACCTCAAATTCAAACGGATTGCTGTGAAAATAGATTTATTTAATCACTGTACTTTGAAGCAACCTTTCCCCTGAACTGGAGAATCCATACTTTTCAGAAAGTACTTAACTTCAAATGGTTTTGACATGGATTAATTGTGTCACTGGAGTAATATGAAGTTAAGATAATCAAATGTATTTTTGCATCAGTGTGGGGCAAGGGAAATAATTTACAAAAGTCAAAGACTGACGGTCTGTAACATTAGTTAAAGCCATTGTCTCACTCAAACATGGACGATAAAGTAAGCAGAGAATATAAAACATCCAAATAACAACGTTAGATGACACATGGTGTAACGTTACCATAAAGCAACGGTGAAGAAATGACTTTTAACATGGAGGTGATGAAGAAACATTTAGAAAATCTATTTTAAGTGACTACTACTGACAGAAACAGCTGATGTGTGTCGATAATACATCATGCTTTGGTGGCAACAAAAAGGAAACATAACGGTGCTGTCTTGCTGTCTTGCTGTCTTGCTGCCACTGACAAAGCGTTCCGGATGCTTTCACTTCCAGCAGTGTTGGTACATTGCAGTCGTACTGCTGTGATAAGTCATTTCCAACATGCAGAGTTTACAGAGCACCACATTGTTGGGCCTCTGTCTAAAATACTTCCACGCTTCAGAGGATGGCGGACGAGGTATTTCAGCTGCATCTTGTTCTGCGGGGCAGCCATTCTTGTGACACACATGTTATGCAAAATCAATGTATTTTGGTTATTGATGACGTTGACTCATGGACGTGTATTGCTCTAATTTTATTTGCTTAAAATAATCACACAAAAATACATGTTTATATTTGTTTTAATGTTAATAGGCTCATTCTCTCTTTGCAGAGCTTAAGACACACATAATCTAAACATCACACAAAGAAAAGAAAAACCAAGAAACAAAAATTTAATAAAACTGCATTCTGAACTTTGACTCCTGTGGGCCTCTGAAACACACTTCAGCCAACCCACTAGCCATTAAGCTTAGAACCAAACAATAGCTTTGAGGATTTCACATCTGTTAACGATTTATTTTCTGAATAATATTTTTGAATATTTGATTCGGAGAGGTTAATTACACTGATATGTCTTAAAATAGAGACTGAGACTCCTGAATCATAAGAGATGGGGCATTTCGTCAAATCTATGCTGTCTCAAAATCCCTTATGAAATCTACTTCCACCTTTAAAATTGGCAAGAAACGAAAGCTATGAATAACTACTGTTAAACTCAAATCTAATCAGCTTTAGTTGGCTGAGAAGGCAGAAACGGTTTTGAGTGGCAGCCTAATTAATGTTCACAACCTGTGGCTACAGTCTGAAATGAGATGAGCTGCAAAAGATGACATGTTGATTAAATGTATCTGACAAACTGAAATAACTGCTGTAGCATTCTGACTTTGCACACCTTGCTCTCACAATCTACCTGCTCCAAATATTACACATCCCGATTCAGAAATATGAAGTTGATGAGCTTAAAATAAAACAAAAAGTTTAACGAGGAAATTCTTCTGAAATGTGATTCAACCTTGAGAAGGACTTGCTAGACTGTTGAACTACAAAACCACACACCCCACTGGTGGTTGTTTCTTTTTCCTTCCATCGATTGCAGACACCAGCTCACAGAGAGCACATTCACTAGATAACAGGCAAAAGTTTCTTATTCGCAGTTATAGAATTAAAATTTGTTCAAGCTGATGTCATTTTTTGGAAATAAAAAAGATCAGGAAGAGAATAAAAGTGTAAAAAAGCAGTGGTTAGCCAAATAGGAACCAGATACAAAAACAACACGTTTTCATATTACTTTAAAATAGCACCTGGACTGTGATGTGTCACGTCTGAAGTATTACTGGACTTTTTAACTGATAACAAATTGCACAAACCGTTTCTCCTATCAGTGTGGATGGTGTGCTTCGGGTTGTGAGAAGGTATAAGATGATAATCACAGTGAACTGCCATTTAAATTATTTGTCGCAAAATAACTCTGCTGATCTGAGATGAAGGCAGCAATGCAGAGGTCGGAAACCAGGATAAAAAACTAAATTTAAAAAATATTGTGCTCAGCTACAATCAGCAATGGACATTAAGCGCTAATTATTCTTGTTATTGACGAACCTATAAGGGAATTACTGCTACTAAACCATTATTAGCAATTAGCATTAGGTATCGAAAACCTACTTAATTGTCAATTTGAAATTTAAGGTCTAAAGTCATCTTACGGAGCAAGAAATATGAGTCTTTCACATTCAAATTTGGTGTCCCGTTATCCATTTTGTATACATTGAAAAGTCTGCTGGTCTCATGCTGCGTGCATATCATCCAAGTCTATCTGTGCAACCGTCCTGCATTAATGAAGACGGACTGTTGGTGGTGACGATGCACACAGCTCACATTAACAGGACGACACCACTCACAGAGCGGCTGGCTTTCTGACAAGTGCTTTATTATCACAGGTTGCCCTTCTCAAGGGCAAAACCACAAACAATGCAACTCATTTGCTTACAAATGCACTTCAGTCATCTACCGCACTGTATGAACGGCATTGCATAATATATTCCAAAGCAATATGGGTTGTACATCTCTTTTGATTAAGCCTTGCCTTGAGACAAACCAGACACAAACCAGGCCAAACAAATCAAAGCCGAGCATAAACGTTTCAGAGCTTGTCATAGCTCCTGTTGGTTCTCAGAGTAAAATGCTTTATGCGAATCTTACAGGCAGACACAAAATGATATCCAGTGGATGAACTGTCAGGAAGGAGGTAGGATCAAGTGACTCCTTACTGGGATGCAAAAATAGACCAAGGAGAAACAGATTCTTTGGTGTTGTAGCTTTAATGTTGGTCTGTCATTATGCATCCTGTGTGTATCTGGGCTCAGAGATGACAATGTTTAGAGATCAGACATGGCCCTACTGCAGCGTGAGCCCCAGAATGCACTGCAAAAACAGCCACGTTAATCATTCACCAAGCTGCTAGGATATTAGCTCGATGGAAAGCGCGTCAGGACACGAATGAAATCCATTGTCTCCATTTCTCACTTTCATACGCCGTGTACCAGGTGCAGAAAGGCAAGGGGGACAGACAACACATTGTTTTGCTTTGGAGATTTGAAACCTAGAGGACAGAGGAGGATTTTTTTCTGTCTGCACTTTCTTGTAAGACGATAAAGGGAAAATTACCCAGCAGTAAATAGATGAGTTTGATAAGGCCTCCTAAATATAAGTCTTATCTCTCTCTCAATTTGAAACAGCCATGGAAGAAATAGGCCACGTTGTCACTCAGGCTTTTAATTAAAAACAGACACAAACAGGTCTGTGTGTTTGTGTGTGCGCGCGCATGTGTTCCCAGGAGAGAGTTTTAAAAACATTTATTCACGCTTAATGTTTATCACCTTCAACTAACCTTGATCTTGTGATTTTTTTTTTTGTCTGGTTCAACTTGCCTGCGCCAATCTCCTTCACCCAGTGTGACAAACACGGTGAGAGAGAGACAGGGAGAGGGAGGTGACATGACCCCATGTCTATTAATCAGCAACTCAGCTAGGCTCACATCACTAGAGCAGATAAGACCGCGCCTGTTGTCACACAGGTGGAAGTAATGGCTGGGAAGCACCCTTGTCCGATAGCAGCTTGTCCGAATGCTGAGATGTGAACTGACAAAGACACGTACAAGGCCTGGAAACAGAGAGCCGCTGTCAGGCCTTTGACTGATAACAGCTTGAGTGAGAGGAGTGCAAGTGAAGAGGAACAAGTCGAAACAGACAGATAACACACTGGCCTAAATGTGATTATGGCTCATCATCAGTTAGACAGCGTTCCACTGAACATCGATTTGTGCCATCTTCTGTTTATCTGAGGTATGATAGAAAACAAAAAAATTGTGTTTAGTAATTGTACAGATTTGGGCTATACAAATAAACTGAATAAAAAAATGAATGGTTTAACAAAACTTATGAGTGCCTTAGATCTCACTTTTTACTGAAAATGTGTGATAGAGATGATCTTTTAGGGCTGTTAGTCAAGGCCCTAAAGCTGCAGTCAGACCAGCTGAAGGAGGTCTCACATCAAACTACACGTTATATAGTTTATATAGTTTTTAATATTAGAAAACATTGCAGTTTTGCACAATAAATATTCTTAGAATACCTATAGGCCTACTATGTGAAATATGTCCTAGTAATACAGTTAAGCGTAAAGTAATAGCAGTTGCCATACTAGTGCTTTACCCCTATATACCGCCCAGCCCTATGACCGTGCCAATTTTGGTACAGTCAATCTTCATGTATAAAAGCCGAGTCCCAAGTCAAGTCAGGTCCATGTCATTACTGCCAGCTGTCAGCTCTCCAATCTAAATGCATAGAACCAGGTTTACTGTTCAACTGTGTTGAGTTTCAGAGCAAATGAGGTTTACGAAATCCTATTGTATATGAAGTGGCAGCAAAACGTTTTTGCAATTGTGCTAAAGCAGAATTAGTAAATTACAGAAGCAGTAAAACAACAGCATAGGAGCCAATGCTCTAGAGACCTGTTTGCAGTGAATCAAAAGCAAACCCTTCAGAACAACAACCTTGAGTGAAATATGCCACAAACCCAGTTCAGCCAATAAAACAAAATACTCAAACACAAGCAGCCATATTCCATAAAGTATACACCAGCCAACAAGCAAAAAAAAAAAAATACTATCAGCCACTAAAAGAGAGCAATCCACAATTCAAATAATTGCAAACATTTTAAAAGATGGCAGATAAAAACAGAAAATAGCAAACAGCAGAGCAAAGCAATGAAAAACCAGCAGTGCGAACAGCCTCATAGAGTCAAGCACACAGACTGAACAGAGTCATCTCTGAGCATTTTCTCAATGTATGCATCTTGGCACAAAAAAGCTAATTCTTATCTTGTTGAAGCAACGAAGTGATCCCTGGTGTCCCTAGGGAAAAAGATGATGTATTCCAAAGCAGGAAAAGTCCTCTTCTGGCTTTTAGGGGACATTTATGGCCCACAGACAGACAGACATTTCCAATACTGAGCTTGGCATGAATGAAGCCCATATTACAGGAAATAGTGTGAATGGAGTGTGTGCATGATAATTAGCATGTTTACATGATCCAGAAAGCCAGTTTACACTATTTGCCGTTACTAAAGACCCATATCTGCATTAAGCTACGAGGCAACAACAGTAACAACCAAGGCGAAAATATGCCATAAAACACATTCAGTGGAAAATACGCAAAGTAGGGTTCGGCGATATGGCCAAAATTAATATGACAACAGTAATATTTCCCCAAAACATAGCTATATACCTCAACATGGCAAATGCAGGCAAAACACACAAAAACATCAAGCTCGTGATCAATGCAGGGAATCACTGTTATGCAACTGTGTAATCAAACTGAATCACTACAGCTAAAAAACCCACAGGCAACAACAACTAAAAGGGGAAACAAGCAGCTAAACAACATCCTAGCAAACCAAAAACAAACATTGTAAATTGTAATGCTATAATTTAACAGCATGGAAGCATTACAATGCACTGTCAAACAATAAGCAAAAGAAAACTAAGCTCAGCAACTGTAGGACAGTCAAACACAGCTCTTGCTAACGCATATATGCCATCAGCATTTTGCATCAGCAATTAGCACGTTAGCCCAACAAATGCAAAGTTTGTGCAGCAGAGCAAAACATACATCAGCAGCCAAGCACAAAAACACAGCTAGAAGACAGCAAAGACAACAAGTCACAAAAATGCTTAGTCCTACCTTGAGCCAAGTCCTGGCTATGTGGAACAGCAGGAACAGCAGGAACAGCAAACTCTAATTTACAGTTTGAGGCAAAAAACAACAACAAATAAATAAATATAAACTTCGATCCACAATTAAAAGCCAGTACCAATAATTTACAAAGCTTGAATGTCACCATCATGTCAACGTTTTCCTGCAAATATTTCAGAATAAAAGCCATGTGTAAGAAATGAAGCGATTCTTTCTCCAGAAAAACGCTAGATGGCTTTTATTTTGAAACAGAAACAGGAAAAGTGGTTATATACACATCAAAACTGTAGTAATGTTGCTAGTATAATGTCAATATACTGTCAAACAATAATTTGTACTGTCTATTTTTGTGGTGAATCCACATTTAGGCAATTAGGACCAGGTTTAAAATTGCATCACTGGTGTTGCGTTGAATACTGTTTCCCCATTCATATGTGTTCCCCTACTTGCACCTGAACCAGGAGCGTTTCTAGGATTCAAAGAAGGGGGGGGGGGGCTTAGCCCCAAGGGGAGGGGCATGTTTGTGCGCACAGCGCGCGGCAATTTTGTTAGGGGCCGCGGATATCCATTGTTTCAGACAGTTCATAGATTGGTTCAATCAGAAAGTGTGATTTTGCTCTGTAGTTTAGCTTGCATTCAGTATATGATAACACAAGAGACAGAATTTCAGGGTCATAGTGAAATTTGACAACACAAATATGAACTTTTCTCAAAGAGAGAAATAATTTTCCTGCTTGTAAAGGAAAGACAGATAAACTAGCTTTCATATCCGCGTCACTCCCAAATCCTAATTCTTAAAGGGACCGCACACAATGGATGGAGAATGGACCTGACAGTGTCAACTTTTGAGTTGTTTACTCGTTTTATTATGAGCAGAAGGGAATACGATTTTGATCAACATTTACATCTATTTTGTTGTCCGTGTAGTTTTTACATACCAGTGATATTTTATGCTCATTAGGACACTATCACTGAGATAAAGATGAACTAGTTCAGTGTCAAATATGCCATTAACTGAGTATAAACAACAACATTATATAGGGACTGATATTATTGTTTTGAAATACTAGAGAGATATATTAATGCAAAGAATAGAGATATGTCGATAGTTATTGTCGCTAGTTATTTCTTGTATTTTGAATTCGCTCGTTCACTCTTGCTCATTGGAGACAGTTTCTAACAAAATAGCTAGCTAGCTAGCTAGCTTAGTGTTAACATAACCCACTACAATATTCCCTTTCATTTGCCTCAAGTAAACATAAATGTAAGCAGGTATCAATCGTTAACAACTACAGATAGACACATTCTGTAACTACCTGTACTTACAATTTCACTCCGTGCATCATTTCCTTTGAGCTAAACTCCTTGGCTATAATCCTGGCTGTCATTGACGAGAGACGTTATTTGGCAGAGTGAGAAAGACAGCGCAGCAGCCTCCCCACGGTCCTAGTGCCCGGGAAAATAGCTCAGTATGAAGATAGGCTGTTGGATTGTACTTTGAAGAGAAAACATACAAACCAGAACGCACGCACATATGTAGCATGTTAGAGTTATAAGTAACTTGTCCATGTGAGAAACATTTCTTTTTTTACATTTTTTTTTAAAGCCAATAATGCCAAATTATTTGGGGGGGCTGTAGAACATTTTAGGGGGGCCTAACGACACCCCTGACCTGAACCAATCCTTATCCCTAACCACCGATGAGGCGCTATCATTTTAACAAGAGTGAAACACTATTCAAAGGGGGAATAGACTTCAACACAACACCGATGTTACCCAATCCATGACCCATCAGATTACAGTATGTGACACTTCTGTCAACAATGGAAACAAATATGTGTTGACAGCATATTGACATATGTGGTGCTTTATCACTGCTATCCAAAACCCAAAAATATAAGGCTCCACATACAACACGAAATGTGACCTATTTGTGTCACCATTTGTAGAAATAACTACAGCAATCCACATAGAGTTTTTGACCATGTAAAAACTTTCACAGTGGCTACAGCTGAAATTATTCCTGATCAGGTCGCAAAACATAACAGGTCACATTGGACTCAGGGTTTAGAAACTCTGCTCTATTGGAACAAATTACTTTTGTTTAAAGTGATACAAGCACATCAGGCAAAGTCAAGGTCCAAGTCACTCAGTGTGCACACACACACATATGTGGTAAACCCACACAGGTGATTTTAATTGTGCCTGATTAGACCTCCTCTCAGGACAATGTGTGGCTTGCTGTGTTTTTATTGATATCTGCCATACTCTCCTGTTTGCTTTGCTTTACCTGTTAGGTCAGAGCAAATCAACATCTTTATCGTTGTCATTAGTAAATGGAGACATGTGACCTGTGAGACTATCGACAGCAGAGCATCATTTTCTTCTGGGGTGGGTCAGGACAGCTGTGATTTTGTATTAGTTTTCTTGTGCTATCTTCTTTTTTTCCTGGCTTGTCTAGTTAATTTTTGATTTTTTTTAGACCTCTTTTTCTCCAAAATTGTATTCAGATAGAATGCACATATTTTTACTGAGGGAAGAACGGCATTACTCATTTTCTTTATTCCTCATGACTTTCCTTGTTGGTTCACTCTGGGATTCAAAAGCATCCATTTGTTTTCCCTGTAAATGTGCACATCTCTTTATGTTTGCATGACACAGATTGTCACATTGGATAGTTCCTCTGTTTTTCTCTTCATTTCTCTCGTCATTTTCTTGCAATGACAAAGCGCCTCTGAGGCAACTATTACCTTTTTTCTCCCTCCATTTACCATTTGTTCAACTGTGCAAGCCCCATTGTTTTAATTTCATGCAAGACTTAGTTTGGTGTTTTGGTTAAATCAAAAGTATATTCAAAAGTGAAAGCCGTTAACTTTTTCAGAGCTGGAGGTGAAGGCAGTATTTATGTTAAGAACACATCTTTTATCAATCAAGGGTGTGTTTTTTGTTTTTTTTCTGTAAGTACCTAAATGGGGCCAGGATGCAGAGCCTAAGCAAATCAGACTTTTTGATGTTTTCTGATGTTTCATCTGTGGACGGTAGACAAAATTCACATTTGCATGCTTGCTAAAACCGCCCACTCCATATATCAAGCCACCGGGTGATCAAAAGTGGAGTTAATAGGGATGCAGCACAAGAGGGAGTTTAATTACTAACCTAAAATACTTTCAAATGATGTTTGGGTTGATGCTGTTGCTTGAAGCGAGTGTCTGGCAGCAGGGAGAGGCTGGGTGTAGAGAATTTCTGAGTCAAAGCAGCTGCCTTATTTGTGTTGTGGGATTTCAGAAAGCAACTGGAGCAGAGATCAATAAGGTGTAATAGGCCTGGGACTGAAATGATGCCAAAGTGTCTCCATGTCAATGAATCTGCTTATCTCTGTCTGCCAAACTCCAGTCCACCTCACCCATGCTAACTCACCTGTAGATTACCGATAGTGAACCGGAGAGCTTGTAGGAGCACTAAATAAGGCTTGAGTTTAACTCTCTGCCCTTGACCTAGAGCCAGTGCACCTGCTTATGTATTTTTCCTACATAAGCAGGTGCAGATGTATGGCTTCTCCGCTGCGAGGTTATGGTAAAGAGTGTAGGGAATTATATTTTAACTTTATTTCATTGCCTACAGTAGAGGAAGTACGGTATTATGAGGGAAAGTGCCAGGGGTGGATGTATCTGAATTAATCCTGGCCTAAGGGTCATAAACTTGCATTATAGTTGTTGTGCCAGCAACTGCTCTGTTATCTGTCCTTTAGGTAACTCTTGAGTGTATGTGTACTTTGGGAGTCACATCATGGACTCCAGGTATTGTAAACGCTAGACTGTATCACAAATATTAGGTCTTGTGTATACATATCATAAAACAATACATTATATTCTATCCATCCAATTTTTTTAATGTACTTCCACTTCCCCCCCTCTTTTCTTGACCGCCTGCATCACATGTGTATACTGCAATTGCTTTGTGGTTGTACCATTGTAAAAAAATAAAAATAAAACAGGCAAAACCCTCTCCTGGCATAGTCCGATAAGGCATGTGAACATGCACCCTGCTATTCTCTTATCTCGCTGACATGCTCAAAACGCCCCCACGCCAGTGCTGAGCGTGACATGTGCAGCCCGGCATTATTAGCGTGATCGGAATAGGTCCTTCTATTCAAGGACGTGACGATCATGACAAATGCTGCACAGACCCGAGTCGGTGACGTCACCGCTCTAAATGAGTTTTTCCTTCTTGGAGGCAGGTTGTGTGTGTCGTGGTCGGTTCTGACTGGAAACGTGAAGCCAACGGTAAATTGAAGACTGAGTGACAGGTTAACGCCCGTCAACCTCATGGTAGGAGCAGGTGCTGATCTCCTGGCCTTGTCTCATTTGACAACTTATGGTGCAGATGGAGAGTGTTGGAGCTTGACTTGAACTGATTGGCCAAATATGCGCTAGAAAGCCTCAGAATATATTTATTTATTCACCCTTAGCACAGAGATCTTGGAATGTGGCCGTATTGTGTCTCTGGTATTGCCTTATTCATAAGCCTGCAAGCCAAAATGTACACCCTTCAACATATGTGGTGTGAAAGGCCACCAAACAATTCATTGCTTGTTTGTTTGTTTGTTTGTTTGTGTTCCTGCTTAGCGATAGCAGACGACATCTTTATTTTTCTTTCTATTCATACACATTCCCCAGGAACTTATTTATCAAAAACTGATGTTTTCAGTGATGTTCAGTGTCATACCATAGATACAATTTTGAATTACAGTCTGACCTGGTAATTAACACACTGCCCATGTCTTCTATTGAGTGTTTTTTTATGAAGCTACCTTGAGACATAACTATACAGAATCTACAGACAGGGCAGTTTTCCATTGAGGAGCTGCCCGCTGTAAGTGGTCTTAAACTACCTACACTTGTCCTTGGCCAGGCTCTTGACAAATAAATGGTGACTTGGATATTAAAATAGAAGGGCAAGCTGCCAGGTGTATTATATTCAGGAGCCTCGCTGTGGATCTCAGCCTTTTTTGTCATGCATTGCTCTCTAGCAGGTCTTTAGCGACGACTTTAGGTATTTTTTTCCCAGCCTTAATGAATGTGTGAGCCACAACACAAGTACAAGATAAGCCGCATGGGCTTAAAAGTCTCCTTGACTATAAATGTTTTAACTATAGTCACGTTGTATGTTTGTATGCAGTCCATCACAAACACTCTTGTGTGACTATAGTTTACCAGTTACGGATGAAATGGTTACAAGGATGGTATAGTTTGAATGGCATCATCAATAGTCTATTCATACAGGATCAATATTCAGATAATACAAAAGCTTTCATATGTTGCACTGAGAGATTTGGGGGTTTTATCGTCTATGCAAGGGGTTTCTAGAAGCTAGAAGGGATAAGAGGATTTAAAAAGGGATTTAGGTAACAAAAGATGAGGAAAGAATAGTAGAATACAATGTTTTATAATTCTTTTCTATTCGGCAAATAAAAGCTGTGAGACAATAGAAATATGATTCAAAACAGATTTCCCTTGAACATATACATGTCCATGACGTCAGTAGTAGATTAACAAATCAGGGATGATTACAAAGACTTCTGGATAAATGAATACAGTTTACATAGATTTAAAAAGAACTTTAAGAGCAGCAGCCATGAATTATTTGTTGTTGTAGCGCCATTGTTTGTCATTATATTGTCATGACAAAGTAGGAATCTAATCCAAACATCGTGGCGTTGAAGCGTCTTAATGTAAGATTTTCCTTGAAATGTAAATTTCCTTAGAAAAAGCAGAGAGGCACTGAATCAAATGTTCTTTTAATGGGACTTATTTAAATGGTTGTGTGTTTGCTCATGTAATTTATCCTAATCATAAGGAATTCCTTAAATTAGACAAGTCAGACAAGTTAATGTTCAAGCATTGAACTTTTGCACCTTTTGTTGTAAGACTGTCATGAGAACACGTAATGGCCTTTAGTCGCTGCAATCTTGAAAACATTCCCATCCATGGCTGATTTCATGTCAAATGTTAATGTCTTGGAGCAACATTGCATTGAGCCCCTTCCTCCCACATTGCCCTCAGCATTGACCAGCGTCATACAAACATGCACAAACAAGCAACTTTAAGGTTATTTAAAGGACAGTGATCAATAATGCTCCTGTAACTCCTACTTAATCTCCATAATGAGCTTTATTGCAGCAATTAATCATGTCTTTGCAGCCTGTGCCCAGCCTCCCAGAAGAATGCTGGCAGAATAAAGGCCAGGCGTGACTGGTGCTGCCCACAGCTAATTTCACAAGGATCTCATGGTGAGGAGATGCTGCTTTAAGAATTAGACTGACCTCTTCAGGTGATAGCTGTTTGATTTCCCATATTGACATTAAGCAATCCATCAAGCTTGCATTTCAAAATATTCCAGATATGACCATCAGTATACGAGAAATGGCTCATTCTTTGCATAATCTGTTTTAAAATTAGTGTTGTCTTCTCGTCTCTCTCTTTCCAGCACATGCAATAGATTATTGTTCCACCTACTGTTTAACATTGTTGGATATCTTGAAATGGAACAACATTCAGTCATAGATATAAAGTATATATAGTAACTCATCAGTAAAACAAAACATAATGTGCTTTTTTTCAGTAAGCAATAAAACAAAAGATAAACACGTTCCGTCACGATACACTCCATGGATTTAGTGTGCAGTTTCCCCACAGAGACTCATTTTTCTAACACCACAGGAATTTTACTGAAGATGAAAGGTATCTATATTTGATTTTCCCAAACCTTTGTACTGTATATTCATTATTAATTGAGCAAAAAGCGTATTTTTAATTTAACTCCTTAATCATCCACACAATGTTTTGTTCCCTTTTCATTTCATAAGTGATTGATTTCCATAAAAATGCCACTTTTATCTTAAACTTTCTTGCTGCTGCTGCTGCATTAATAACTTATCTCTTTCAGACACATGTCTTTAAGGGTCAGACAATGCCATCAGATGCATTGTGTTTTCATGTGTATCAAAATGTCCCCGGGTTCTAAGAGAAGATTATCCCATGTCAGTTAAGATTATGTGCTTTTGTGAAGTCTGAAAGTCTTGGTGTTTGATTTGGGTAAGTCGCCATTAGACGGCCGGGCTCTGTGAAATGGATGACACATCTTCGCAGCTTGATCAAGCATTCCTCTTTGGGGGTTTTTCACAAATGGGTACTCGATCCTCTATATGAAGAGGGAAAACGAGTAAGGCAGGTTGGAGAGGTATCAGGCGGTAGATGAGGTGGACAGCACGAGGCCTCTTATGATGAATGATTCAGCTCCATTTAGAAAACTATTGATTCTGTCCTGGGCCTAATAGAAGGTGATGATGGCTCAGAGGTGAATCCATTACCGGGTAAGAAGCAGCGTCAGGTACGCAGAGGGCTAATGTGTGTCCTTTCCCATTTGTCATCGGCGTATGCGCAACTGGGTGAGCATGCTAGTGTGGCACACCAGTGTGCTCCTGTCCTCCACCCGTAGGTGGAGATGTGAGCATTGTCTGTTATTGTCAACTGCAACTCCACAAAAGGCCAAAAGGCACTTTGCCACTCTACGTCCTCCTGCCTGAAGAATCTCCATGTCAAACCCAGACAGACGGAAAGCAAAAGGAAACGAAGCAGCGGTTTTTACTCAGTCAAGATCCTCTCTGACCCCATCTGAAGCAGTGCTTTTCCAGCTGGGAGCAAGGCAGAGGACCCCCAACAATCAATAAGTCCCCAGGGACAGCAGTGTGTTTGGGAACAAACAAGCACCTCTCATGACAGAGCACAATTCCCTTTTATATACAGTAGCCTGAGTGTAGCCTGTGTAAGGGTGTGTTAAATGAAAATGAAAGGGTAAGATAAAAGTTGTGTTTTGTTATTTTTTATTAGCCTAAAAAAACATGTTTTATTATTATTTTGACAAAATGAATATCTTTCTGAAACTATTTGAGTCTGGCATTGAAGTATTGTTGTAAAACACACTATGTTTGACACACCAGTTTATTACGGTTGGGTCGATATTCTATTATTGTTCAGTTATGTATAAAAAATGAACTCGGCCAAACGAACAATTCATCACAAGGTCAGCATCTGGTCACTGCCGACAAGGTTAAGGAGGCTTAGAAACAAACACAGTCTCCCTTGATGTGTTGGCTTTTGCCATTTCTTTGGCATTGCCATAGGCTGAATTGCTTCACTGTTTCCATGAAGGTCTTGTGACATTTGATTAGAAAGCCTTTTGGGAGTTCCTACATGCCTTTTCCTGAGTCGTTTGAAGTGTTTGCAGCTCAGTGGAGCTGTATCAATAGCAGCTGTGAGGCCTCCAAGGCCTTTTCTTTTAGAATCCAAAAAGGTGTGTCATTCCATCTTAAAATCTTTTCACTAACCCTCTGCTTCTTGCTTTAGAGAGAATGAAGAGCTGAAGTAACCTGGATCCCCATTCCTTCTCCTACACATTTGATTTTAGTAACATGTCGTCTCAGCACTGAATGCATCTATGATAATCGGTTCCACACTGAATCTCACGCAGCCTGTGCTTTACAGTTTACATCACCAATTTGTAATGTTTTGGATTAGTGTATTTAGTGGAAAACATTCAAATTCATATCATTCAGTTTGCATAAATGTCTGCATTAGATTTTCTGGTGGATGCTCTTCGTCAAACAGTAGCATGTATTTGTCAAATAATACGGCTATTTATTCTATTGGTTACTTTTTATTGCCAGGTATTTATTCTGGAGAAGTTGATTTTCAGTCATATTGACTTATGATTAACTGTAAGTATAGCAATGAGGTTTTAGACACCAAGAGACAATGAATATTTGGACAAAAAATGTAAGCATTGGGAGTTCACGTCACCCAAAACATTATTATCATTACAGTTATTTCTTTTCATGACTCTAATTCTGCATTCTGTGCTTTTGTACAGGCTGTTATCCTTTCTTTATCTTAACATGCAGCCGTTTGCTCAAGGGGATAGTATTTTTAGCTCAGGAAAAATGTATGGAGCTTATTTACCGCCATCATATCATCAAACTGTCAAGAAGCATCTTTTGCCGACTAAACCTTTCGCATATCTGTGTACTCATAATTGATTCTCTGTTATATCGCCAGCGAAATGCCACCAAGATAACTGAGCACTGCAGCGCGGATGGTATAAAACCCTCACTGAGGTTTGATAGACTGTCACATCTTATCACAACTTTGAAACACTGAGAGGAGGGTAGAGAGGAGGAGGGGGGGGGGGGGGGGGGGGGATATGCACTCGACTCCAGTACCTCAAAGGTGTTTCTGTGCTAAACATTTTCAAAGCACTCTGCCTTGAAAATATCATTTTGTATTTTTTCAGGTTAGTGGAAACGCAAGTGTTAAGTGAGATAGAGGTAACAACTGACTTCAAGCGACAAACTTTGAGATTTTAAAAAAAAGTACAAGTTTGTGTTTGGAACTTTCCGTACAAGCCATGTAAGGTGCAAATAGAAATGCGGGCACAGCAAATACTAGGTAAGAGTGCAGACACACATGGTGATGACTTTCCATTAAGTAGGACAAGGAGCAACATTTAAAGCCTTCAAATCAACCTTGTTCAGTGTAATTGACTCCTCGCTTATGGCCTCACCTTCCTTCGTTACCGTTGCTAAGCCTGTCGAGCTTTCCATTCTGGAGTGGCACCTTTGCAGTTCACAATAATAACTGCGGCAGATTTAGCAATTGAAGTTCATTGGAATATTTGAAACAAAGAGTCCTAATTTTAGACAAAGGCAGACAAAAACAGCTTCCCATTTCTGGCTTGCCACCACTGGTTTGGCAGCAGAAATGACAACTGCTGCCGGCAGGTTTGATCATCTCTGGTTAACTAGCTAATTTACATTAACTCCATTTGTTGGTTAAAAACTGTCTCCGGGTGACTAGTTTTAAATCATGAGCCCTGTAAATGGGTTTTAAATATACACTTGATGGCTACATACACAATGCTAAAACACTGAGGGGAAATATCTTCACAGTTGATGGACCATGTAGAAGAAGTGCAAATAAAGGAGCAGCTTTGTAGATCTGTCTGCTGTATTATAGTGTGTGTGTGTGTGTGTGTGTGTGTGTGTGTGTGTGTGTGTGTGTGTGGGGGGGGGGGGTTGGGTTATGTAAGCTCAGACTGTTATTTTGTTCTGGCATCTGTGTGGATGTTCACTTTTAGAAAAAACACATTTAGTTTAGATTTATGCTTCATTGTTAGTATTTTCAAACAGTTTATTTCACTTTTTCTCGAAAAAAGGCAATGAAGAAAACACTCTGATGAGTTGGATGATATGCTGTCTGTAATGTCTGATTTTTATTGTTTTCTTTTTTTTATGTGGACACATCTTGGCTTATTGTCGCTGAAAACCTAATTTCCCGCAGAGGGATAATAAAGCTGAACTGAACTAAACTGAACAGCACATCACAATGATGTAAACATGAGTTGTTATCAGATAGAGAATGAACTAGTAATGTTAGCGTTAGCTAAACACAGTTGGATTTGGATTCCTCAGTCAATGTCCAGAAAACAGTCGAGGGACAATGGCTGACAGCAACAAGGTCACAAGGTTTTTATTTGTCATTGTACGTCAGGGTTGCACAACGCCATTTAGATTGTAGTCCCAATTTCCTACATAGGAAAGAATACAAAAAACAAAAACACTATTACCAATGCCAGTTCGTGAGTTTGCAGTCAGGATGCATTCAATTGCTCCTCTGTAAAAGTTGACAAGAACTTGAGACAGGAATTTTGCCTTCTTAAGTTTCCTTAAGAAATACAGCCACTTATGAGCTTTCTTCACCATAATGGAGATGTGTGATGACCATGTCAGGTTGTTTGTGTTGCTAAATCCCAGGAACTTAAAGCTGCTAACTTGTGTGCGTCTTCGCCTCTTTTTAAAAAAACAAAACACAATCAGCTCCTTGGTTTTACTGACGTTGAGCAGTAGGTTGTTCTGAGCACCACTCCGTAAGGTTGTTGATTTTTACTCTCTATTTTTGATAGAGCCTTTTAGCCTAACTGCCATGCCTAGTTACGGTTGTTCAGGTTTAGCAAACAGTCAATTGTTGCCTTCATAGATGTGGAGGATAATGTAGCAGCAGATTCAGGACCATGGTCAGCGGTTCACCAAATGCTACCAGTTTCAATCATATAAAATCTGCAAATGTATCTTTTAACTTCTTAAAATGGATAATATAGTATGGGAGTTAGACTTAAATGTATCATATCACAGCTATAATTTAGCTACAACTTGTTATCGCACTTTTCATGTGAGGATTCAGCCCCAAATCCTCCCCAAAACAGGATTAAAAGCTCTTCACCTTGACCAATGATTTATTACTTTCATGATAGCCAATCATGTTCATCTGTCCTTCACGCTACTTTGCTATTTTGTGTTTTCGTCAAAACAAATCTTTTCACTTAGAAATGCCGACAACATGCCATCCGGGCAGCTTGGCTGTGAGCTCCTAAAAGCAACTGTTTATCCAAAAAGGCTCTCACGATTTAGGAGCACCGCCGATGATTTGTAAAAACATAAGATTCAAATAAAATAACTCAACAGGATGGGTAGAGCCTTTTGATGTTTCTTTTGAAAACCGGCAACATTAAAGGCATGTGTTGACAGTGCAAGACTGTGAAGCCCTGCTGTGCTGAGACTGAGAAAACACCTTCCAACAAAGAAAAACATCTTCCCTCGGCATCACCAGCCACGCTCCTCTGGCCAATACTCCACCCCAAGCTCATTCCCCCCCTGTGTGCCGGCTTTGAACGTCAGCCGCATAACTGAGTCCCCAAGTCACATGAAATCACAAACGTCAACCGTCACATCGCATATTTATCTGGAAAATGACTCTGACAGAGTTCTGCTGGGTCTTGCTAATCAAACATGCTTTTTGTCGAAGTGCTATCTTAAAAGCCATCAAATTCTGACTTTTACCGTCAGATTGTCAGTGATTTCACATCAGATCTTTGACACATCAAAAGTGACTTACTGTAAAATGATATAATTTTTCTTCATTAAATCGTCACGCTTTCATGTAGCATATGCTTTAAACGTCAAATCCGGTCATATTTATAACAACTATTACAAAGCCAGTTTCATGAGCTAACAGTCAACGTAGACACGGACACTTTAAACATTGCTTTATACGCTGGCTCTATCCTAAAACTAGTTGTAACTTGGTTGTAATATTAGCTTAAGCTGGTTTTTCATATTACTCTAGATATTGTTTTGCAGAGACAATTACAGGTTGCTCTCAAGCTCACACAGTTGCATCTCCCCCGAAATAGCACCAAGGCTACCTTTCACTCTGCTGGAAACATACCTTTTTGCTCTGCAGGGCATAAGAAATGGCAAAATTACAGTTTTTTTTTTACATAACATGAACCTAAAGTTCTCAACGTAAACAACAACACCTCTCTAGTTTTGTGACAATATACCTTAGAGAAACATGGGACCTGTTACTCCAATCTTTACCCATCCAAACACAGACCTCTTTTCAAAAAGCTTGAGTTATTCCACCTTATATTGTTTTCCTCCTATGTGACTCACTCACAGTTATGAGTCATCATGTGACCTGTCAGAGAGGTTTAGGGGCAACTGAGTATACCACTGTCAGCCACTCTGCCTTCAGGGGGATGAGGGTCTCGTTGCATGTCAGAGAAATGCTGCTAGTCTGCGAAGGTTGTTGATGTTACACATATTTTCACACGCACGCATGAACAAATGTCACACCCTCAAAACACATTCTGAACATGTTGGAGCTATACAGTAATTTCCGGGAGAACAGGGCATTATGTGAAATGTGTGTTATACAGATTAGTGAGATTTGATGCTAATCAAAACTCGATAACAAAGAAGAAAATGCAATTACAGATATTCATTTAATGCAAAGATGACCTTTTTAAAACGTCTTTGATTATTTTTGATTTAAACCGTAGTATACATCAAATGCAAGAGAAACAAGATAATATTTATAAATATAAATTATTATAAACATCACTTATTAGGTTTTTTTACTTTCAACTGTATCTTGAAGTCTTTCTTAACAAATGGAATTTGCTTTATTGTCATGGAGAAGATGGGAAATTCTCTGCTGAGGAAAACCATGAGATGCAGTTTAAAGCTCTGCAAAAAAAAAGAAAAGGTTGTAAGTACATGTTGAGATTTTGTGAAGTTAAAAATATGCGTTAGCGTGACAAGATGGTGTTAAACTCATTCACAATTTACTTCTCAAACTAGAATCCACTGGCTTGGAATGTAGCACACACAGACACATTTATTATTCTCGATGCCCCCCTTAAGGGTAGTAAACTGTCTTAAGTTGTTTATCGGCCACTTGGAAGGCCACAAAAGGCAGAAAAATGGCAGAAAGACGATTGTTATAGAAATACTGAGTTGTCAGACCCCTCTCAAAAACTCAAGGTCCGGGCATGTGTAGAACTGAAGCCAGGAATTAAGATATATTGAGATCATAAGTTCAAATCCCTCAAAAACATCCTCCAATTCTCTCATCAAATTTTAACCAAACACCTTTTTATTTTCTTTTTAAGTATAAAGACGTAATTAAAGTTAACAGTATACCTGCTAAACATCAGAATGTTAATAGCCACTATAAGTAAGTTAGCATCCAGACAATAAGATTTATTTTAAAGCACTTCTAAGAACAAATTAATGGAATCTTAATCTTGTTTTATATCATTCGGTTGGCCTAAAAGTTGTCAAATTCAGACATATTGGGTATATAAATACTGGAATCAGATTCAAATATACAAAACATGTGCCAGTTTGTAATTACAAAATGTAAATTTACTCAAACCTCCCTCCTTTTCCCAGTGAAAATACTGAGGACATGACCTCAGCTGTGGTCATCTGGACAGACTGAGTGAAAGGTTTGATTGAGATGGTGAGTCAAGGGTCAAAACATCCTGTTTTGAAGGTTTCCTTCATAATAGTTAGAAAACACAGCGAGTGTTCCTCTAAAATAATCAGCAGGAACACTGGCTGTCTGAACAACCCCTACACACACACACACACACACACACACACACACACACACACACACACACACACACAATTGAAAACACAAAGTCTAGCCAAAGTCGCTCTCAGAGCAAAAGACCACCCTCCCCCCTAAAAGCTCCCAGGAAGCTAATTGTCAACGGTACATTTTTGTATGTAAGAGAGCACTTCCCCGAGTAGTGCCTATTACTCCCTGCATGAATTGACGGGGCTAATGAGGAAATTAGGGTTTTATTAATTCACCCAGAGGACAAGATGAGGGACACACAGGGGAGGGGAGGAGAGGATAGGATTCCATCTTTGATTTAAAGGTTAATTTGGAGAGGAGGGTAGCGGGAGCACAGAGAGTGGTCCTGACAATATTTTGATGCTCCTGGATGTGGGCCAGCTGTCCCGCCATGGGTGCAGCTCCGGCAAAAGACAGAGTGGAGACAGACGAGAGGGAGATAAAGTGGCGGCCAAGTTTGGGTCAGGCCTGGGAATCACGCAGAGGCAATTAGGAGCCTCAGCTTCATCAGTAATGCCAGCGGCAACGTCCGGCCATGCAGCATCGGTGAGAGCTTCCTGTGCTGCACACGCTGGGTAAAGCGGCATTAACAACTCAACACTTGACTTTGACAAGGTCAGGCTTGAGGAGCAGCAGGCGGACTGGCATGGTGCTGATGACCTTATGCTGTCATGCTGGTGACCTTGCCATGCTCAGCACTGGCCTCCTGACAGATAATGATAAGGATCACTTCCTAAATTCTCCATATTTCTGCACACCGGTACTCTGCTGCATCACTTCTCTTCAGTGTTTGAAATGTAAAGGGTTGTATGTGTTATTTATATGACAGAGGTGAATGTAAACTCAGATGTCCTTAAAGACCGTCCCACAGAGTCTCGTACATGCTGTAGCACTGGGTCCACTTGTTTAAGTTGATTAAATGTAATTTGTGGTATGAATATATGTAGTATATATGATATACAGTAACAGTGTGGGTTTAAAAATGAAGAGGAGTAATCTATTTCTCATTTATTCATTCTCCAGCTTTTATTTTGTACAAATACTATACCAATTATATTTTATATAATTTATAACACATTAGAATTTTGATTCAGTAGTTTCAAATATTGGACATGTTTTGAATATAGATGTTTCATTTAATATCAAAGTCCACCTTCATGTTTATTTACACATTGCATTCCCTGCTTTGTTCACATCTAAAAATATTTCAAACCAGCAGTAACTTGAATTTTCTTGAGTTTATACTAAAAACGTAAAAGGAAAAACAACGTTCATGAATGCGCTGAGACTGAACCAAAACAGCAAATTTGCGAGCTGTAAAGCCAAAATATGAATCTGAAAGTTGTTATGAAGCTATTCATCACTAAGACAAATATATTGATTACAGCTGCTTTAAAGCTACGTTTGACATCAATGCTACCCCTAAAAGAGCTGATCACAAAGATAAAAACATATTTTTGAGTTCACAAAGTGTTATCACATTTATCCGTCAAATTCGTAATCCTATGGTGGCATTCCAAATTAATTCAATAGTAATTTGGTGTCCTTGAGCTTTTCTAATTCTTCACTTTGGAAACACCCCACGGAGAGAGAAAACAAGATAATGCTCATAGTTCATGTTCATACACCTTGTTAGATAGCAATGCGTCATATGTATGAACTCTGCTAAATAATTCACATATCAAACTCTCAATTTGAGCTGTGTGGGTTCTTTTAATTGGCCCTTGTGTTTTCTATTAAAGAGCAAGTGGAACAAGCCAGGGGTGATATTGCATGATTCATGGGACACCTTCATCTGGATAGGGACATCAACAGGATTTCATTTCTCTTTATTCTCTGCCTGAAAGGAAGCATTTGTGAATCCCTTTAGTGTATTATATAAAATAGTTTTACTAGAGATGATGCTCAGATGTTTGTTTTGGGAAACTGTATTGCTTCAGCTTAGATATAGTCAATAATTGAAGTACATTTGTTGTACTTTTATATAGCTCAATATCACAACTACCATTTTAAACACATGTATACCATGTCCAGTTAAAAAATATGAATGCTCTTAATTACTCCAGGTTGTAAGGTTATTTAATATATTCAATGTTTTGTTTAATTTTTTTTCAAAATACGAGACTTCTTGGAATTAAATCAGCTGTGATGTATATCCAAATTGGTTGCAAAAACATGTAAACAAAAGCATATATAATTTGCTTTACAAAACAACAAACAACAAAACATTAAGCATGGACGTTTATATGATCACATTTATGGGCATTAAATGGGTCATTTGTAACACACAATACAAGGTTAAACATGGACTTGTCAGAACAAGCTGCTATAAACAGTACACCATGGCCTACGTTAGACCATGCGATGCTGCTCAGATAATAATACAACATTGAAACTGCTAATATTTACATTAGAATGGTAATCATCCCTTAAAATATTCCTATTTGAAGGGTACTGATCCAAATCCTGTCTGCCAGCTGAACCAAAGAGGGGCCAAACAACCCCGGCACAAAAAAAGGCATCTCATGAATAACAGACAAGTGGATGAGCCATGGCATATGTGGTGCTCTGATCCAATTATTTTGACTTCTTTACCTCTGCCAAGACTCTGAAGCCTTCACCAGCAGAGTAAAGATTGTGGAATTACCGAGATGGTGCATCAAGTCAAATTAGTTATTTATGTTTCAATCTTAGATTGTGTCTGTTGTGGTCTGTTCGGCATCAATTTTGAGTATATTCTGTGCATATTCAAGGCACATCATATTCACTTGCATGGAACTCACATTTGGGAATGGATACTGTACATGTCAAGGATTATTGAGCTTTCAATACTGACAACGTCATGCCTTTAAAAGAACCAGTGAGTAGGATTTAGTGGCATCTAGTGGTAAGGCTGCAGACTGCAACCAAATGAATACCCATCCGTTCACACTTGCAACGGTGGCCTTCAGGTAGCATCAAAACACAAAAAGCCTGCTTTAGAGCCAGAATTAGTTTGTCTATTCTGGGCCACTGTAGAAACGTGGCAGACTTAATATTATATACAATTTCTGCCAATATCTCCCCTATTATCCTACACACTGTAGTCTTTAGAGGAAGAAAAATCACTATTACTTTTGGGGATAATAAGAATGCCCTCACACTCTGTAATCCATTAAAACTATACTTGGACACATTGTCTCACAGTGTGGACAGGTGTCTCCGTCAGCCATGCAGCATGGATTACGTGTGGGGTCCTTAATGGTGAATCCTCGACCAGTCAAGCTTGGTGAGTAAGCCTGTTAACGAGGCTGTTAGCCCGAGTTCCTGCAACACATCCTCCTACAGAGGCGTATGTCAGCTGCATAGCTGTGCAAACACAACAAGCATTATAAACTACATAACAACTGGACAATGGATACTACTTTTTTTAAGGTCTTCCCTTTATTTTGTCCGTATGTATATTCTGTGAACACTACTTAACACCTGCTCAGTGGTGAACAGTTCATTCTGATAACAGTTGTTTGTAGTATTTAAGGAATGAGTCCAGTCAAAAGCAGGCCACAGTGAAAGGCACCGCAGTAAAGAGACTCAGCTTCAATATTGCTCGGCTAACAGTATTCTACACTTCTTCCAGTTCATTGTCAAGTCAGGGCTTCAGGCAGTTCTGCCTTTTATGAGGACAAGTGAGTGTGGCCCTTATATTAGCATGTCATATATCAATGTTCAAGGGTTATACCAGAGATTTTACAATTTTTAACCCATTTATATTGAATTTAAAAAATCTGCTGCAGGCGGCTCGGTGATGGTTTGACATTTGTTCTTGTGCCGTGGTATGTTCAGTCGCTGTCGGTACTTTTGATCTTTTGGACTTGGACTGCAGAACTGCTGCATTTTTACTCGTAGAAACTACTAAATTCACATTCATATTTTCATAATGTCCCTGTTTCCTTATTGTTTGATTGCCTAGTTTGATTCTCTGACAGCACTCACAGGGCTAATGGCACACCTTTGGGTGAAAATGCAACCCTTTGAAAACCTACTTTTGCAACTCCTTAGTCAAAGTCACAGTCACACATGATCGTGTTAATATGTTCAAGTTCGTCACACTTTTCCACAGGTGCAATACTGTATACAGATCAATATGCCATACTTTTAGTATTAGACAATGTGAGTTCTTCCCCCTATAACAGAGTCCCCTCCTATAATCTGTCTGAGTTTATACATATTAAAGGCATTTTCCCTGCATCTACATGGTTGGTTTGTGATTTTAAAGGAGGAGAGTTTGACCTTCGAGAAGCTTACAGTTTCTCCCTCTCTACAGTTATTTCCTGTTGTTCTGCAATGGTTGAATACTGCCATCTAAGGATTGTCAGTAATCGGATTCCACTGTGCTACAGGCAGGCAGACTTGATCCTATACTCTTCTTTGCTTTATTTTTGTAGAGGTTGAAAACACTATATGCAATGTAATCACTTAACAACAGAAATAATTGTTTGTGATTATGTCAGAGAGGTATGAGGATATGAGTGAGTGCAGGGATTTAACTCCATTAACATGATATAAACAAATTCACAATGTTTAAAAAGCCAGGAAATCTTGGCTTTCTGTATTTACCACATCATGTAACTAATCAAACCAGAATAGTTTTCTAACCGTTCTCATTCACATTTCAGTATCTTCGTATGAGCCTATAGACTTACTTCATTCATCACAAATCGGGCTGCTTGTTTTTTGTTCAAGCATATAAAATAGTTTTAGCTTTTGTATGTTGTATTTATTCAAATACAACTTGAAGTCACTGCAGGACTTAACACGGAATCTCGCTGTTAGCCAATGTGCAACTTAATTATGACGGTTGGTTTGGTGGATATGAAAAGATTTTGTTCTGCTGGCATTGCCGTTACGGCTGAAACAAACAGCAGGTCTTTGTGCCAGGATGTGCACAGAAAGCCACAGCCGTCTAGTCTTCCTCTCTCAATCCGACCATTCTCCCAGGGGAGTGATTGACGGGGGCTTTACCAAGACAATCTCACCCAAAAATCCACCTCTTTCCCTTTCATCCTCAAAGGGTCTTGAGCAGTTCCAAACAAGGTCGGGTGCTGGTTTTTACGAAAGGTATTTGCGTTCTTGGGCAGCATTTGCTTGTGCTTTGTGGGTCTCTGCATTGAGCCCTCAGCTAGGAATGTCAGACTTTGAAAGCTCTTGTTAAGATTTGTGGTGACAGTGTTTTGCTATTTCCTATTCCGCAGCACTGAGGCCTTATGATTCCAAGAGTCAATGAACACGAAAGTAATTCAACCAATGTTCAGGAAGAAATTGAACATTATAAACCATGACAGGCAAATGTAACAGAAGGTTCTGTTATCAGCGTGGTCCAAAAGAAAATTGCACAAAGTCTAAATTAAAATCTGGACCCCAAAAATGGTGAAATTGCGTCCATAAGGACATAAGCTCGGAAAAACATCGCCTCACAGGCATCCAAAATACTTATACGATGAAGTATTTCCATCAAAGCCAGTCAGGGAGAAACAACTCATTTGTTTTCCTGTCTGAGGTTCAAAGAAGAATCTGGCAGAATAACATATTCTTGAGAATAATGTCAAGTGCCAGATAATCCCTGATTAAAGATCTTCTCTAAGTGTCAGTGAGTTATTTGCTGGTGCTGTGCTGCTGCTATAATGAGGAGAAAAGCCACTCCACCTGAGGCGCTGCTGCTATAATCTTCACAGTAAACACTTATCATGCATTCGCCATTGATTAGGATGTGCCTCTCATCAATCATCAGAGGCTCGTCTGTACAGATTAATAATTATGACATCTGCACTCAGTCAAGAGCGCTGATTAGAGGGAGGAGGGAGGCAAAGGCGTCTCATAATAGTGAGCAGCGAGGTGTTCAGGAACTTCATCACATCGTCTGCTTCATTTGGTGATCACTGTGGTGCTCGATGACATTTCTATTAACTGTAAGCAATAATACACTGCAAGACAATGTGATGTACAGACAGATATTATTACTTTAGACGTACAACAGATTAGAGCTCGACTGCATTTTGGAGGCAGATGAGGACCGAAAAATGACAAACCATCACAATCTGTAAGAAATTCTGGAAAATGTACTTGGCAACCCTTATAAAATCTCCTGCGGCCCACCTATTGGTCCCGACCCAGTCTTTGGGAATGACGCACTGTATCTGTGTAGCCTTTGAGTTATATGTAGTCATGCATGTAATGAGGCGTCATACACATCAAGATGCAAGGTCAGTCACCAGCTGGAGGTTGACAGCATTTCTTTGTGTGTGTTTGTGCCTTACATTATGTCTTTCACCTGCCAATATGCATGTCTTCATAACCATGCAAGTGAAAAACTAAAATAAATACAGAGAGCTTGGATACATTTAGTGTCTCCGACCACTGTTGTACATTTAAAAGAACATACAGTATGTCTCCTTTTCTTTTTTTATGTAGTGACTAATGCTAAAAAGTCTGGCCTTTCCTTGAAGAATGTCTGTGAGTGCACTTATCTGGCAAATATTAAAAATAGATTACTGGGCCATTGGGAGGTAAGTGGTTCCATAAGCAGAATTGATGGTACTAAGGAGTATCATGGAGACTGCCTACATCACCTTGAGGGTCTCATCCGCTTAATGATGCCATGTGCCGCATACTTTCCTCCTGAAGAATGGCCACCGTTTTGCTGTGGGCTCTGACACTCCACTTAAACTGCTATTCCAAGCAGTTAACGGGAGCACCAGGGCCCACATACCAGACAGCTGGAAGATGGACAACAGGGGGTGATGTGGTTGAAGTGTAAGAATGCTCAGCTTTTAAACACAATCAAGAAGGGAGAGGTAAGCTTTGGTGTCAGTAGATATGGGACATCGGAGGCCAGTTGTAAAAAGTGGAATAGTGGAATAGGGATTTGACATGCAGGCATGTTAAATAGGCAACATCTTTCACAGTGAATTGTGTCATGCAGGGACAGAAGACACCGTGGCTTTCTCTACAGAATCTCTGACATAAGCTTTTCATTTTATCCATCTTTTAGAGATTTTAAACATATTCCTTTGAGTGTTTCCATTGCCAGGCAGTTTGCAAAGGAAACTGTAGCTGGAATGGAGAAAAAGGGACCGTTTACAGAATCAAACTTCAGGTGAAGTTTTTCAAAAAACCCTAGGTTTGTGCTTCCAGCATGATTTTCATACGTGTGATGCACTCCTCTAAGCCAGCTCAAGGGAAAGGTGTGGACAGCTGCCAGTTCTGTGGGGTTTGGAGATGCCTTGTGCAATTAGGTTCTTCCACCGTAAAAGACTGCCATGCTGGTGCTGCCAGCCCCTTCCCCTGGACCCCGAGCATCTTCTCCCAGCCAGCCCGTCAGCAGACGGGTTGAAAGGTGCCATTTGACCATGGAGATGGGGCTCCCTTTCCTGCCAGCAAGCTTCTGAGCCGATTTGAAGGTGTGTGTCCCTGGACTGGAAAATCTTCCCTATCCGAAAAGTCGATTAAAGCCAACAGCTGCGTTTCAGGCTCTGCCAGGCAACCCTACAATAGACACGTACACACGCACACGCTTTGACATCAAGAAGTGTTTGGAGCTGTCGGCTGTATGCATCAACATAGCCCAAAAATGAAGACAACTTTACTTAATCAGCCTTTCAACTTTATCACTCTGTCCCATCAATTAGTGTTCTCTTGTCAGCAAGTTGTGTTCACTTTATTAACAAACTTCATCAGATTCATTAGATAGACACAACTGGCAGTGGATGAAACACTGCAAATATGAAATCGGCCGGCAAACACGGTGTTCCGCCATTGCTGGGTTGTTTTTTCCTCTACATCTTGCACTCATGAGCCTTCTGGTGTTCAAATGAAGTAAAATAAAGTGCCTGATGACCCGGGTACACATTTTGGCAGCAAAACAAGAGAAAAAGTGGGTTGTTTTTTTGTTTCTCTGTACATTATGAGGCAGAAAAAAAGAATATGCTTCAGACTTTTGTGTGAAAGAGTAGAAATATATATATATATATATATATATATATATATATATATATATATATATATATATATATATATAAAGAAATGCAGCAACAATTGTTGACAAAAGAGCCTGGAGCTTGAGAGGTGTTTCTATTCTATAAAAACAAAAAAATCTTGTCACATTTTCTGCAGAGCACTTACTTCCTCTGTAGAGTTTCAATTGTTTGTGTCAGGTAATTGAGCACTGCAACGGCCCTCATTGCTCAGCAGCCACCAAATAAATTTCCATTGGGGGAAGGGAAATCAATACGTGCATTCTGCCTCTTTTAGGGTCCTTGTAGACTCTCCCTTGTGATTTTGAAAGTATGTTAATGTAATTTATTGAACCTTTTACCCTAATCACACACATTGCCTATAATTACCTACCTTGACAGCTGCTGGACATCTAATTGCTAATGCTTTTCCTGGAATTTGTCCTCTAATCTGGTAGAAAGAAAAGCCCTGGTCTTCAAAGGCAATGTGGTTTAAGCTGTCTCTGATGTTCCTCTACAGTAATGTTTGTCACTGCTGGATGGAGAGCAGATAATAATATTTGCATATCACTTGTCTGATTATCAATGGTAAATTAGATTGAATTGAAGTGGCATTAAATAAGGAAAAACATCTTTAAAGATTAGATTACAGGATTAGAATACATTAAGTATTATAATTTAGTAATGCAAAATTAAGCCATAAGGCAAATAAACTGATTTTTATATCAGCTATTTTCTTCTTCTTCTTTTTCGTTTTTTTTTTTCTATTACCATGAATGGCCATGAAAAGTAAAAACGCAACCCATTAGCCACAGACAGATGTTGATTCAATTGTTTTTGCTGCAGGTTTGCCTTACCAGCTGGAAGTCAAACGCTCCCACTGTTTTTAAAATCCATAAAACAAACCCCTTTTCGGCCTTGTTCCATACTTTTAGCAAGCTTTGGTAACCTAATTCAGTAACCTATCCAGTGATATCCACTGGGACCCCAGTAGACCAGTAGATTGTCTCTCATTGCTTCTCAAACATGGTTTACGCTCCGTCTCAAAAGGTGTAGCTCAGCTTTCTTTTGGTGTTAAAATGAATTCACTACTGTGGAAACGCAAACAAAATGGCAGAGGCTTAAAAAACAAAACACTTTTGTTTCTGTCAGTGTTGGGGAATAACTATACGGAGTTATGTATTTAATTACAAAATATATGGAATTGTAAGCAGTTTTAGTTACTGAGAAAAAATATGAGTTTAAATTACAATTACTGGGAATTGTATTTATTAAATTACAGTTACTAATCAAGATGTTTGTGATTACAAAAGAGTTACATCCGAATATATTATTTTCGGGGAAAAAGTTTGTAGAATGTAAAACATAAAATAATTGTATTGCTCTGTCCCAATCTTAATTATTTTAAATAACTTGCATCTGTAAAAATGAGTGTAAAGTGTAAAATAAATGTGTATGCATTTGAAACATATCTAGGCTTGCAAATATTTACCATACAAAGACAAATTCTCCATCATGCAGGAGAGTAGAACTGGTGGCTGGCCACATTGTGGTGTGCTTGGGTAACGCTACTCGAATCAAAGTGTCTGTTGCTCTATTTGGTGTGTTGGTGCTTATTCATTTCCGGTTTGATCGCTCAGCTATCTGGCTAGTCTGTTGGTTACTTTGTGTTGTGTGCCTTCCCAGTGGAAGTCTGTAAGATGTGCTGTAGGGCTAACACAGGCGCTGATGATTCAACAAGGAGCTGCTTCAACAGCTCCTGTAATTGTCTGTGGGACAAAAATGAATGGGGATTTTGTGAGTTGTCTCTGGACATTTCTCTACTCTGTTGTATCTCGTATCAGTCTATCTGGTGCACATAAGAGGCAGTGTGCTTCAGCAGAAACATCCTCAATTCTCTGTACAGGCACAGGCGTCAATAACTATAATCAGATATGAATTCAAGTGCTTTATTTCCAGGATCCTGCTATTGTCTATGCTGACTCACTGTCATGACTTAGTGGGATACCATCAGTGGTATCATTACTTAATATGTATTTAACTTACTTGGTGCAGTGGCTCCTTATAACAAGGCAAATAGTAAGATCTCCACACCATAATTATAATTTATACAAAGGGAGACACATTGTGAGCTTAAGAAGACTTACTGTATTTGTCATTTTAAAATTGACAAAGCAGTTGGTAGCAACATATGGCTGCTCTGTATTTGTTCCACTAATTATATTGTACTGTCATACATTAATTTATTTTTTGAACTTTATTTGGTTGTAGTTGTGTGTAGTGGTTGTTAAACAGGCTGACTTATAAATAGCAGATAGGCACAAAACAATGAGTTGTCATTGTCATAATATAGAAATGGCAAAGCCAGTTGGTCGAGTATGAATTTACTGAATATTTGACAAAATTGATGTGTCTGCTACACTTCACTGCGCAGGAACTACATTCATTCATCCGCAGCATTCATGAAAACAATATCATGATCTGTGAGAATGTTTCCCAACACAAAAAAAATACTTGGTTAAAAAACATAAAAAAGACATTTCTTTCTTCCTGAAATCTCCATCTCAGTCCACTCACCCATGCTGAGAGGGTAATGTCATCCTCCCTGCCTTCCAAGTCTCATCTCGTCATGTGATCCAGCTTCACAATGACAATGATCCAATATGAGAAACATTATTATGTTTGATTATTTGTTCTTGTAAAAACAGACATTACACTAATTTTGCAATACACTTTTTTAATTTGTGCTTTAATTAATACCATAACTACAAGTGTAGATTTGTAATATCACTCTTTGTTTGTTTTTTTAGATGTATTTTTGGTAAGACGATATGCTGAACATCTGGAAATGTTTGTTTGCATTGACCTGTCTGTCACGGCCAGGCCATGCCTCCTGCTCTTCCCTGTGTGTGTGTGTGTGTGTGTGTGTGTGTGTGTGTGTGTGTGTGTGTGTGTGTGTGTGTGTGTGTGTGTGTGTGCGTGTGTGTGTGTGTGGTATGGGCGTGGCTCCGGGCTGGTCTCCTCCTAGCTGCCTCCTGATTACAATTCACCTCACCTGCCCAGTCAAACCCAGCTGCCTTCCATCAACTCATCACTCAACAGCAGTAGTGGGCCATCAGGGCCAGCTAAGCCTTCTCTGCTGGCCTAAACAGAATCACAAAGTTACATCTATTTTATAATTTAATCATTTTTCATAAATACACTAAATGTATTTAATTTTTTTTCCCATTAGCTTATTTTCTACTTGCACAGCTCCTCTCTTCCTCAGTTGCTCTGCTTCCAGCCTGCAGCGCTGCTTCCAGTGCAGCTTGTTTTAAGTAGAGCTTTTATCCAATCAAATTTAGCCTCTATGTTAATAGGAATACGCATGTTAGCGTGTTAGCGCTGGATTGATTTGTCATGCTTTGTTGTCATATAAATATACGTGACTGGTTCATGTGAGTTTGTCCTTGTTATGTTAATTACATTGATTCTGACTATGCATTTTCCATTAATGACGAAGCATCCTGTCACCGCGGGGTTTGCCGCGATTGTTTTCCCATTAAGCTAGTTTAGCGGTGCCTCAGCTGTTTTTTGTTGTGGTTTATTTTGTTCTGGGTTCAGAGGTCACAGCCAGTTGTCTCCGCCGTGAGCGCAGTCCACCGAAAACATATTTCCCACAATTTAAGCTTCTGCATTTTCCAAACGCACTAGTATTATTCAAACGTATTGTTCGGTTCGTAAGCCTTGTACCGAACGGTTTAATACAAATACGTGTATTTTTAAACCCCTAGACAAATAATAACCGTAGCTGTGGCTCATAATTAGGTTATTCAACTCTAGTAGGACAGCACATAAGGCTCAGGTATAAAATACACGGCCTGCCACTGCTCAACAGTATATCTAACCCAGTTCTTCATCCACTCTTCGCCAGATCGTTGTTACATCTTACGTGGTAGTTTGCTCGTTCTCGGCTGCTCTGTTTAGAGACTAGTTCAGAGTTTTTTCAAAATGTTTTTTCATTGCATTGACCCTGTCTTCCTGTTCCTGCAGTTTGGTTCATCCTCCCGGTTCCCCAGTCGGCCTGCCCTGCCTCATCCTGCCTGGATTCCACCCTCGCCCTCCTTGGATTTCCCCGTTTTTCCCTGACTATTTTCCCCTTGTGTCTTCCCTGTAATAAAACCATTACGCTCTCGTACTCCCTGGTCTGTGCCTGTGCTTGAATCCACCACCACACCCCGTGACACCTATCTATACCAGACCCTATTTGATTTGTGAATATATATTTTAATTAAAATGCCATACCCTGATTAATCTTAGTGACTACTAGTCCTTAATAGTTATTTATGGAATGCAAGTGGTATGATAACAAGCCCAGTTGCAGCATTTTTTATCTATCGTCTTTCAAATGATGAAAGAAGTCAAGCACGATTTAATAAATATTCCGTCAAGGTGAAGACGCAAAAACATATAAGAACTGTCAAGGCCAGTGGGCAGGTTGGAACACACACACACACACACACACACACACACACACACACACACACACACACACACACACACACACACACACACACACAGGCAGTAGTGTTGTGGGAGTGTTGCATTGGATAAGTAGCAGTGACCTCCACAGCTCATTCTAATGCCTCTGTTTCTCAATATAGTGAAAGTATACCTGTACATGTATGTGTCAACATGTTGAAAGTCCTGTTAGCAAGTTTATTTGGCCACATCGGTCGTTCATGAATGTATTTATGCTGCTGTTGCAAGACAATTTCGCCTCATTATTGACTCCTCTCAATGAGGATAATGGCGCATACTCAAACCAAAAACTCTTGTTTTCCCTGTCTACACGTCCACACAGAAAACCGAGTTTCTGAAAATCTTCCCCCTGACAGGAGTTTTTAAAAAGCCCTGTTTTTGTGGACCTCAAACAATGTTTGGGTGCGGACGAAAGACCAGAACGTGGAGTCATCGGATTGCATTTGAAAACAGGCTCAGAAGAAATTTGAGTTTGTTCAAAGTGGGCTAGTTAGAAAATATAACGAAGCAATGTAACAGATTTGTCATCATTTCTATAATTAATTAGCTGTCTCCTGACTGCGTTTGCAAATTAAGTCTGACTTTTTAATGAGCATTTAGAATGATTTATTTTTCAAGCTGGTAGCATAATGAAGAAAAAGTCTGTCCTTTTTATTTATTTGTAGTATCTCTATTATCTGTACTTCATAGTTTACTGTATCTCTAGACCAATTCAGGATTTCTTTGTAAAGCCTCATTCACCTGCACAGGCAACCGTCCCCCTTTGTTAGAATTTCACAAATTGACCACTGTCATTTGCCACATCTCAGGCTCCAAGCCTGTAGACATGACACAGATCGATGGTACTCTCCCATCAGTGTCTCCAGCCTGCCAGATGGCTGGTGGGCTTCAGTCTCCCGACATTCATCAGTGTCTTGCAGTCAGATGCTCCCACAGCAGTGTTCTGACCCTGGTACTGGTCCAGCAGACTCCTCTCTCTCTTGCTCTTCCGTAGGGGCTACGAGGGTTTGATCTAATGATGTCACCAAATGAGGTACCATTGCCTGGGAGGAATTTGGCCAACATGGCACAGATTTCCCATACAGCTGTGCAAGTCTGCTCCTCTAGTTGACGCGGTGAATGCAATTTATGAACAGAAAGAAACATGTGGCCTATTCAGATATGCACAGTCCCTGTATTCCAAGTATTTTAAAGGCTTCCACAAACTCAGTGAAGCAATTATACGTTGTGCTCCCAGCTGCTTCTTAACCTCAGTTGCGTCACACATTCCATACTATAGTCATGGGGACTCATAGGTGTAAAAAACATAAATACAACAGCATCCTTATGACCCGGTTAGTGCGTTCAGTGTCATGGAATCTCACGTTCACGTCCACGAGAGCTCCTCTAAAAGGGAAAAGCAAATGTCCTACTAAAGGTTTCTCTCTGACTCCCTGGGGTGATAAAGTGCACTTTGAAGCCACCCACAGAGGCTTGTCCCTAAAACACCCAGCAATTCACAACCGTGGCCTTGACAAGCCAGCTTTTTTTCTCAACAAGTAAAGTGAAAGTCTTTTCTAATGGACCCAACATCACTACCGGGAGACCCAACAGGCCCCACAGCACCACCAAATGAGCCTTGTGCAACACTGGATAGGGAAATAAATGTCACAAAAATGTAATTTTGCCTCTCAAGCAAAGGACTCTCCTGGCTCCCACTCTCGATACCTACTGGCATGATGTTTGTAGTGGTACAGTTCCCTAAAGGCTGCACAAAGAAATGCTAGTTCTGTTAGTTGTGCTTCAGTGCTCTCCCCAAATTGGTTGATTTGCAAATTAACTTAATAACATATTCCTTTGTAAAAAATGACAGAGGATGAAATGAACATAAGGGACTTCACGTCTCTTTAAGGGAGCTGCAGTTAGGGTTGCAACTAATGACTATTTTGATAATTAATTAATTGACAGATTAGTCCATTATTAATCTGATGTAAAAAATGTATTGACTGCGTTTTATTAAAAACAACAAGTTATTCTCGTCTTCTTGTAAAATGCTCTTTTACTACAATACAAAAATGAAATCAAGTAAATGGTCATAGACGATGCAGCTATGCACTGAGAATAAAAGGGAAATATATATTTGATCAGATATTGCTCAATTTTCTGTTAGAAAAAATAAAGGATTTGCATAAGACTGCCTCTGACTAATGGCATGACGTACACCAAGAACTCCAACTCCAGCATTTGTGACAAACGCATGATTACAGTTAATTTAAAGACAAACAGAAATATGCTTTGTCTGTTTTCTCTCCATTGTGTAAAGGACCAAGGTAGACTGGCGTTAGCTTCATCATGAGTTAGCTTTTAAAATAGCTTTTTTTAAAATAGCTTTTTTTTAAATTAGCTTTTTTTAAAATAGCTTTTTTTAAAATAGCTTTTTGGCCTGATACTAAATTTGAGAGAAACAAAGAAGACCAGCCAAATATTTCCTTTTATGAAAACATTTGAATATGTAAAACTCAGGCTACATGCCGACAAAGTTTCACCATGACTTTGTCAAAAGAAACAATTGAATGTCGATCGGCCAATACCCGACCCACTCAATAAGCGTGGATGACACTGTGATGCATTGACACCGACCCTTAACCATTTTGCAGAAACCGATCCTTGTAAGCGTCTAATAAATGTGTAAGCTAGAGGACTAAACATAGCTAAATACTACCTCTTTATATACAAATTAGAGCCATGAGATAAACGATTGCCACGTTGTGGGCTATCAGAGGCCTCACTTACCACGCTAAGAACATTTCTGTCCATAGCAGGTGCAGTACCATGTTTTTATCTCTCCTCACATAATTAGGAAACAGCTTACCCTAGTACTGATAATGCCAGTGCCAAACTAATCTATAATTATCAACCAGACAGGGAGCTGCTTGTACACTCAAACCTGCAGGAACTATTATTTTAGCCAAAGCATCAAAGAAGCTAAACAGAGGGAGATGTGTATTTGGTTCAAATTGATTTCCTTCTTTTGTATGAATATCAAGGTTTCATTCTTTCCAGTTTTTCCCCTCACTCCCCATGGTAGCATGTATTCATTGGGACTGCTGTTCCGACCAGATAAACAGGTTTTTTTGTTTATGGCAATTATTGCCTGAGGATTGTTTCGGATGTGACTCGACTGTCAATGAGGAAGCTGGCAGGACGTAGGGAAGATGTGATGAGAGGGAATTTAGACCAACCACCAGAGTGCTGTTGCATCTCTAGCAGGCCTTTCCTCAATGATATGCAGTAGCCAGCCAGTAGGAGGAAGTAGCCAGATAGGAGGGTTTTACTAGAAACTTGAATGCACTCTTATTCAACAAAAATAAACAAGGTTGTTTGAAGGGGGGGCAGGTTTTCATTCGCATGTGTTATCCAGCCTATGGCTTGGTTTGGATTTAACTATTTTCTTAAGTAAATTTGTTTTTGATACAGACAGATGTACAGATTCCTCTATCATCATGCTTGCCTAGGCTAGTTGTCATAAAATGTACTCGCATAGCGAATCGCAACTTGTGACTATTTTATAAGAATCAAATTAATATGATAAAGTAGCCAGCTGGACTTACATGAGTAGTTGGCTGTTTGGCCGCCAGCTGGCGCTTATGGAAAGCTCTGCTTAAGGGAACATCTGCCATAGATAAGGCTGCTACATATGGAAGTTTTATAGAATATAGGAATAAATATTCCTATTGTATTTTATTCGACTGTTTACTATTAACAGTTGCAGGATGGTTCTGGTTTGCAGTATAATTCCTCTTTAAAGAGAACAATGTGAATTGCTTTAGAATATACCAGTGGGGCACAGGAGTGGTGATAACTCTTTGTTAACAACACAAGCTCCTTGTGTAAACAGACAGAAAGTGTGTAAAAAAATGAAGATATATAAAATGACCTTGGTTGTTATGCCAAAGGAATATGTGAGGCATATTACTATGTAAACTTTTAAGCAGAGAGCACACTGAGCATTTTATTTCTCTCCCATTAATGTTGCAAGCTTGAACATTTACTACAAAATCTCTGCTGTCTAGAGATAACTATTTTATGTTGCTGTGAAAACATCTCCTTCAAAGAACTGCATTTTTTCAAGTTTCTCGTCTAAAACTAGATTTTACAAGATTGCCTTTGAACACATCATATTTTTCCTTTGTCGGATCCGTACGGATGAATACGGTCCGTTAGAGAATGAAAGAACAGGACGCCCCATTAAGCTCTAGTTTAGCATGGAAATGCCTCATCATGTGTTCAGCTTATAATAGTTTAATTAGCAACAGAAATGCTTACATGTTAAATATATGAAGGGTATCTATAGGGTCTGTGGCATCATTGAAAAACCTATTTACAGGACCAAACCGTTTTTTAAGGTATTGCTTTTTTATCATACATCCCTGTTTTTGAGTGTTTTTTACGAGACCGTGTGTACATCACCGGTTATCATTTGGCTCACTTTAAATGTTTTGTACAATGTGTTTGGCTCAACAGCTAACGGTACCAGTACACACACTGCTGTACCTTTACACAACTCAGCCACTGCTATGTGTCAGACGACTTTGAGCAGATTGCCTGCATTCATCGCTGCTTGTTTTTGAGTTTGAATGAAATGTGTTTCACGACGCCTTACAGGCCATCGGTGCCTAGATGAGGGGTTAGCCAATTATGGGTTATGATTCAATCACACAACACAGCAGTGGTCATTGCAGACACACTGAGCAATGATCTGCACTCTACCGAGTGCACCTTTCATGTTTTTTTTAAAGTATGAATGGCCAGGACCTTGCTTTGGAGACATCATTAAATGAGAGTAGTAAACAGTTGTTTTGCCTGGCCGTCAAAGTCATTTTCTATGGGCTGCACATTATCACTTCTGCAGGGAGAGGGATTGGAAGTTGCGAGCAGGCATCGGCGACCTCACCAAGGTCAGGAGAGAAAGGCTTCCCCCAGAGATAGAGCTGGAAGGCGGTTCTGGGTTGTATTTGCATATATTAGCTTCAACATTGTGTATGTAAAGCAGCAGCCTGGTTGGCCACTGTCTCATGTTGTAGTACAGGGGTGGAAATGATTATGATACATTCACCTTGGCGCAGCTTTGGGATTATTTTGAGGACGCACCATATGTCCCTTTCTGGTTCAACAAGCTCCTTATTTTAAACAGTCAATTTTTAACTCGAGATTCCCCATTAAGTGACCACTGAAAATGCAAATTTAAGTCCCTTGACACTCATGAGAAAAAACATGGATTTAAATTCCTAAATTTGTCATACTTAATCACTGGTAGAAATCATTTGATAGAAATGTCAATGTTTTAAAGTGGATGGGTTTTGACCAATCTAAGGGTGTAAGAGAATACACCTGCATGCCAAAGTAAAGTCAATAGATGACTTCATGTTATGCAATTGCTTTTTAATTTGAGCAAGGAACCTTTTGGTGAGTAACAGCTGGTGGGCAGCTATAAATATCCCTTTATTTTGGAGTTAGATATTTAAAGGCCTTACTTCTGTGCCTGGGCTCTTCTTACTTTCCTGTATCTCCTCATTAACTGAATTGTTGCAGTCATTCATCACATCAAAGTGTTTAACCTGGCACTAGTTGATTTCCACTCCTACTACCTCCCAGGAGTGGCACTCTGCAGACAAATGGAAAAGACAATATATTTAGCTTTCTCATTTTGCCATTACATGGTGGCATATGGTTAGTCAAAATGACCTTTTAAAAGATACAAGTATGATAACATTATGACAGACAAATGTTGCCTTTTGAGTAGCTTCCCTGACTCTTCAGTACTGAGATCAAGACTTGTATATATGAATGAAATATGAATAGTTCATGTTTGGAAAGTCATTTGTCAAAGCCTGTATGACATATATTAATAAATCCTGGTTATCTGGGTGCTTATAAGGGGCTTCACATGTTTGACAAATCACCAGGAAGTGCTTTTAAACCAATTCTTGACACTCTGCAATAATTAGATAGAAAACACATCATTTAATCAGCGTGTTTCCCCGACATTTGTCAACCTGTCAAGACACAGCAAGTGCTGTCGTAATATGCATAATGCTGAAGCCACAAACCTGCATGAGCCTACCCTGCAATTAGAATCAAACATACTTGAAGTTTTTAGTTCATAATATTCACGGCACCCATTCTAGAGTATTAGGTCTTTTATTTCAATATTTTGCACGAAACTTTTTTGAAAAAGCAATGGAATATATGTAATAATATTATTAGCTACCCATTGATTTGCCATTGAAAATGATTGAACTGTATGTACCACAAAAAAGGCCTTAAGCCTTATGAATGTTCAGTTGATTGCATTAAATGCAGTACGGATTAATATTCCAACACAATTACTGTTGAACTGAGTACAGAATTGCTAATTACACCCCTCCCCCCCACCCCACCCCCCCCATTTACACCAATCTGAATGAAGATAGTAATTTCACATTAATGCTGTGACATTTAATCAACAAGGGACAAACAGAGCGATGAATCGGATAAGCAGTTGCATTTCGTATTTTTTTTAAAACTGTCTGCACACCATAGAAACAGTCTTGCCAATTTGTATTTACAATTCAATAAAGGCTGGGCAGTAAAGATACATGTGTTAGTATATAAACACATTATATCCACCTCTTTTAGCTGTTGGCACGCATAGAGCTGATTCACCAACACCGCTCCCATATTCCTTACAGACGTGTGTGGCCTGCTTGTTTTGCTGGTAGTAGAGGAGTGTGTGAGTAGCTAACATTATTTCCTCAATCCCAAGCCTCTGGGATGCTTTGCCGGGCTTTGTGGCTGTAATGCGGGGAAGCTGAATGTGAGGCTATAGCACTCACTACTGGTGGCATTTCACCACAAGCCCGGGGCAGACCACAGGCTTTCCTTGGGGGATTTGCATCAGAAAGAATGAGTCAGGCTGGTTTGCAACCCCTAGAAAGTGGCAGTAGAACTGAAAAGAAAAAGTGAAATGCTGCCATGAAAAATCTCTCACCTTCCACTTTGCAATGCAGGTCATACAGTTGTGCAGAAATTGATTGTGGTCGGGAAATAGAGGCTTGCATAATGTTTCCGTCTCTCCCTCTCTGTCTTATTCTCTTCCAGGCTTTCAGTCTTGCTTCCTTTCTTAGTTGCTCTGGCTCTCTCTTCTTTCAACACACACACACACACACACACACACACACACACACACACACACACACACACACGTATACACACCTCACCAAAGCTGCTCTGAATTTTCAATGTCAGTGAAAAACTCTGCTTTTTTTACTTATATTATTTCTTAAATTCTCTCAAGCTCCAACTTCCTGCAAAGCTGATAAAGACTGTTGACATAGCTGTTGTTGACATTTGGTGAGCCGCGCAGCCCTCGCTTTAATTCTATATGTCTGTGTAATGAAAGTGGCAATATCCCCACTAGAACGCTGACTGGTAGGTGTATGTCCGCTGAGGGCGGAGGGGCGTGCTACATCACCAGGAGACGGGCCAGAATCGCAGCTGCCCAGATTGCATCAGCACAGAGCGGACTAAATCCTATCAGACAAGTCAGTGAAGGGAGAGGAGTTCGCCTTTGCAGCGCTGAAGGAAGGGAAAGTGAAAGCTAATGAACAAAAATCAGGTCACAGTGGCGCAGAGACAATTTACAACAGATGTGTCGAGGAAAAGTCACAGGCAAGGGTGATGAATAGGAGGAAGCAGAGCGAAGTTGCAGAGAGGTCACCCAGTTATTCACTGATGTTGCAAAAAAATGTACCATTATCATTGGCAAACATTTATGTTACTGAACTCTAAACGATAATGTCAAACCACATTGTGTACTCTTAGGATAAATCTTCTGGTCTACAGCGTAATATAGATAAGAGAACTAACCATTCTCCTCACAATGTCAATAAACTGCATTCCAATTTGGGAAAACAGGAATCAATCTGTCATTGGTGAGTGCCATTAATTTGAATCCTGTTTTTTTTTATTATGGGTAATCAACACAGCAATCATCTCTGTCAATGAGACAGGAGCAGACCCACCCACTAACTGCAGCTGTCAGCGACAACCTGCTCGCTGGGTGCCGATTCAAACTGGCCAGGTTAATGAATGGCATTGATCAATTATGCGCTTCTTTCCTTTACTGAAATCTTTAATGGACTTGAATACTAGTGAAAGCCCTTTTTTATTTGCTCTCAGCACCAAAACATTCAGCAGTAGAAAAGACTGCAATACTGTCATGTAGAGAATGGTGTCTGTGCAGCGGCCTTTTATTGTTTCATTTCATTTTAATATCAAACATTGTGTGTATTGATACATTATAGTGTGTGTGGTTTTCCTTCATTAGGTCAAGACCACTATATATTGTGCGATTGTGGACTGCCCCACAACATAAAAGTTGACTTTGTGTATAGACTCTTTAAAACTCATTAATTGCATTATCTATGCTAATCAGGCACAATTATAGCCTCATCTCACAGCCCCATTCAGAAGTTTTCACTTGCAACTGTTTAGAGAGGAACAACAAATTCCACCAAATCTACGGCTGAACGTGCCTTTGTGTTCGACTGAGAGAGAAGGAGGCAGAAGACAAGAGCACTGCTTAAGATGCAAAGAATCACAGTGAGGCGTTTGACTCACTCACAAGCTCACAAACACATTTATTCACTCATTCGTGTCGGCTGGCAACAGGTTTTCCAGCTGTTTGGTCATTGTCAGGTCCACACATGCCAACATGCTCCACATGTAGGTGAACAAAGTAGCAGCTGCAGCAGCAGTAAAACCTGAGACATGTCGATGTCCTCGCCTTGAAACAAATACAGAAATTGCTGTCACTCTTTTTTTTATGTTATGGAAAACAAAAATATTTTTGATTAATGTTATCAATTAAAAATGTAATGTTATTGAATCACTCCAAACTGGGATGATGTACAATATATATATATATATATATATATATATATATATATATATATATATATATATATATATATATATATATATATAATATAATTCAGCTCCTTGCAAAAAAACATCAAATGTTGGCTTTTGAAGATTTCATAATTTCACATAATCATTGTTTTTGTTAAATCCTTCATTTTTCATTCATGTATTTTCTATTCATTAGCCATCAAGTGTTAATAATCACCTGTTCTCTCCAACCATAATGAGTAAACATGTAATGTTTGCAGTCAATATATTCAGAACCAAAGACTGGAGCCACATTGCTTACTTTTGTCCTCATGGTTTTGTCTTGGTTGTCTTTTGGCCAAGTGCATGCGTGAGGCTGCTGGCGCTGCAGCTCTTCACTTGTATGATATTGGCTGGGCCGGTTTTCAGGTGCATCCCATCAATGACACTGTGTGTCCTTGTTTGCTGTTGCTGCACTGCACTTGCTTTCTGGATCTAATTGGCAGCGTGCTAATGCTATACTGACACCCAATGCCTGCACTTCAACAATGAACAAAGTGTTGAAAGTGTTTTGTTTTGGATCAATCTGCGACACACAATATCATTGTCGCAGTATTGCGATGACGATACGACTTGCGATAAATAAACTAATATTGAAGGGTGCATATCAAATACGATTCCTACGTCAGCCTGGTTGTCTTTAAGTTCAGAACAGGATTAGAACAGAATATTTTGAATAAAGCGAGGCTGAATGTTGTTCCTAGAGCAGCAGCAGCAGTAATGTTTACAACAACAAAGTCTCTATATAAACTTATTAATATGTGAATTTTAGAAAGAGACCCATCCAGCAGTGTGACATCCAATAAACTCACAAGATTGCTTATTTTTCTTCTCTTTTTTTTTCAGAGCTGCCCCTGCCCCATTTTCTAGGGCTGCCCCCTTTTGGTCCATTAGTTTACTTATCAGTCCTTTTGGGTTTAGTTGACAAAGATGTCTTTCATTCTTCGATTGGTTTTAAGCTTTTTTCATGATAAATTACTTACTCCCATGAAATTTATGAACAGATCTCTGGTAAACTAATCGATCAGTCGAGAGTTTGTCGACTAAGAATTTCTATGGTTGGGGACAGCCCTGTTTTTTTTCACAATAATTATCTCAGATTAGACAGGTTGACATATACTATATGTCACCTTCTGTCTTCTGTTTTACTTTACATAGTCTCCAGTGAATATTATATACAGTATTTATATTTAATAGCAAATACAAGTATGCATTGAATCCTGTTGCATTAGTACCTTAATGTCTACACTGTTTATACAGTGTAGGGCTGCTTCGATTAGTATGTCAATTATTTTTTCCGATTAACTATTAATTGTTTTGGCTATAAAATGTCAGAAAATAGTGAAAATGCCAATTACAAATTGCCAGTGTTCAAGGTGACAACTTCAAATTGCTGTTTTTTTTTTACCAGCAGTCTAAAAATCGATGGTATTTGGTTTTGAATTGAATCGATTATTTCATTGCAGCCTAATTTATTGATATTAAAATCACCATTATTTGCAGTCCTTAAAAAAATCATAAAAATCATAAAAATAATCAAATGCGGCAAGTGTCTGGTTAGACACTTGAACCAGAAAATGTTTGGTAATTACGGTCGCATTACCTTTAAATAATGATGGCCTTTACCAAAAACAACAGCGGTTTAGCGTCTACTGGTAAAAAATATGAGAGATTTTATAATGAAAAATATTCAGTGACAAGAACAGGAGTGCAGTTAAATTATGAGTAGTAAATCAATTCTTCTCGCGGAGAGTTGAGCCAAGTGAACAGTTTTGTGATGGGCGCCTGGGGATGAGATGTCATCACTCAATATCCAAGTCTGATGATGAACAGGGAGTTTTTCTCAGTGCCTCCTCTGTTGATTATCAAACGGGCTCACCTTGTCTTTTCTGTGACGCAAGATCGATACAAAAACAGCATGTGCATTTTGAAATAACCCTGCTCTCATTCGAATCAATATGCCACATGAGAGGTTTGGACTTAATTTCTGCATTAGCACCATAGCAACCCTCAGCCTCCTGAGAAGTGTATTGCCGCTATGACAAGGTTTTTCATGTAAGCCTCTCGATTTGGATAAATGATGCATCTTTGTGTGACAGTAGCTACACATAATGACTAGTGCTTTCCTTCAGGACTTCTCTTACTGCAAAGAAAGCCTGATGGAAAATCTCAGAGCAGGCGAAGAGAGCAAGATCAATAATCTATTCTATTTAATGGGCTGGAGTGTCACAGTAACGAGATAGGAGTGGATGAGTCGAATCGTCCATTGCCAAATCTTAACAGAGGGTTGCACACAGAGACTCTCTCTTTCCCACCTTTCTGTCTCGTTCCTCCTTCCGCCATGTGCAGTTGCATACTGTATGTACACTCTCTTTTCCCTCGCTCTCTTTCTCTTTCTTTGCCACACATGTACACAAATGCACAAACACACACACACACACACAAGTGGTGCCCCAATTCATTTGTCATTTATACTTTTTTTTATTTATGTATAGTGGGGTTGTCACTGCTCTGAAACGAAGCGCGAAACTGCAACACAAACGTCCGCGGTTTCCTGTGCCGGTTCCTCCTTCTGTGTTGCGGTCATCCTGCTGCCTCATGAGCACTCATTGCGATATGAGGGGGCGCTCTCCCGCGACTGCAGGCTTTTGAGCTTCTCATCACGACACAAGGCGGAGCTCTCAGGATGGCTGCTAATTAACATGAGATTACAGTTCAACAAAGCATCTTATCCAGGAGTTTGCTAACCGGTGTTTATTCACAAAACCAAAACCTGTAGGCCTACTTCCCACCTGCCTTGGTCAAGGACAATGTGACACAATTTCATTTGTGTTATATTTTTGTGGACCATTGTAAGATTTTTATGAGTGGACAAAGTTTGCCCCTCCCGCCCGACCTGTGGCTCATAAATCAAGGTCTGAGCTGAGCGTGGATTTGGAGAATCTCTCACTCCTAATGAATAGCTTCAAAACAGAGTGCGATGTTAAGAATTCTTATTGTCTCGGTCTTTGCTGTGCTTCTGCATCAATATGTAACACGCTCATCATCCACTAAATATTTCAGAGTTTTGAGATACAGTAATAACTCGCACTCTTGCCACAGTAGCACCCGCTAATATTTAAACAGGTCTGGCAGCTTCTGTTTACGTCCTTTGTACCACTGAGTTTACATAGCAAAACACTGGCTGTTCTACTTTGCACTGACTTGCATTGCCAAAGTCATGCATAAGAAATTATTTGAAAGACTTTTGACTTTGATGCCTGTTTTCCCGACGCTGTGCTCTCCTCTACCCATCAACGTTTCAGTATTGACTTCTAAATGAATGTCTGTGATTTAGCGTTACAGGAAGGTGACAGTTTCATTCCTTGTACTACAAACAGAAGATTTAGCTCTATTGTTTCTCTGTCGCTCTAACTTGGCAGCAATATTGGCAGCATAATGATTTCATTCATAGCTGATGGAAATTGGAAATCATCTTCTGAAACTGAGGTATTGTCTGCTGCCTTTAACGCCAACACAAATCCTGTTCGTACTAGTGGAAGCATTGACCTTTTTAGTAGTTATTTCTGTCTTGTATCATGTAAAATAAAGTGTATGTCGTGAAGCCACTTGATATGAATAGCATTAATATCTACTCCATAATTACCAACTATTTAATTTCAGCATTTTAAAATTGAAGAGGATTCATTGGAAAAACCACAAATAACACGATTAACTTTTGACTTTATTATTTACTCATTAGTAACACTACATGCAAATCATAAATATTTACCACGGACTAAACCCAGATCTAATTGGTATTTCATGAGTTACCAAGTAGTTTCTGAATAACTCTTACTACGACTAGACGTAGAAAGTAATACGCTACTTGAGGACAGTCTGCTAGATACATTAATGAATAATTGTCTGATTAGTCGTTTCTAGATGTGCATCAGCATACCAATCACTTTGTTAAAAAAAATGCAAAATAATAACGATTTATAGAGAACATTCAAATACAGGACAAAAACCCTTCCTGATTAACTCAGTTGTGAAATGACAGAAATCCAATTTCTAATCATTACTTGCTTATCATTTCTTAATTTGTTTTTCCTTTTTTTTCGTTTTTGTATCCTACTTTTGCTCATTTTTTATTTTTTTCCCTTGTTTGCTGTTTTGTTCCGGCCAAATAAAGCCAATTTCTCCAGTAAATCTGTATTCACACCACATTTAGATAAATATTCACATCCACATGTCACATTCGCATCTGTATGTCACCTAAGCCCACTTGCTCTCCTAGACATTACCTGAAAAAGGGACAGGCACAGAATTGAAAGAAGGCTGGATGAGAGGATGGATGGATGGATGGATGGCTGGATGGATGGATGGATGTGCTAACAGAGGGGTTGGGTAAGGAGAAAGAGGCATGGAAGATGGAGAGGAAAGGGAGGGTGGGTTGAGAAAGCTTCAACAAACAGAGGATGGGTTTAGCAAGAAGGTGTTACGGGTTACTCACAGTTTGGATCATAACATAACGATTCAAAATAACATGAACCAGCATCTAATTATTGAAATGTTGCTGTGAATGGGCTGTCCACAGGGCCGAACCCACACATGTTCAGTCTCCCTGAGTACAGAGCCACACTATTTAAATACCATAAACATTAGATATTAGCTAAGCATGGTGCATTTGGCTTCAGCCGGGTCTATCGAGTTTTTATGGCCAGTATTTTATCTTCACTATAGTTGGAATGTGAAATTAATGGCTTCAGATCTAGTGTGATGCAACAAATCTGCAAGCTTGAAATCATTCACTCCAAAGTTCTGCTACATTACAGAAGCTTATACTTTGATTTAAAGTGATACAGTACTCCACTTCAGATCGTTTTTTGAAAGTAACAGATACGTTCCTCCTGTTGAGTTGAAAGTTAGTATATGTTGTTTTTTTTCTCGTGCCGAGAACTGTGTTTAGTGGCGAAAAGTATCAATGCATACCCGGGAGCCTCACTAAACCGTGCAAATTGTAGTTTAGGACGTATCGGTTTTGGGGTCACGCTATATGTTGTGCTTTCAGGGAAATCAAAATTAATATCGAAGGTGACATACAAAGCTCTCACAGTGACAACAAGACCTGGAAAAAAGACCTTAAAAACAGAGTATTTCAAAGAAAAGAAAACTTCTCTCACTTTCCACCTTCTTAACTGAAACATCTGTGAAAGCTGCTTTCCTTGTAAACAGTCGTAGACATAAGGCTCTAAAACTGACAAATGTGCCAGATGGGGTGTTTTCCCTTGATATAAATCAAAACTTAAGTAAAGCACATGTTTTTGGAGATGATTTAATGCTATCTTTTCAGTGAAGTCACAACTCAAAGTATGTTGATGTTACAGATTTATGTAAAGGGAATCATATCTGATATCAAATTTAAGATGTTTACCCAAACATGTCCTGTTAAAGAATCAAACTGGCTCACATAGTCAGTTATATGTTAACTCGTGCTAATATAAAATAAATACCTTTGGAAACACACAGATACAAGTTTCTGCTCTGCTGTCCAGCTCTTTAGGCAGTGGATAGTACAGTGAGAATCTGCGCTGATTGGCAGCTTCTATTTATTTGGACTTCTATAATTAACCATCATGAGGTCTCTGGGCTCTCGCCTGTAGAATGTTCTGGACTGAGAGGTAGAGCGGCTCCAAGGGCACCTTGGCTCAGTGCCACACTTCTGAAACCGCACAAGCCCACACACACACTGCCGACACTTCACTTTTGGCTTGAGCAGTTTCTCCTAATGAATATTATTTGAACAGAAAGTTTAGGAAACAAGCATGTATATGCCTGAGGAAAACTGAATTTTGATGTTTGCAATATACTAACACAATAATGACATTTGTTCACTTTTGTTTTATTTTGGGCAGTGTAGAAGTGCAGCTCCACGTAATTAAACCTTACGGTCTCCTCTTAATTTGGCCTGTTTCTACCATTGTTTTTTGGAAGAAGGTCTTTTATAGGCCTTCCCTATTAAGTGCTGGGATGTAAAATATGTAATTCTGAAATGAATCTGTCTTGAAATCTACCTGCAGCACAGAGCCCTTAGCTCAGATTTACACAAGAGCACTCATTACAGAATGACTTACTGTACATTCCCTTCAGAAGTAAAGGGAAAATACCATTGAGATGATCGCAATAGTGATGCTGGTATTGTTTTAACCTCGTGAGTCTGCGTATGAGTCATCAGATGTAAGAAGTACCACAGAAGCGGTTTTGGGTACATTGTTAGGTGTTTACGTTTATGTTTGTGTCTGAACAAAGAAGCTGTTACTAGCCCAAAAGATTCGTCCAAAGCACAGTCAGAGGATATAACGGTTAGTATTATATTTCCTGTTTGGAGGGAAAAGTGAGTGACGTGAGTGGCTTGAAGCCTAGCTGTCAGGCTGTCGAAGGGCAGAGGGCAGAGCAGCTGCAGACGCCACCAGCTGACTGGAAGCTCGGAGCGGCCAAAGGCTGAGGACACAAATGCTCGGCACAGTACAGAGGAAATCAGCACATTTCATCAGAAAGAAGGCAGCAGCTGAATGGCCTTTGATAAAAAGCTGTTATTGAGTGATTTTCAAGAATTGGTGGCAATGGTGCAGAGTGATTGCATGCATTCACTATGTACATTTCATTTCCTGCTTTTTATTTCCAACAAACGGCCAAGCTTTTGAGAGCAACACATTTTTTTTTTGTAAAGCTTTTATGCTAAATGCACCCATCTGAGTCACTCAGGACAGAAAAGCATCTCAATGCTGCAGATCTGCAGTATTATTATTGTAATAACTATGACTACTGCTACTAGTAGTATGTTCTCATTCCATCATTAAATGTTCAAGAGGAGATACATTGTGCATTTAATCTACATTGCAACCAATGCTTTATTTCCATAAATCAATTAAAGTTTAATGAAATGCAGTTAAAGTGAAAAATTCCCATCAAGTGTGTAGAGCCCAAGGTGGCCACATGCTGTTATTTGCTTTAATATTTAAAGGCACCAGTTAAAATCTGAATAATTTAGACATAAAATACTTTTTGTTGTGTTGTTATTACACTTTTTAAAGAATGTATTTTTTTTTTATTACCCGTCTGCCTATATGTCTGTAACGTAATTAAGTTTATGAAATGCAGTTAAAGTGAAACATTCCCATCAAGTTTGTAGAGCCCAAGGTGACATATTTGGATGATCCTTTGTTTTGTCAGTGCAACAGTCCAATAGCCAAAGATATTCAGTTTATAATGATACAAAACACAAATGAACCAATGAAAGTCAAAATAATCGATGCCATCCACTTAGGGATGCTGATTTTTTCTTTAGACTGCTGCGAGGTTGTTAAAAAAATCTCCCCCCAGACTCCGCTACAGTCGGCTAAGCCCCAATATTTATGTCATATTTAAGTTTCTTATATCACTTTGCTGGTCTGAAATAGCTGCTTTCCATTTCCAACCATCACTGACTTCACCGTTGTTGTCGTTCCGTGTGTTGCTTTCCAGCCACCTGCTGCTTAAAGCGGGGGTTAGCGCCAAGGTTAGCGCCAAACTCTGGCTCAGGCTCACCGGGGCGGTTTTCCTTTAAGTGATAAACTGAATGATGCTGGATAATCCTGACATCCACTCCACCATGAAAAATGAATAAAACAATATCAGGTAAGAAGGCATCCTGCTAATTTGAACCAATCCAAGGCGTATGAAAAATACATAAATAATATATAAATAAATATATATATTATCCTCAAAGATTGCAGCTTCAAAACCTGTGTATGTTTCAGTAAGAAGAAAGAGACTGATTGAAATGGTCGTTTGTATGTTGGTAGAAAGAGATTCTAATGAGACAAATATAAGGGAGGAAGCCATAAAAGCACATTCACCAGCATCGCTCCCTTATCTTATGCCTTCTGCTCAACTTCAAACGAAACTGGGGAGCAATGAGGGGTATGCTCACACAAGAAGACAAGATATGACACTTCATTTAATTAAAATGGTAAAATATTTTAAGTGGGACATTTAATGCATATTTTGAGGAAAGCTTTAATTAAATACTCTCAAAATTATCGTTATTACATAATATGTCTTGGAATTTTTGTTGTTTTTTTCAGATATTATATATAGAAAAGGAAAACTCAGCTTCAACCTTAAAGTATTTCAAATATTAAGACAGTAATAATAAAGGATGTTCTTATTTTAGCCTGGTTATGCTATTACTGTAATTTCTAAATTCAAATTGTATTCTTTTGATTGGGGAAAGGAGAGGATCCTCAGGAAATAAATCACTCCAAGCCATAGCTGCTCAGTTCAGCTCATAGTGCATTATTTTCGTTGTATTATCTTCACCTTAGCAGAGGCTTTTTTTTTTTTTACATTTATAGCCTACTTCTGAATTCAAGATCAGGCTTTTAACAGAGATGACAGGATTATTCTAACACTTTAGTTCTTGCTGTGGTTTACACAAGGGAATATAAGGCACTTTACAGTATGCGGAGAGCATATGTTAGATATTTTCTTACAAACGATAATCATATATATTTAACCCAGCATGAAGTTACATAACTCTTTAACCCAGATGTATTTCTGACATTAAAGGCAATGTCAGAACATGTTCCCACACTGTATAGCTACGTGTTTTCTGTCTACATATTATTCAAGTTACTTTATTTCACAGCTGAGCAAACTCCATCCACTGATGAAGACTGTAAGGTGAAGTTGAACGATCTGGCTTGATATATTTTGTATTTTTGGAAAGTTTTGGAATCTTTCTCAAATCTACATAACTTAATTTTAAAGTTGAAGGAGGCGTGTCCTCACATCATGAGTATCTGCTAGTGACTGACCCACCAGCAAGTCATAGGGGTGAAGCATGTATTGGAATTACCTAAATATGATAACAAAGACAGACTGATTGACAATAACAAAAATGTTACTTGTATTTATGTCACCATTTATGCTGATAGAAAAAAATAGTAATAACAAAATGTATAACAATGATGTTGGTTTGTTTTAATATTTAAAGGCACCAGTTGCAATCTGAATAATTTAGACATACAATTGTTTTTGTGGTGTTGTTATTACACTTTTTAAAGAATGTATATATTTTGTAATTACCCGTCTGCCTGTATGTCTGTAACGTTTTAACATAATAATTATAGTAAGTGATTAGTAAGCTCTGGGCGGGTGTGGGGTACTCACAAGCCCCCCGCTGAGCACCGCTGTGGTGGGGTTTTCCCCAGAGAACCAGAGGGTTGCCTCTATGCTACATGTTGCACGGCTGTGGCTGTTGTTTGTGCCTAGGGGCTTCAACTTAATTTAGTGGATTCTCAACCTGGACCATATTTTCTTATGTTTTTGTGTCTAAGTGACTAATGGGGACAGCAATTTTTTACCTTGGTCTAGTATTAAGCGAAAGCACTGCAGCCGGCAGCCTCGAAATGGGCTGTAATGCAATCCTCCCAGGCAATTGACCCTTTGCTTAGTCCCGCCCCTCGAACAAAGACTGGTCATAGCGAAGCATCGGCCAGTTCCGACCAAGGTCCGACAGCTATTTCAACAGAAGCTTCCTAAATATCATAGGTTTCAGCTGGACGGTCACACAGTGACAAAGCAATTAAGTACATAATATCTTGCAGAAACATTGCATGTCACAATTCATCTTCTCTTTACCTCTCTTCGTCACTCTCTGTCTCTCTTTCTCCCGCTCAAACACACACAAACAGCAAGCGCTGCAAAGCTAAGTCCTGACAATTATACTACTATAAAGCATAAAGTTGTGCAGGTATTAAAAAAACATGACACAATGTCATCAGCGCCTGTAGCAACAACCTATGGAAGAAGAGCACTTATTTCCTTCCTATTAATAAATGGCCATAAGTATTTAAACCCAGTGAGACTCGTCCAAATAGGCCTTCATATGAGGCACACAGCATTGTAGGCAGGACAGGGTTATACATTCTACGATAACTTCTATCACCAGCAGCTCAGCTTTTACTCGCTGTATGGGTTGTAGCTGTTGTGTTAGTGGGACAATCACAGGTTGCATTAAAGAATTAATGAAATTAGAGAAACGCTTACGGTGATAGACTGAGAGCAAAACCACACAAAAAGTTTAACTCATTCTAGATCTTGGTACAAACAGGATCAAATGCAGGCATATTTGACTGGAGAAATGTTCATACTACTTGGTGGGTTATTTCGGTCGATAACTATTTAATTATTTAGTCATTGAGTACAGGTACCTAGATTTGAAGGTTGGTGTATGGCAAGCATGTGTAGTTATTTCTACACATTTTCTAAACAAATCTTTGACAGATTAAAAACTTTGTCCTGATACATATTAAGTCAAGTCTTTTATTTGCTCACAGCTACATTATAGGTACTACAAAGCATATACTACTCTTTAACGTACTGCTTATAAATGCTAAACTAAAATGTTATGAATTGTACTGCTCTTTTAGGGGCAAGTCTAATTTTTTCTAGCATCTGTGACGGAGCATCTGCTGCTTACCAAGGACACGATTAGCAATCCATCAATCAACTCTCTCTGTTGTAGCTAACGCAGATCATTCTCTGCCAAAAAGCATGTGCATCAACAAGCAACTGTTGGCCGTCATGTTCTAGGCCAAGCTGTGCTTTGGCTTTACAGTGAGGAAAATGTAATGTCGAGAAATTATATTGAGGGTGTCTTGTTTGAAATTGTCTATCAGGACACGCGACCAAATTACCAGTGTTGCTTACAGTCTGTTACCTTAAAGAGGGGAAACTACCCAATGCCAACGTTCATTTGAGTAGTTAGCTCTGTTGGTGAACATGCTACACCGACTTCTGCTGTCAAAACCAATTCTCCAAACAAAGCTCAAGTATCACCACATACCACGCATGTAAGGCAGTAGCATGCACAGGTCAGCAGTTCATGACAGGGCTAATACAGATGAACAGTTCTTCAAACCTAAGGGCAATTTCATCTCCAATCAACCTGCAATTTTTGGACTATGGAAGGTCTAAGAATTTAGAATATAGTATATGTTATGTATTGTGTTGTAAGTTCAGGTATAGACTCCAAAAAAGTAGTTGAGACATCAGACAAATAGAATAAGACTGAGGGCAGAGATAAACACAGGGTAAACTAATGGTAGAGGAAATCTTGTTTTTCAGCTTGTCAGCAGTTCTGCACTGCCTCAGCAGTTTGACTGCTGCTGTGAGCTGTGCTTGCCGCCGAGAGCTCCCAGCGGTGACAGAGCGAGGTCACATCCTTCTGTCCATCACTTCCTTTTGACTGGAGCGCGACGTTCCTCCTCTATCACCATCCGGCAATCGGACGCACCCCTAATGAGCTCTCCTACCAATTACGATCCTCTGGAGACGACTAGGCCTCTTATTTGCACCTGCCAGCATATACATACAGTAAATAGCTGTGGAGAACATTCCTGCTTGAATGCATGACATCGCCCTGGGGACAGAAAGATGGATTTGCTATGACTGGGTATTATTCCTCTGGTATATCCCTTTCAAATAAATGTCCCCTGCTGCAACTCTCCCAACTGGGACAATCTGCAGCATGACGAAGTACAATTATGTGCCGCATAATAGCCAGTTCTAACCCTAACACCCTGTTTAAGACACGAAGGGCAAAGCAAAACCCTGCGGGACACGCTCTGAATGTGGAGAATTTGGAAGGAGAGTATGTGTGACACATTGGCTGAAAAAGCCAGCGACAATAGACTAATAATGGAAGGTTACGCCTCTGCCTGACATCACCAAGAAAAAGCAGCTCATTCAGGACTCCTGGCTCAGCTCGTGATGGGATGCACACGGGCATTAGGATGTGCTACGACAGACTCCCAGTTACACTAAGCGTTTTGAGAAGTGTTTCACTCTTATAAAAAGAACACATCATGTTGTGTTTTTATTAGGTTTTATCCATATGTTGTTGTTTTTTTAGGGTGGAGGTTCCCAATGCCATATGCTTGGAAATTTCCTCTAGGACTCAACTATCGTCAGAGGACAGCCTCATTTATTTCCTGCAGACAAGTCGATGCAAAATATTTTGACAACATGACAAATCTTCTCATTGTAGCTGTCAAATGAAAAATCTGTATTTCAACTTTACCAGGAAGTAAGAATACATTTTTTTCATAATCAAATGGATTTTTACATTTTTAGCCTCAACAGGGTGGAAAATGTTCTTAACCAATAAATGTAATCCTCCAATTTATCTTTAGATACTAAAATTAAATCACCAAGAGACGCATGCTTTTCACCGTTTGCCATGTTCACTTCAACTCCCTCCCATTTTTTGTTCTTTTCTGTTTTTTATATCTTTCTTTTTACACCACTGCAAATTATTTCCATCACTTCTACTTAAGTGACATTTACAAATGAGGGTAAAATCAGGAAGGCAGAGGATCTCAAATTGGAAAAGGCATTGAACTGAAGATAATGCCACAGGCTCCATAATATCTAACCAAATGATATGAAATGTCAAATGATGTGAAATTGTTGCAGAGCTGAATTTTATGCTTTTATGCTCCACCCTCATCAATGCAGCATTTTTAGTAACCCTCTACTTAGGCTCATAAAAAAAAAAGTAAAAAACCTGATTATATTATTGTTAGGAAGATTGTGCTGAACATCATATTCAGCTGAAAAAAAATACGTATATAAAAAACAAAAGTAAAAGGTCTAATTAGAATAAATAAAAGGTCAGTTTATGCAATGCTTCATTTAAGAAGTAATAGGACAATTTGGAATAGTGAATTGCTCCTTACTGCACATTTCCGTGATTATTTCTTTGCCTCCAGGCAAAAAAACAAAGAAAATGTATCTGGTGCAGAGGGGAAACACATTCTGGTTTTATTTCACCTACTTATGCATGCTGCTGTACTTTACATGCAGCTCATACACTAGATGTTAAGAATTTGCTTCACAACAGCTGCTGGATGCACTATGCTTCTCCAGTGACATCCAATCTGAAACAACCTTTTCCCAATGAATGGCCAATTTTCGAGGTTTCGATGCTGATTGTTGTTTTTTTCATCTCTTTTTCTTCTTCTAGCGGAGTCTCTCGGTTGCTGTTATTCATGGTCTGCTTTCAGGGGCTGGAAATGCAGTTAATTTGGGTTAATTTGTGAAACAGAGAACAGAATGAAGGGCCTGGGTCATTGTTCAATGCAAGCAGTCAATTACGCTGGTTCTAATGAGATCTAACTGATGAAGGCCATCAAGAGTAGCATAAAGCCTTATCGGTCACAGATTAATAGAGTCGGTTTGAACATTTGGGATGTTTGAATGAAATGAAGTTCTATCTCCTGTGTCTCTCCCAACAATCTCGAGGTCAGTCTCTTGACCCTGAAAATCATGTTACCACAGCTGTGGAATAATGATCCATATTCAATACAGCTTTGCAACTGAGGGTTGTAAACATAGTATGGACGTGCGTTATATCTAATTAAGGGACTTGACCTTACGGTCTTTGATATGTGTCATTGGATGAGCAGAAAATCACATCCTGCTCATGTATTCCTCACCTCCCTCCTGAACCCGTGCCCCTTGTTCCATTACATTTGATTTGGAAACCCATTCACGGTCCAGTGACTCCTATTTTCTCACAGGATTATCGACAGGGAGCCTCCATTTCTTCTAATCCATCTCTTTGTCATTCAAGAGCCGATGTTGATCCCATAATTAAATTTCTATCTTCCAGTCAGATCTGGCTGAAAGATTTGTATCCTAAATACTTAGAATCCAGATATCCCAACTCTGGAAAAAAAACAAAAAACTGCAATCTAATAAAGTACATTTTGATGCCTACCATTTAGAATGTTTTCTTTTTTCTTTTTTTACTCTCTCCACTAATATGGAGTCAGAGGCACATGAGTCACTCCATGTCTTCCTCGCCAGATGTGCAACACCCACAGCTCTGGAGGAGCCTCTGTTTTGTGATAAGAAGAGAGGTGAAGGCAGCTCATGTTTATGGCATGACAGTAATGTACTTATATGTGACCCCCGGGCAAATGCGCAGATGCTTCATTACTCTCGCTATGCATTACTGGGATTATAACAAAACATGGATATGGAAATAAAGGTTCACGGATGCCATAAGGGAGGAGAAACACATGGTGAACATGGCTATTCAAGTTATGGCAGGCAGTATTCAGATAAAATATTGGATGGATAGATAAATGGGTAGATGAACAAATAGATGCAGTCTGCCTTTACATACAAGTATGAATATAAATGTTAACACCTCTGTGCCATTGTTTTAGACCGGGTTCTTTTTTAGCTCGGTGGAATACACTAGCAACTGAGTGTATACACACAAACAGGCAAAAATATACATTTCTGAGAATTTTTCAAAACTCCTGGTTCTGTTTATTAACAATGTACTTTTATTTCATCCAGTTGTGATGTGCAGAATCATCCAATGTGGTCGTAATTCCGAGGGATACTCGGGTGATGAACACGTGGCCGGAACTGAATAATCTCTTCTCAGTATCAGTGCATTGTCTGGCAATTTAGAGAAAATGTATTTTTATAGTAGACCAAATATTACCTCATTCTTTTCTTTTATATTTCAGAGCTTCTCCCTGGTTCAATTTGCTGGTTTACTTGGATGTTAAGGCTCTGTTTCTGTGAAAAACATTTGAAATTTGATATGTTAAAATCTGTTAAAAGTCTAAATTCTTAGTGTAAAAGCACCACAGGCTGTTCATCGTACATTTTTTATAATATGCATTTGCCTTATAGTACACATTAGCTTGTCAAACACTCGAAGCAGGCACCGTGAATGGATAGAATTTCAATTTGGTTGTAATTTACCTTAAGAATTATGTATCATTTCAACTGATCACCTCAGCACATTATTTCACTGATAACTTGTGGGTGGAGTCTTTGGTCGTAATGAAAACCTACAACCTGTCGGCTCTCCATTACACAGGGTTGGCCACCTCTGGTCTGATCGAGGAGTAACATGGTTTTATTGTTGTTGAAAGAACCTGTTTAAGGCTTGGTTTTTTTTTACCCTCTGGACGCTTTTTTAAAGTGGTTTCCACCAGAGTGCTTGATTACAACATTTCTACAACGGTGGTGCTGGATAGAGGTTATGCTTAGTTTACCTTATATTACCTTGAATAAAGCCCTGCTAGTAAAATATCCCTTTTTTGTTTTGTTTTAGAAGGCCAAGCATTGCAATCAGCAATAATATCACTGTCTCTTAAATATAAAACATTATTTTCAACACTAAAGTCAATACACATTTTACATCAGTAGTGAGTGAACCATCTAAAGAGATCAAAGATCACAACAGCATTGTTACAGGTGTCATTCACGCTAACAGAGGCACGACATGTGGGTTCATTCCTGCCAGCATGATAGAAGCAATGCTGTGAGGAAATAAACTAGAAGAGTTTATCCTTGAGAGGATACAGATTGATGCTGTTGAATTGCTGTTGATTTGAAAAAAAGAACAAAAATAACAGCTGGTAAATTTGACACCGCTGTGATCAATGTGGGTCTTGCCTATACTAATTTTTTAGCACAAACTCTGACATTGCATGCACATGAAATGTACTATATATTCTTACTATATTCAACTTTGCTGTTCTAATGGAAGTAGCGATCTTCAAGTTCATTCCTCTTAGCTTTTTCTCTTTTGTCAGTTTGCATTAAGCCCAGCAGCAGATGCAGAGAGGCCTGTGACCGATGGACCTTGTATTTTCTCTTTCAGACTCAGCTCAGCGTTTTCACCTCACTAACTTTATTATGTTCCTCGCAGTCCCTAAGCATTTGCTCTCTGAACCTAAAGTCCAAAGAGATCTCAATCCCAAAGGAGTAGAGACGGACTCCAGAGAAACCAGAGGGCACGCTACCAAAATCAAAAGCACTTTTAAATCCAGAGACTGAAAATAAGGCCTTTAGAGGGCATTTTTATTAGGCTGTGAGGAGGCTGTGATGAATGGGATGCACTGTAAACATTTTCACAACACTATTCATGGTGGAACATATGACACGAAGAAGCACAGACAAATGCAGGAGGTGTTGTGAAGGGAGATTTTTGTGTTGATGGTATTTTTTTTCTTTCTGCTTTAGAAGGTGCAGTGTCAGCTCACTTCCTGTGAGTTTTGCTTACAGAGCAAGAAAGACTGGGTCACCCGCTAGGTCACCACAAGGCACCGATTCCCTCGGTTGCATAGCGACTGCTTTCAAAGTCATTCTGCCGCTTTTGGAATCTCAACCTTGTAAACCCTGTAAACAAGACTCTCCAGTGATGACCCAAAGGATAAAAAAGTAAATCATTTCATGTTACCAAAGGAACTCTACATTGAAACTTGTCTAAACCGCAAAGCCTGTCTGTACACAGAGAACTACACACTTTATTTCACAAGGCTAGTTGGTTCAATACAATAACACACTAGGAACGCACATCCTATTTGGACATACATGGGGCCAATTAGAACACATTAGAGCTGCTTCGGGTGACTGTCCTCAGTGGCCCATTTATTCTGAAAGCACACTTCATTTTGAAGTGTGAAATTGGGAAACAGGCATGAAGATGAGATAAGAGTGTCGCTTTAGTCTAAACATCTCCTTTTTATGATTATTTATATTGCCTGTGGGACTTAAGTGATGGCCTCAGCTACATGACAACAGGCTGATGCAGAAATTGGGATTGGGAAGTATAGCTGTTTCCAGACAGGTTTGCTTCTCCTATACAGGGGAAAGTGCAAATTCAATTACTTATTTGTGCATGTATCTAGCCTGCAGGCCAGGCTTCACAATCTAAATGGTAATCGCGAGCCTATTTATTTTTGCTGTGGTTTCAAACAGTAGTGTTATATTTGTACCTTCTGAGGACGCTCCTCACCAGCATATCGTCATTACCTCACAGGACGCTTGACGTAATGATTATGTTTAATCCCTGGTAAAGCAGCCTCCAATTTGTATTTGGCATAAATAGTTATTTGGGGATGGATGGAGTCATAGCAACTGATGGTTTAGCTCCTGTTCTAATTCTTAATTTATTTCAAATTGACTTACTGTTTTGTAACATGACTTATCTTTCAACTATCTTGTGCCATAGAATCTTAAACATTAACCAACTCAGTCACGTTTTGTGACCCATTTTAACATTCGTCCTCACCAACTGGTTTGACTGAATAGCAGCATTCATGGGTGACTTTAAGATGGACAAGCGGTTGGAGTGTTTGTTTGCCCCCAGCTTCACCCTGCCAGGCTGAATACGCTGAGACATTGTTTTGATTTGAGTCTGAGCTCCACTACTGCCTGTATCAGATTGTCTATGAAGGGGGAAGAAAACTACTATACCCTGCCCTGCAATCTTCACTTGGCTGAAGTAAATTGCTTTCATTTTGGCTAGGCTACCCTTTGTTATAATGTGACAAGGCTACTGATTAGACGAGAGGGAGATCAATAAACTGTCAAGCTGTGGCTCAAAAGCAGTACAGGGAAATCAAGAGGGAGACTTTCTCCACCCTGTCACTGGCTGGAGTTCACATCGAGCCTCCAGTCTGGAGAGTTAACGCCCACATCTGAATTGACACTTGTGAGTTTGACTAACCGTGGTTAGCTGTGGATAATGATCAACGAACAAAATTATATATATATATAATTTTATATAATATATAATTTTGTATTGGATGGAGTTCTGATTTTGCCGGTCCATTCTCGTGTACAAACTTGCACCGTTATTTTATGCAAATTAGCTGAACTGGCATTTGTCAAATTAAAAAGTAGCCTACATCAGCAACCTGCACCGACGGCGTCACAGTGCTCTATCCAGTGTGTATTGCATTAGTAATAAGCAATATGACAACATGATAAACATAATATTATGTTAGTTTAAAAACAGACTAACAGTGTCTGACAATGTATTACTCAACCAGGCCGGCAACATGAAGGAGATCTAATTTCAGTAGAGGTGGGTGGGGGGAAATTGGGCGCGATATGTTTGTTTACTATAAAGTTTTAGAGTTTGAGTGTGACGGGACAAGACAGGTTTCCACCAGCCAGTGAATTGCAAGCCCGGCAGCCTGTAACGTTAGCGAGTGTGGGTCAAGAAAGGAAGAGAGAAGGAGTGAGCGTGCAAGCAAGCCTGATGTGAGCAGGAAGTTAGCAGCAACGTTATAGTAGAACGTAGCACTGCAGTGTGTGTACAGTTTAGGGTGTTTGTCAGTCAATAAGTGCTACAACTCCATAAGACCCAAGCCAAGCTCCTTGTGTCTCGCATGCAACCTCCTGATTAAAGAGAAGGGGGTTAGCGGGTTAGCCCCAAAGTTAGCGATGACTGGGCTAGTTGGGATAACCTTAAAGGATGACCAGCTATTCTTATTTTAGTGACAGCCGTCCCTCAGAGTTTCGGTGGAGCGCTGCTAAGTTGAGAGATCGAAGGCCTACTTGCCCTCCGATGCCAACAGAAACAGAATCGTTCCGCTCTAATGAATGTCAGTGAGGGTAGTTTTTGTAGGAAGCTGTCTCTGACGACAAACCAAGAGAGAGCTGCCCTTGTGTGCGTTATGTGAAAGTTTTCCTCAACACTCGGACAAAAGTGTGCTGGAGACAGTCTTCAGGATCCCGAAGATAAACTGGAAAAGACAACCAAGACCAGCAGGGAGATTTAGAGTTGATTTTTGACATTGTTTGGATTGTTCTAATTTAATGGTCTGTGTCCGAAGAAGAAGTAAGCTGCAGCAGCGGGGCAGTTGCCCACAGTCAAGGCGTATTATTACATCTTCCTCTATGCTGATTGTTGGAACAGTAGAAAAACCTTTTTCTGTCCAGTGTTAATGAAGTGTGTTTTACGATGAGTTAACAAGGCAGTTAAAGCATGTCTTAGTTTGTTGTAAAAGATCAACTTACATTCAGAAAGGAGACGGTTTTATTTTTAGGTTTTGGTGTAAGAATATCGTCTTTGTTGATGTTTTTTGAGTTTATTTTGTTTATTTATCATACAAATAGGACTTGTGTAATGTAACAAACTTGCGTGCAATGCATCTTGGGACATGTAGGCACAACCAGCAGGGCTCCGCAGCAGGAGAGATCAGCTTTCTCAGATAATATAGCACACACTGGGGATTTATTTATTCAATCGACTGCATTTACCATCAGCACTGATTGGACATTTATGTAAAAGATTGCCAATTTTCCCTTTTTATCTCAAATCAGTTTGACATGATTTAGATTTTTACACCGGCCCAACCCCACCACTATTATATAATGAACAGTATAATAGTGTAAGAAACATCCAGTGTTAAAGCCAGAATTTAACATGTGTTGTCTGAGTGGTGGTCTTACGGGGGACTATGTTTTTGGGCTTTTTCTTGGCTGAGAGCAGTAACTTGTCAGTAAAGTCTCTACTGGTTGCCTGGCAACCTCACAGTTATCAGACTTCAAGAAGTCCCTGCCTCTGCAGGTCAAGAAATAATCCGGCACATAACAATCTGTAAAACCACAATCTGACTTTTTGTGCATTTCTTTTTCTAACGAATTAAACAAAATAAATATGACATGTTAATTAGCTGCAAGGTTGCTGGTAGGTTGATTTAGTTGCTTTTGGCCGGAGCCAAGTTTTCTAGTTTTCCCCTGTTTCCAATCTTTATACTTTGCCAAGCTAACCGGCTGCTGGCTCCAGCTGCATATTCACCGCACAGAGACACAGAGTGATATCAATAATCTCATCAACGCTTGGCAAGGAAACAAATAAGCGTATTTCTTAAAAAACTATTGCTGTAAGGGGGAAAAAGACCACAATGGAGTTTCATATTCTTCTTACTGTTTCTTTGTGTGTGTGTGTGTGTGTGTGTGTGTGTGTGTGTGTGTGAGAGAATGAGTGTGTGTGTGTGTGTGTGTGTGTGTGTAGGTTTCTCTCTCTCTCTCTCTCAATTACTCACTCATGCTTGCAAACACACTAACACATACATACACTCTGCATGAACAGAAATAACTTTTTCCATGTTATCAAGATGAGCCCTAACGTACAATGTGGAGTACCAGTTTGACACTGCTATTCATCTTTTCCTACAAGTGCGTTGGCATTACTGAAGTCAGTCCACACAGAAACAAGTTGGCCTGAAGTCGTGAGCCACTTCAAGCCAACTGTGATGCAATGAAATATTTTATTCAATTTTTTTTTGGCTGTAGGGACCGCTGCTCATTGACGGTGATGCTGATATGATGGGGCAGGTGTCCTTTTGATGTCCTCAGCACAGTTATTAACAAGTCATATTGTATGTGAAAACCAATCATAAAGGATAACAGGCAGTAATAGCTGTTGTCTCAGCATAATTGTTTGGAACTCGGGATGCACAGGGTGGTGGATGACACGCACAGCAGAGACACATTTATGCTCTTCCGCCTTTGAAGATTGTCCTTGTCCATGAAGGGAAATGGAGCAGCAGGTAGCTATTTGTCATCCAATTTGGATTATTCATAGAGTTTAATAAGAACACAGCTAAAAACTGTTTTTTTCATAAATTTCCAATACCCTTCTTTAATGATAAAGATAGTGGGATGCTAATGAATGTCATAGACTCAGACATATCCCTCCAGCAAGCAGCAGCCAATCAGGATTCAAATCTGTTTTATCTAATAATGAGTTGATAAGAGTCTCAGCAATGCCTGCAGTGTCAGCTGTGAGTTCGCCATAAAGTTCTCGCTATGTTTAGTTCATTAAGCCTAAAGCACGGTGAAGCCCTTTTACACAACTGACACCATCCAACACAGTGCTGTAAAATGTGAGACAGCTGTGGGTCTGATACAAGGGCGGGTTATTCTTGCACAACATGAGTAGACGTCTGTTAAGCATAATACGGGGAATAAAGTTTGATATTCCGATACTGTGTCATGCTTACCTGTAGTGTGGAGTTTATATTGAAATAAATGACACCACTTGCAAGTAAACATGCCTGTTGAAATATTTAAAGGTTACAGTGGCGCGCTGTTGTTGGAACATGCTGCGGTTTGTTATGTGGAGGTTTATGTGGATCTTTAATTATGCGAGTCATGTGTGGCTTTTTCAAAAGCTTTCACATAAAATTCCGCCACAAGAGTGAAATGGCTTTGCGTTCATAATACCTACATTTCAGATTATCCCCTTTAGACTAAAAGAGTTGTTGATGGAAAAGCCCCGGGGGGGCAGAAGGCACATCCACTTCACTTTGATCCTGACAGAAAGATGGCCGCCTCCCAAAAATATTGTCTCTTCTCAGCTTGACCCACTTGTTTGCTCTTATCTTCCGCATGTTGAGGGGGAGTGAAATGATATGCTTTTGCTCGTGGAAATTGATTCTGAACCTTTTTTCTCTATGTGACAGTGTATTTAGTAGATTCTAAGTGAAACGTGATGTCTTCCATTTTGTGGATGCTTTTATCCAAAGTGACTTATAGTACCGCTGCTACCGCAAGTGCATGCAGTATTAGCATGAGTGGACCCAGAGAATGTATGAGCTATAATATACTCAATGAGCTATAGAGGGTTTTGTCCGACAAAGTCATTCATATATAGGGCAGGTGGCAGATAAGAGTATGCCTCCCTGATTAAACTTCCTTTGTCTGCAAGAGAGCTGCAGGATGTACAGTATATGACTGCAGGTCCTTGCTATGGGTGCAACGATTGATCTGGATCTATCTATTCAATTAATACAATGATCAACGATCCAATATCATTGATGTAAAGCACAAACATCGATATTATTAAAATGTATATTACAAACACTTATTATAATGTAATTCATTCCCATGCATGCTGCTCAGTGTAGTTGCAGTGATGACCAAAAAAAGAGTGGAGCTTGAATGTATCATAGTTCAGCCTCAATTGAGTATTGAGCGAAGGCATATTGTAACGCTCTCATGCTGTGTTCAAATGTAATTGTGTAAAATATAGTTTTTGGCAAGAAACTTGGATATATACAGTTTTGAAAGGAGATATTTTCACAGCAATATAAAATGAATAGAGAGGGAGTTATGAAATGTTTAAATTAATAACACTAGCTCCATGCAGTTTTTTAAATATAATGATTCTACTAATGCCAAGATTTGAATGAAAATACAATCATTTATATCCTAGTGAGTTGAGTAATGTGTTTTATGCAAATAACCACTATAGATGACAATAACAATGTAAAAAGATAACATTTAGAATTCTTTACACCGACTTCAGTGCAGTTGAAAATATTGTTCAGAATGGTTAGTCTTCAAATGAAAATATGCAAAAATCTGAATCAGCAGGTCAGACTTGCAATCGGTGCATCTCCAATACATGTCATCTTTAATATACACTTTTATTCTGAAATTCCTATGGCCCGTGTGTGGCACCTCCTTCCTACAGAACCCAGAATAAAATTGCCAAATCATATTTAAGATGCTTTTTATGAATTGATATAAATGTATCTGGTTGTGTCAAATGGGCATTTGATATTTTCTGGGATCGATTACAGGCCCTGAATTGAATCTAATCTAAATCATATCGTGGCAGAGTTAATGGTATCAACAAATGTTGTGTCGTTGTCAAAAGAATTTAAATAATGTCATATTGTGTTGAAATATGTGATTTACACCCTTGGTCCTTGCAGTGTCACAATAGTGCAGCTAGATCCGGGAACAATTCAGGTCTCCAGCATGTCTGCATGGATTGTGTATCACCCCCCATTAAATCCCATGTGTGAGACGAAGCACTCAGATCAGATGGTAGAAAGAAACCCTTACTTATGTTTACAACTACCAACTTCGTCATTGTCACCATCCCAGCTGTGCTGTTTCTCACAAGTGGACCCTGGTGGGCTTAATGGCCCTCAACACAAGCCTGTAAAATCTAAAGGACTCCATTATTAGTTTTCCTTAATAAAGTCAGATTGTTTTGTCAGAATGTGTTTCTAAAAATGGGGTCTATTCTGCTATTTATCAGCCTGATGCAGATGCTCTTATCATCAGCAGCAGAAACAGTTGGTTATGATCTCAGATAATTGATTTTGCAACGAGTGTACGCCTTCAAAAGATGCAGGGGGAAAAAACACTGAGAGACATCATTAAAAAATGTTGAAAATGTAAACGAGGAAATCTTTTCCACCATTTTGGTAATCATCATTGTCAAACAGAGTGTTCTCTTTTTCAGTATTAACTGTATTGCCGGGATTGTCTGGATTCTTACAATAAGAAATTGTTGTATTAATTAATAAAAAAAAAGAAAAAAATGTGTTTTGTTTTGGTTTGGGTTTTTTTCACGTACAGCAAGGAAGGAATCTGAGTGAACAAGGGCTGTGCCTGTGAGATAAGGTGTAGAGTCTCTTTTGCCGTCTTATCAGTATCCTCTGCAGTCTTAGTACTGCCACAGCTCCAGTGGGAATTGACAATAACAACCAGAATTTTTTTTTTTCTTACTCTTGCTTTTTCTGCAGATGGATTTGTGGGATCTTAAAGTGTGAAAGCTGTTGCCAAGTCCCAGTATTAAACGCTATCTTCCCTCATTTAGTCAGAGAGAACTCCAGGAAACTCAAATACATTTACTCAACTTTACAGGTGTTATTGACATGGACACACTAGAAGGGCATTCCATATTTCCATTTGTCTCCCACTGGCTTTTGTACGATCCCCCAACAATTCAAATGTAAGCAAACGTAGGAGCTGAGATTAAATACTTCAGTCACAGTTGAGTGGTGAAATTATTTCGCCAGGAGTGGCGGACACTGATCTGTAGGAGTTTTACTGCGTTTGACTGAAATATGCATTCAGACAATAATGTTCAGTGTTTGCCCAGAGGATTTTTTGAGAGGGTGTGGTAGAAAATGTTGTGAGTGCAAAATGAAGAGACTGGATCTAGGAAGAACTCTGTGCTCTTGTTCTAGCCATGGTGGGAAGTAACTAAGTACGTTTAGGATACTCGAGTACTGTTCATAAGTACAATTTTGAGGTACTTGTACTTTACTTGAGTATTTCCATTTTATGCAACTTGATACTTCTACTCCACTGCATCTCAGAGTGAAATAGTATACGTTTAACTTCACTACATTTATTTGAGAATATTAGTTACTAGTTAGGCAACCTTTCAGATTCAGATTCTTAATACAAAAGATGAATCAACTATTGAAGCGTAGCATCGACTCTCTGGTTCCCCCTAAGGAAACACTATTAGCTCTGTCAGCACGTTTGCTGTAGTTTGTGTTGTTAGCGCTGTTAGCTACAAGCCACCAGCTCAGGCGTGGAGAGTCTACCCCGGTTTCACAGCCCCGCCAGAAACAGGGGGCTCCGTCACTCACCGAAGGGAGAGAGGATGATGATGAGCCCTGCACTAAGTTCACTGCTGGTAACACTGATGTTTACATATCAGTGCAATGCTGATCCAGTAGGGGATTGTAGTTCATGTGAGCAGGGAACATTATCTCTTTCCCTTCACTCTGATGCAAAAAATATGCAAATTTCATATGCAATGCAATTATTCAGAACTGCTCTATGACAAGTAAAACAATCCAAATCATGCTGAGTAAAAAGTACAGTATTATCAGCTAAATTATTTTTTTTTTAAAATCAATGGACTGGTGATGAGTGTTATATTATTAAATTTGAGTTCCAGAGTTCATCCTTGACCTTGGAAACAGTATGCCAGAACAACTCCTCCCCAAGGACCATTGAGTAGTGGTGAGGGCTTTCGATCATGTCACATGATGCTCCTCAGCAGATTGACTTTGCCACTTGGCATGAAATAATAGATGTTTTAAATCCCAAGCTTTTTATATTTAACATTGAAGTAATTGACTAAAGTAAAAATTTCTCAAAAGTGTACTCAAGAACAGCACTTGATGAAATTGACTTAGTTAAAGTTCACCACTGCCAGTCCATGTGTGTAATACTGCTGGAAAATGAGCTTTGATAGAAAAGTGAACCGTTCACTTCTCATTCTCATTCCAGACATTTAAAAAATAAACAATGTATCCAGTCCTATCCACTTTGTTTAGTTTTTACACTGGGCTGTAAAGACATGCCATACATTTACAGACTTTCTCACACACACCCTAAAACCTTAACAAGCGCCAGAGATATTAGATGATTAATTTCAGTTGGGAGAGACAATATGGTGGCTCAGGCTTCCCCTCGCTCTGCTTGCGTGGCTCCTTTTTGTCCTTTGTGTGGCATATAGAAAAGGACAGAGGGGCTGCAGGGAGGTGACTAATGTATCCAGGTGGGTCATATCTAGCTGGCTGTATAATAAGCAGAATGGGATCAAATTTTGAGAGTGGAAACGGATCAGGAACAGCATCCCACCCTCTGTGAGAGTAATGTAGTGACCTTGACCAGACTTGGAGCTCAGCTTTGGGTGTTTCGCCAGAGGTTGCTCCAAGGTAATTTACCGTCAGCTTTTCGGTGTCTCTGTCAGTCATTGTGAAGTTGAGTGTTGTGAAAAAATCGAGACACGCGTCAGTCATTTTTTACCAAAGTATACGAAGGCAAACTATTGAGACACAGTTGATCAAGCATAAAATTCCCACTGAGCAATGCTTTAACACTTATTGACCTACTGACGGACCAAAGTGCCATTTTCTCTAAGCACAATTGGCTGTGAAAAACAAAAATAACCAAAAAAAGAGGGATTGCGAGATAGTGAAATGAGGCATTCAAATGCCCCTCAGAACACAGCAGCGGATCCAGACTGCCGAGCCACAAAGAAAGAAGCGTAGTATCGCTGTTCAGATGGTCTTTTACTAACAGCTGCACAGTGCCATCTAGAGGTGCCTCAGGCAACGGTGGAGAGAATAAAATTGGAGGGAACCTATACTGAAAGCTGAGTATCGTGCAGGTGTCGCCCACATTTATGCAGGTGTGCATTCTGGGTATCAGATGGTGAGAGGTGATATCTGTCTCCAGCACATGCACATGCCTCCGATCCTCTCCAGGTGAAAAGAAGGCAACGTGTCACTGTGTTTGCTGATTCTGTTCTTCCTCACATAACTAATCCCTTACTGATCCTATTTGGGAAAAAAAAAATGTGATGCAACCAAAACTGGAGCAAGAATGTCTCTACCAGGGCAGACCCAGCCTGTTAGGAAGCCAAGAGAGCAAAAAGCGAAAGGTACAAAGTACCGTGAAATGTGTCGAGGTTGAGGAGCTGTCAAAAACATCATACTTGGAGTGCCTGCTTTTGAGTAGCAATGCTTTGTCCCTTTTTTTTTTTTTTTTAATCACCAGCGCTCAACTGGCCCCAGTAGCGGTGTGACATCTTTAACACTGCAGGTACACAGCTTCCAGATATATGCTGTCATCAATTTTCCTGCCCACTGAGCACATATTGTTCATGTTCAGTACACCCTTGTCACGAAAGTCAAACCTTGCTGTTCTTATGTTCTCCTGCGGTTAAAATTTACCGATTCACTTGACCAGATATAAAAAAATGCACTGTAGCTGCTGTCAATGCTGAGGGATGTGAGAAAATACAACGGTTTCAACAGAAAAACACAATTCTCGTCTTGTAAAATGCAAAAAAAACATCAGGATGAGAGGTGATACTTGTCCTGAAATAAATTAGATAAATGGATAAATAAAGGCAAAGTAAATGTGATATTTATTTGTAACTATATAGGAGCCGTTAATGCGAAAGGTATGTTCCTGCTTTGATGTTGTATTTTAGAGGAAGCTTTCCCCTCAGACCTTGGGCGGGTTTACTGAGTTACATTAGCCGAATAACACCAAGAGTCACCATCAAATGTGTAGCATGGGCCGACGTAAAAAGACCTGTCCTGAGTCCTACTAAGCAAAATTATGCAAATAACAATAATAACAAAATAGAATTAACATATAATAATAATAATAATAATAATTGCAATAACAATTTTGCTTTGTTATACCTTGCACCCAGCAGACGCTCATTCATACGCTGTGCTTGTTGATTCTGAAAATGAGAAGGAAAGATAGATAAATGTGTACAAATAAAAGTGTCTGAGTGCAAGCAATTGATTTTGTTTTCATGCAATTGTTTTTGAGTATATTTGTGTGGAAGCTGAGTGGGTGGGCGGTGAGCGAGGTAAGGTAAGGAGCACCGTATTGTCGAGGAAAAATGGGGACAAAAGTGTGGAGTGGGCCCCAGTGTGAATTAATTGCCAACACCTAAAGCAAATGTAACCTCAATTTACCCACCCGATGATTACAGAGGTCACTGTAGCTCTAGGAGCCCTTGTCCTCATTCTCATTGGAAAAAATGTGTTTCTTGGGGGCTTTTTGTGACTTTTACCAATGTCACAGTTAAAATATTCCAAATGTTCTGAAATAATTATGTATGCATATGAACATGTTTGGGGGGCTTGGACCTATTTCTGTTAAATTATATTCTTATTTGTGAAATATCACTAAAATTATTTACTGAACATATCTAGTGTCCATTAGGTCCAGCTGGTAACATCAAAATAATAAAGAGGGATTTAGCACATGAAGCCCAAAGTTACATTTACTAGTCATTTACTGAGAGTTTCCTCTAGTATTTTTTCTATCAGTGGGGCTGAAGTGTGCTAGTTTTATTTTGTGTTGCCGTATAAGTTATATAATGCGTCTGCTGACAAGAGATGGGCATAGACCCATATTTGTAGATGTCGAATTATGTTTAATAAAATGCTCCAAGATTTCTTGCCTCTCTGGGTCGTTATTTAGGAGCCACATGGGCCCGGTGTGATTTTTGATATACCTTCCCACGGAGTCTCTCTTTCTTTGATCGCAGGTGCGGCTGTTGCTTTGTTTTGTTTGTTGTATACACTTTCACAAATCCTTTCATGCTCACATGACTGATGTTACATTCTTTATAATAATTTTGTAAATACATGCTTATTTATCATTACTATACCTGTGTTTTTTGTCACAGTCTAAGAGCCGGGATGTCACTTTTCTGGTTTTCAGTAAAAGGTCTCGACAGCTATAAGATGGATTGCTTTGCAAATTTTAAATAATGCACCTTAACTGATAATCCCTTAACTATTCATCAAGTGCCACCATCTGGTCTAGATTTCAGTATCTTGGTTAATGGCTAAATGCATGTAAAAATAACGACATTCCCATCAACCTTACTTTGTGTTTCATGCTAATTATCATGTTAGCATGCTAACTTTGCTGAAATAAGATGGTGAACATGGTAAACATCATATCTGCTTAGCATCAGCCTCACAGTATTGTCACTGTGAGCATGTTAGCATGCATGTTAGCTGTTAGCTCCAAGCATCGTTGTGCTTCAGAACACTCTCACAGAGCCACTGGCATGGCTGTAGACTTACTCTTGTTACGGGATGTTAGGCCTTGTGTGTTTTTTGTATTCCTGTCGTCACAGCAATATTCAGTCAGTAGACAGTCAGTGCAGCATGTGTGCACCAGATACGGCTGGTGAAATTCCCTGGGTCTCATTTGTATGCCATTCTGAAGGAAAGATTATAAATGCCTCTGACTGATTGGAGTAATTATTTGTGAAGTCAAGGTGCACATTTAGTTTTTATTTTAATAGCACTGCTGCTGTTGCATGGTCTATGTCTGTATGGGTTCACGTTATGATCACATTTGATAGTTGATGACACACAGTAAACAGGATGTGTTGGAGAGGACCGATCATTGTTCTTTTCAGATAACGCAGCTTGACGTTGGATAACTTTGTGTTTTATAACTGGCTGGACAGATGACCTGGATAATGTGTCAAACCATCTTCTATGAGCAACATCGCTGAAATATTTCACTTCAAAGGTATAATAGAGACTGTTTGGCTTTATCTTGGTGTATTTTATTCTCATTCCTGCAAAACTTGGCAAACTTTGAAGATCAGACTTTGATAAACATCTAACACCACCACTATCTATACAAGGAGAAATCCATCATAGAAAAGGCTTAGTTACCAATTTCAACCAAGTGGTCGATGTCCTTCTGGGAAATATAGTTTAATTTCACTGTCATTGAAGAGTCAGTTTAATTCCATTTTCATCCATGTCATAACCTGGCTCCTAGGCCATGACAAATACGGACGAGACACCGGGGATGGTGGTAAAGTAACGTATTTATTTGAACTAATAAAGAAGTAATTACCTTTGTGAAGTGTGCCAGTCAGTAACATCAGTAAGGTAAAAGTGAATGTGTGTGATGAAGTGAAGGGTGTTGTCAGCGAAACCAGAGAAGACCAAAACCAAAATATAACCTGCAGCCACTGGCAGAGATCACTCCACATACTGTACACCGGAGAAAGACCAGGGCAGAGCAACACTGGAGCAGGACTTTTACGCTCCAGAACCAGGTGCTCTGCATCAGGTGATCAGCCACGACCGCTGTTAGAGGCAGGGCCGTCACATCCAAAATATACAAGTTAGAGTGAAGCATAATGACAACAATGTGAAAACTGACTAGCAGCTGAGAGCAAAGGAATTTTTTTCATTTGTGCTACACATTGCTTTAGGCATACACATAATTAACCTTTAGACCACCATTTTCTGAATGGGGCAAACTTTTAGGAAACCGGTATGTGACTTGTGTGTGAGTTGAGTGTCACACCCTCTCAGGGACATACTGTGGATGTCCCACTTCTGCTGTGTATGCACCTCAATGTATACAATGTTTTCATTGATACTGTGAGCCAGTTGGTGTTTCATCTGAAACATTATTGAAGTTCATTCGCAGCATGCTCCAGGCAATTCCTTAAGGGAATAGCCTTGTTCTTTGTCTCCCGTGTCACTATCTCAGCCTGCAGGCAGCATATCGATTCATCTTGCAAATCCCTTATGCTAAAAATTCCCCTTAAATAGAGTATAGGCTCACAGATGTTCCTGCCTTCATTTTATAGCTATTTTGGTGTTTTTATTTGTCTTACATTAAAAAAAGGACTTTAATTTGATCATGTTAGAATGAGTTTGATAGATTTTGTGAGCAAAACTTAGAACAATTAAACGTAAATTAAGTGCCGGGTGGGCTAAATGTGTTCATCAAATGGCATGGCATCAGGCTATTACGTTATTCAATATCTTGTGTGCAGGTAGACATTTTTGGCCAGTAGTGGCACTAGAAGAAATGCCACAGATTCAACAAAATGAACGGGAATCATCCTCTGGGGATCATGACTATCCATAGAAAGTCAAGATAGATAGTTAGACAAACACTACCAATCACAGCAAGCACATTGGCATCTTTATGTCTCAGGGCTAGCGGATCAAACATGCATACATTAATGACAAAAACACCTGCGTACCCTCTGAAAAAAAGTGTTTAAGGACAAGAGTTACATTCAAGAATCCGCAGCATAAGGAGGCTGATCACATCATCCGACGTAGGCTATTTGTGTTGCAAGCTGTGGTGCAGAGAGAAGGCACTATGGGCGGTCGTCAACACTGTGTTCAAGGATTTGTTTTGGATGTGTGGAAAAGTGAGATGGAGAAATCTGTTTCCTTGATATGCCAGATGTTTCCTCAGGAGCTCCTCATATTGCCCCAGGCTAGACAACAAAGAGACACAGAGTTCATTGAATCATAATGTTGTCTCCTCTTCCTCAGTATGCTAAGTTCTAGTGTTGTTGTTTTTGTTGAACTGACTTAGCTTCAACATTTTAATTATTTGGTGGAAAACATTTGGATTGGAAAGTTGTAAATGGGAAATTTACAACACCATGAACATTTGGAGAGACCGTGCGATTATTAATTATGTCTGTCTGTGTCTGTTGCCGTTCTTACTTCCTTTGTTTGAGCACATTAAATGGTTTACACTGCAAAATGTGTCAGCTTTTTAATTTTTGTTATTTAATTATACAGTCAGCAACAAGAATTACACACTTTTTACAGGAAAGAAACTGTACACCATATGGCTGTGGCATGTTGCAATCTGTGATCATGCAACAATAGCTTCAATGCATATTGTGTTTGTATGGATGGATGGATGAATGGATGGTCTGCTCAGGATTGTTCTTTACCTCAACTTGTGAAGTTGTTGCCTGCTATGCCTGCAGCAATAGTTGACAGAGTTGAGTTGAACATCCAAGTTTAAAAAAAAAAAATGCAACCAAATGCAGGTGAGCAGGCCAGAACGTCACCCCCTTCACCATGTATGTACACATTTGATGTTGTATGGCACCCATACCAGTGCATCAGCACCCTCATTGTCACATGTACACCGTAACATGATGCATGTCAGTGTGAATCTGAGCAGAAGTTTCTTGTGCTGCAGAGGGGAACTTGTGAGTTGACACGGTGCAGGTGAGGAGACCTGAGGCACATCATCCCTTTTCACTCTGCAACATACCTCCTTATAAATATAGCATCAATAGAGAACCTGTTTGGTGTTTTGGGTGGGGAGAATGAAGCAACTCTACCTGAAGCCTCAGAGATTTTAGATGAATGGGAATAAGCAGGGCAGAGAGGGTGGATCTGATACCAGGGGCTGCGGCTGCTATTGAAGGCCGTTCCTCTCAGCCTCAATCATTTTCTAAAGCTTAACCTATCTTTGTGCTCCTTTTGCGCAGCTCTGTGGCGGAGCCTTTCATGACCTCCTCCGCGCTTGTAGAAAAATGTTAAACCTTTCTTGTAAAGAGGACTTAATGTACCGCCGGAAATATCTTGTATCAATTTCAGTTGATTATGAAAGAAAAGAAAAAAAACTCTCACAGTGTTGTGGAGATAAAGTTTGCTTCAGTGAAATTCAGCTAAAGAAATGACATTCCTTGATTGATTTTTTTTTTTTTTCTATAAATGATTGACACTGAAGAATTGTTGGTGGTTACACTAAGACTCATGAAACTGCTTCTCATAGAATTGCCTGGTCAAACTCAAGCCAATGTGAATAACTTCATGCTGCTTTACCGCAAAAGATTTTTTTCAATCACCAACCACCTCTTCCAAACAGTTTAACCATTGAACAGGTTAACGGCAAGGGCAGCATGAATGTTAACTTGGAAACTTGTGTTGGATGGATAACGGCACATGGCATTTAGATTAAAAAAGAAACTAAAAACAAAGCCAGTATGATGCCAGCTAGTTTCACAGGAAAAGCTGTTGAAGTCTAGCTAATGTTTTCCCAAGAGAATCATTTTTGACTGTGCACAGGTGGACCTATCAATCTAGTGTCTGTTTACATGGCTGCCAGATGTTAGCCACCGTGACCAAAAGCAACTTAGCTTTCTTGTTTTTCTTTCTTTTTACTTTTATTGAGAGAACAGTTGTAGTCTTTGACTGCACTCCCATTATACAGAGAGATGTTTCTGTTATTTAGCCTACCCTCGTTTGTATAAATGCAGTTGACAAAATGATAATAGAAACACCTGTCAGTGTAACCTTCATAAAGGTAGGATTTATTCCAGGACTGTTGTATTAGACTGCATTTTTTTTTTTGTTACGCGTAACTTTAAGTTTCATCCTTAATTAAATACTGTATGTACATGATACATTTCCCTGAAAAGAATCAAGCATAGCCTCATAATGCTTCACAATGTGAACTAAGCTAAACCCAATGAAGACCGAAGCTCTCAGGATGTCGAACATTGTCCAACATATCTATCTGTGTTTATTTAAACCTTCGCTCTCTCCCAAAAGTCCCATAATTTTGGGCAGCCAAAACAAGTGGGCAATTCACCTGTCACACCACAACTAAGACTTTTTATTTTTCATTTTTATTTTAATGGGAAATTGTAATAGAGACAACACACCAACCTTGCAGGTGAAGTGACACTCGTGTTAGAGATCAGGCCAGGTTAATTCCACACGCAGCAGGAAGGCATAGGACAGGACATGACAGGACAAGACAGGGTAGCATAGGACAACAAAGGTAAACAAAACACACTGCATCACTGAGCAGGACAGGACAGGACAGGACAGGACTGGGACCAATGCATATCTAATGTGTTTGTTTCCTTTGTTTGCTGACGGTGGACACTGTCAGTTGCAGCTATCTCAGCTTAACACACACGAGCCATCCCAGTTTCCACTGTTTAGTTCATCACTGACGATGAGCACTAATTTCGATAATAGTTTTGTAGGCTAAGACAACAACAGTTTGTAAAAGTGCAGTGTGTATCCGAGTCTGTTTTTCTCTGGGGATTGTGTTCTCCATCCTGTGTTTCTGTAGCTGCCATGTTGTGCATGCTGATGCGTCCCTCTGCCTCCCAGGAGGACACACCTGGGTTCCTCAGCAGTAAAGCTGCAGAGAAACTCAAAACAAGTTCTGTGTCTTACCATTAGTAACATACGTTTTGCTTTAGTTTAATTGACATTTTTATGCCTGCAATATGTTTTCTTCTGCTGTCCCATTCTCCTGAGCACGATATCTCAGGAACGCCTTGAGGGAAATTTTGTTTTGAATTTGGCATAAACGTCCCTCTGATTCAAGGTTGAACTGATTACATTTTGGTGGTCAAAGGTTAAAGGTCACTGTATCTCTCCATCCGTCCTATTCTTGTGAATGTAATATCTCAGGAATGCCTGCAGTGAATTTCATCACATCTGGCACAAACTTTCACTTGGACTCAAGGATGAACTGATTAGAATTTGGTGGTCAAAGGTCAACCAAACACATTTTTTTCCATAACTCAAGAATTCATATGACGATTATGATTACGATATGAACAGATAAAATGATAAAGTGATGACATTTTGGAAAGACATGGATGTAAACTGCAACTTGAATGGTGACGGTGCTTCTACTTCATTTTGTGTGGCCATTTCAGGGTCACCATTTTTTTCCATATTTAGGAGAGAAAAAATACTTCTGATAATCAACTATTTAATAACTGCTCACTGTGCAGTATAGATCCATATGCAAACATAAAAGAGATATTCTTTGATACACCTTCTCTGTTTCTTTCTGTTGAAGTTTTTTTTTTTTTTTTTTTGCATTACGGAGACCACTCTGTTCCCACTTGGTGTAATTTAATTACAGTGGACCTTGGCATACCCAGGCTGTGCCCACGCAGAGCAGTGCAGAATGCCAGCCGGGAACATCCTGTCTTAAGCGACAGGAACATCAGACGCGACAGATGGCTCATAAATCATGGAGGTGCATGCACAGTGTCGATGGGAGGCCTTCCTCTGGAGAGCACACTGTGAGCAGGTGGGCAGAGGGAGCATCAGCTCAGCAACATGAGCCCTGGACGCATTTCCACTCCGACTGGGTAACTGCCTGGTGTCACAGAGGCAGAATCGGGAGGGAAAGCATGGAGGACCGCTTCCACTGTGACACGCTGTTCACTCTCAGTCAGCTTGTGTGTCAACATTTTAAGGTGTGATTTCATAGTGTGAAAGAACTTTTATTTTGGTATCTAATGAGAATGGATCAGTTTAGAGCTGTGCAAACATAAAGGTTAAAAGGGTTTTTACAGTCTCACTTACGATGTGCACCATATGGCAGAGCCCTCACCTAACAAACTGCAACCGATTGTTGTAGATTAAAACTGATGTCGGATTTTGTTTCCCTGTGAATCTCAGCCAGAATAAAACAGGTGCGACTTGATGCGTTTAAGTTGGGGCTCATTATTTTTTTCTGGAAAACATGGAATTAATCAGGGCTTTTATTTATTAAAAATGCCAACAGTAAAATATAGTATTCAGCAACACAAATATTGGTTAAAAAGAACCTTTTAAAAAAGACAGTTTAAATGGTAAATGGACTGTACTTGTATAACGCTTTTCTAGTCTTTCTGACCACTCAAAGCGCTTTGTCATCATTCACCCATTCACACAGTGATGGCAGGGGCTAAGTGACAACTGCCTATCAGATTCTATCAGATTCCTACACTGTAGAATTGATGTATGGGTTTGCTCAAGGACACATCAACATGCGACTAGCGGAGCCGGGGATCGAACCGCCGAATGAAGGACGACCCTGCTCTCCACTTAGCCACAGTCTCCCCAGTTAACAGAGCCTTGTTTTTTATACTTATTTAAAGTGTCTCAAATAAGCACATAATGCAGCTCATTTATATTTTAACTTACTTTTATCAAAATCTACTTTTTGAGTTGCTTATACTTCTCAGACTGTTAACTCTTTCCCATAGCAACTCTTAAGATTAAGAGGTAAAGGTCATGTTTCTGTGATTACGGTGTCTTAATTGTATTCCACATCAATTCTCCACCAGTCAGTAAAGTGCTAGACTCTATGCATCAGGTTTGCCCTCCACCATGTTTATTAATTCCTCATCTGTTGTGAGTTAATAAGACACCGGCACATTAATTGATCCTGATATGTTATTCATTCATAGGAAAAGTAATTTCCTTTTTGATTGCTAAGTGCCTTGGCTTCTAATCAATGTTTTACTTTGCATTCACTCACATGAAAGAGATGCTGCTCCTGCGAGCGTAAGAAATAATGCAGCAGGTGAGAATATGCTACATAAATAAACAATTGTCTTTTGAATTGAAGCTTGTTTTTTATCTTTGAGTCCACTTGAAAGGTATGTATGGCTGACAGTGGACACATCTCAAACCCCAATGACACAGAGCTGTTCAAGTAGCATTAAGTATATACAACTGGCTCCTCTTTTTCTTTTTTGTGAAATTGATAAAAGATGTATTACTTTAACCACCATTATGTCAAATATGCCGTTTAGTTGATTTAACTTTAATTAGAATTAGGTGAAATATAGCTAATTGCAACTGAAAGTCAAGACAAAGAGATATTAAAAAGGTAATATGGAACAGTGTTTTACACTCAAAGTAAAATAATGCCTTTAAATATATAATGTGTATTTATTTATGGTTCAAGGACATGTGTTGCTATGCAGGTCATTCACTTGAAGACCAGTCTGGCGTTGCTGAGCAAACGAAAACATGAGCAGCTGAATTTGTGTTCCACAACAAAAGAGGTTTCGGAGCCAGATATCACCAGCTGGCAAAGAACCAGCCCTGCAGATATATTATGGTCATTTAATTCTATCAGACAATAAATATCTTAGTTATTGCGCCTTTAAGCAAAGAGAACTTAATGAATTTGCGTGGCATGTTAATTAAACCAGGGTCAAATAGCATTTGTCTATTATAAGTGTTTTTTTGTGTTTGGACCTGCTCGGAGTAGTAGCAGTAAGTGAAAATTTGATTATTTTTCAAATACTACCACACTGCATGGTGAGAAATGTGGTTCGCTAATAGTTTTTCTTTTCTCTCTGGCTGTCACTTATGAATCGGGTGTAATCATTACGGTTAAAATGTTTTTTCCCGTTAAGGCATCAATCAGTTCCAGGAGATGCTTTATTCTGTTTATTTATTAAGTCCATTATTCTGTCTCTTCAAGACCTGCTAACCTACAGGTCAGTCAGTTTATGTTTACTGTGAAAATGTTTATGATCCCTTCTGCCAAAAAAAGTAATTTCTCATATATCTGAGAGTCACGATAATGAGCTCAGGAAGGTTTAAACTTTGAAAAACAATGAGAAGCCACAGCAAAGGTTGCCATGTCTGTGCATTGCACCTGTTTGATCAGTGGGGTCACCAGGAAAGAAAGGCTCCAGAGAATGAAAAATGTAAGATAATTTCAATTGGTGACGGGGAGAAGCCTTTGATAGGCGGATATATGGCTCGATAAATAGACTGATGGATGAATTGATGAATAATACACTAACAGAATTCATAAGTGAGATTGATCCTTCTCAGCTCAATGCTTCGCATACTCACCTTGATGTGAAAGTGCAGGTATGGCCATTCTGAATCAGAGCACATCACCGGCTCTCTCCAGGGAACCCCGCTCTTCAGTGTAAAAAGACTAGCTGAAATATTCAGCATTAACTCAACTTGAAGCCAATGTCACTGGTTCTCCCTTCTCCAGCTGGCTTGCAGCACAGACACAGACACACACACACATACACACACACACACACACACACACACACACACACACACACACACACACACACACACACACACACAAACACTCCTGCGTTAGCATACTAATGCCTGTGTTCTAAACACCTTTCCATCATTCCTCTGATGAAATCTCCAGGCGCACACCAATCCACAGTTTGAGTTGTTTGTTTGGAGTTTATTATTCACTTGTTAATGAAACACAAATGCACACAGCATCTTGAAGTGGAGTGTGGCATGCTGTCACATGAATACCCAGAATAGGGACATCAAAACTGTAAAATCTCCAATGGCAACTTATCACTTTGAAAAACGAAAGGGTATTGACATTCTGCAAAACAAAGAGGCACGGTGAGTGATTTTTAGCCCTGGTTTAAAAGGAACATTTTTTAGGATGGCAATGATCCGGACTCAAATATCTCAACAACTATTGGATGGATTGCACTTACATTTTATACAGCAAACTGGCTTTCCCTCCAGCGCCACCATGAGGTTGACATTTGTGGTTTTAAGTGTAATATCTCGATAACTTTTGGATAATCTGCCCTGAAATACGGTGCAGACATTCATTCATCTAGCGCCATCATCATGTCAAAATGTCTATTTTTCAAGCACTTTGGTTTATGACCCCAATACAGCAAAACTAATGACTTTACTACATAGACTGTGTAAGGAATGGACCAAGTCATCGTGACGTCACCCATGGTGTTTTTTACCCTAAATGGGACCATGTTGTATTAAATGAACATCATGAAGTATTGAAGAAGACTTGAAACTAGCGATTGAGACCATAAACTCATGTTTACAATGTTTACTAAGATAATAAATCAAGTGAGAAGTAGGGTAGTTTCCTCATAGAGACCATACAATCAGACTTCTTTTTACAGCTAGAGGAGTGGCCCCTTGCTGGTTAGTAGCGAGAATGCAAGTTTTTAGACACTTCTTCATTGGCTTTACTCGGCAGAACCGGAGGTTGCCACCTGCTTTACTGACAACCAACAGCTGTACTCTGTGTGTAGTGCTGATTAGCAAAAGATTATCATGCTAACACGCTAAAGTAAGAAGGGGAAAAACATTTTGAAAATATGCCTGCTAAGCATCAGCATGTCAGCATTGTCATAATGTTCATGTTAGCAGGCTGACATTAGCATTTAGCTCACAGTGGTGCTAGCATGACTGCAGATGTCTTGTTTTTAGAGTCTCATTTTAGTGGTTTGTGCCACTATTTATACGCACAGGTTAACTGCATGAGCAATCAGATGTGATCATACCCAGGAACCTCTGTACTGTATTTACACTTTAAAGAAGGAATTTCTTCTGAAATTCTAGATAATGTTTAAAACAAGCAACTTTGTTTTCCCTACCAAACACGTTCTTATGTGTATGATTTTTGCCATGCACATCTTCTCATGACCCCATGTCTCAACAATTAAGTTACAACTAAAACTAAAAACCCAAGTTGTAAAAAATATTACAAATATTTTAAGATAAAAATATCAATAAATCAATATTTTATTAAATAAGAAATAGGAAGGTGAGACAGAAAAGCTAAACCTCCTCAAACTTAAACCTCATATTCACATTCTTGCTGAAGTAACTCTTGTCACGTCATGTTGAATGAAGGAATCACATTCAGCACATATCAGTCCGCTATAACTACCTAGTATCATTTTTGCTTTGCTTGTGCAGTTTGCAATTCTGTTGAACGATGAAAAGCAATTGACATATTTTTTTAAATATGGGGATCATTTTGAATACTTAATTATACAGTGACTGTTAAAATGGTTGCTGTGATTAGGCTCCACTTGAGGTATCATACATTATAAGGTGAGTGCTCAGCAATCAAGGTCTACTCTCTGTCTTTGGTGTTCTTTCTTTTTCGTTTTTTACCCCAGCTCTCTTTTGTTTCTTTCTACAAATACAGCTTGTGATTAACAAGTTGCCGTATTGAAGTGCTGATTTGAAATGCTTTTTTCTGTCAGGAGGGTTTGTGCTCTTCCAAGGCTGAAGCAATTTACCGCAACACACACCTGATTACAAATGAGAGAGGCATGTGGGAATATTGTAGCAGAGTGACTTGTTTCGGCCATTTAGACTTTAATTAATGTCATTGTGTTTTCCACAGTTGTCTGATTGGGGGACTGTGGCCATGCACGTTGTACATATATTATTAACTCCATGTATTAGTGTCATTTCTCTCTTTCTGATCATATTTCTTTTTTCCTGCATGTTTGCTTATGGAAATTAAAAACGAGGCAATTAAACGCTTCAGTAAACAAGTAGAAATTAATAGTAGACTAACCATAGTGCTATGAGCACCGTCTGTAACAGGATGCATGGATTTGACAACTTTAACAGCAGCATATTGGTATTTGCATTAATTTGCTTGTCTCCTCTAATGGTACCAGCACTATGTTTAACTGTTGTCACCTGAAATCCATAAAATCCGTCATTTTAGGAGCTGCAGGACGACAAAGCAACGGAGGATCGGAGATTGTTTTTAGGTGGAGAAGGCATTAGAGAATTAGATATTTCTTCATTTAGATGACCTCATAGTTATGGCCAGCACTCCTAAGCAGGCCATGCTTTACACCTGCAGCCTCACCTGGAAGGGATTTCCCTGCATCCTCCAGCCAGGAGACATTGTACCAAGCTGGGGGTGGAGAATTCTGCTGTACTGCAATCCAGAGGCAGCAAAAAGTCAAATGTATATGCTGTTTGTAACACATGGTCCATCCAACCCTACAGCATTAATGAACTGTAGCCACTTTCTGTTCCTTGCCCCGTTGACCTGTCAAACTGCTCCAGATGGTCAAATTGACCCATGGCGTTAGCAGTGCAAAATCCTTTTGAATTCTTCATACATTATCACCGTTAGTGGCAGATATACATTTGGTATGTGTTTATGCTTATTGATGTTGTTACTGTTGTTGTTTTTAAGGGAATCAGTCCATCAGAGCAGCTTCCAGTGCCGGTCTTTCAACAGCATTGACATTTCCTGTCAGCACAATTAAGACATTGCTCAATGAAGCTGTGGTGGTTCCTGGAGTAGATTTCCGCTGTATTTGCAGTAATGTCTCCTTTCACCACAAGGATGCTGGCCAATTAAAAACTGGAAATCTGTGGTATTCAGCAAAACCAAATGACTGTTGACTGCTGTGCAGCAGCTTACAGTGTGGAGGACTGAACTTCCTCTAAAAAGTTTAGGGGTTAGCTTCCAGATGGTCGACAGCTCTGTTTAAATTCGCCATAGGGGAGGATGGGACTCCTGCTGCAATACAATTACACTAGTCGCATATGACACCTTCTAAGCATACTATGCAGCTATTGTTAAGAGAAACTTGACTGACTAGATCTAATCCTTAGAATACATGATTAATACTTGGTCAATGTTTTATAAATGTTTGATTACCTTAAATTACTCTTGTTTAAAAATTAAGGGGGAACTCTAATGATTTTACACATCAAAGTCAACAGGTCTCGGGGAGTATTGAGCCCCTTTCCCACTGGAAAAAACCCCCTCTAACACCCACTAACATAAGTCTTTTGTCTGTAATATTCGGCCCTTTACCTCGAACATCATTCCAAAATAGTTCTCACAGAGTTTGAAGAGATATTGAATACGTAACCAGTTACATTTTCACTGGACTCCATGCTGCCTTCTGTTGTTTTCTAATCCAGTTTTCCAGCTTTTTTGAGATGTTGTAGGCTACCTGCCAGCAAAAAAACTAAATAGAAAGACATACTCATCTACAATGGGAGTCAATTGCCTATTCCAGCTGGTTTTTCACACGTTCAAAAAAACCTCCATATCCCTGCGGAATTTGGTGGATAAGGGGTTTTGCTGAATATGTGAAAAGTTGTAGCGTTGTGTTGTGGAGTTAGAAGTATGTGAGCTTACCTGACCTCTGTAGCCTGCTCCTCATTTCTGCTTGAGGTTCGAGGCAACATGTGGTAGTAGGGAGGCAATCCGGTGGTCAAGCATGCTCCCTCGGAAGGAAAACATTTTAAAGTCGAATGCATCAGTCTGGTGCACTTTTAGAGCGTTTAGTGTTTCTCATCATATACCAAGACTGTGGTAATTAATGCGAAAGAATAACATCTGCCATATTTCTTTAAAAGGTCATGGAAAATGACTTTTTAAACAGTAGTTTTGTGTGCTTCACGATGTGCATCACAACTATATTTTCATTGGAAAAATTCTGTTTTCAAGTTCATTTCCCTTTCAAGCGGTAAAACGCAGTGCGGTGCCAGGTTTAGATGCAGAAGGGCAGGTGGGTGCTGACAGAGACGGTTGCACAGACACCATGAACAGAGGGAAGGAGCCAAGACCTGCCAAGCACACACAGACACCAGCAAGTCCCCAAATGACACAACATATGGAGTACAGCTCAAAAAGCCCTCCACCCTTCTCCACCCGCCGTCATCGCATCCTCTTTTTCCTGCCACACAGCAGCTCTGTGAAAAACAGGCACTGAAGCTGCGATAGCAAGTGGAGAATTTGAATATCTATTTTTGTAACAATGGCAACCATGTTAGGCATTCCTCAGAAGACATGCTAAATCATAGTCCCCCTGCTGAAAACATCTAATTCTGTATAATAAGTGAATCACTGAAGCTTGTTAGACAATAACATTTTCCCTGCAGTATCAAAAGCCTGCAATGGGATACCTGAATACTGTCTTCTTGTGAAGACAGAGAGTGCTGTTATTTGTGATGCATATTTCTCTTGATACGATCAATTCAATCGATGCGTTGCCCTCTACAACTGCTGCCCACCTCTCATTAATGAGGCAGAGGCCAATTACAGCCCAGACCACCTTCCACGGCTTCATTAAAGGCACACTCTTTGTCAGCAGGCCAACAAAGGAGACAGCGGAAGAAGTGCTTGACCTTGACTTTATACCACTTCACAATCCTCAACAAAAAAAGAATAAAACACAAAAACTTTCCAGCCTTTCTTTGCCATTGAAAGAAATATCCCTCCGTTTTTCAGGGAGATAGAGATGATGGAGGAATGAAGGCATGGCAGTAATCTCAAGCATCAGCCATCACAGCTCTCTGTCTATGTCGGTTTTCTCTCTTCCTTTCTAGGCTTCATTTTGTCCCACCCCCCCTCCCCTCTCTTTGCCGACCTTCCCTCACTGTGCCACTGTGTGTAGCTCCATTGCAAAAGCCGTCCCGAAACATTGCAACCTACCACACCAGCAGCATGGCTATGACTGCAGGGCATGTCCAGATGTGCAATGGATCAGACCGGCGTCACCAGCAGGACCCACACCCACAGACATTTAGGAGATTCACAGGATGTCACAGCCAGCAAATACAAGCTCCCGGCTTCCCAGTTGTGGAGCATTCAAAGCTGATCGAGGTTCAAGTAACTTTCATCCCGCTGACTCGCTCACAGGAGTTAATTGCCTCTTCTGCAAAACCAAAAAAAGGGGATTCATCGCTGAACTTTGCCTGAACCGTAATCTGATTTTTACAGATGGCACATTATATAATGATGATATTGTTTTGTGATGGAATTTGATGAATTCAGTGCCAAAGACATGACACCACTATGACCACTTACAGTATTCATCACAAATGCTTGTCACCATCTGTCATCCCCCACAAACGCAGCGATCAAATGGCTGATAGTGGACACATGGAGAACATGGAAACAGTAAAGTTAAGTACATCATCCATTTCAATGGCAACAACATTACAAATCAGGGTTGTTGGCATTGAATACGAGTGTAACCTTTTTATGTTTGGTTGTGTTCTGTCATTTGCATACTCATTTAGCTGATCATTTGAGCTCAAACTTGAAGGAAACACAAATTAGTTTTCAAGGTCTTAAAACAAACAAAGTGAAAATGAATATAAAATGAAATCCTGAAGAGGAGGATGGAAGGAAGGAAAACTAATTTGAGGAAGTGGAACTGAAATGAACGTGCTACTGCTGTACAACTTCTGCCTTATTTGTGTTATTTTTTTATCATTAATGCAGTTGTGAAAATAACGAGAGAGACGTTCTATTTATGAAAACAATATGAAGCTCAGACAGAGGCAGCAGGCTTACTTGAATTCTGCCTTCAAGGAAAAGTAGAAAGTGTAGACAGTAAACCTTGAATACTTATAATATGTGTAGTTGGAAAACATACAGAATGTGAAGACAATAAACTGTGATAAAATACAATAATAGTTTTTGATGGAAGAAAGTATGCATATACCTAATTTACCAGACTAGAACCATACAGGAGAGTTGCATTTTGGCACACATGCTGATTTGCTCCAGTTCAGCTTGTCAGAATTTGCTGCTGAGCATCATTGAAAATTAGGGTGACGTCTTTGCTTGGATAGCAAAAACACTGCGAGGAAGACACCACTGTTTTTTCATCATTACTCTCTTTCCTTGACTAGCTTGCTCGGGTTTCTCGGCCTCTGTAGAACCAGACATAGCTAATTAATCCCTGACACTGAGCTGCGCGTGGGGAGATGGTTTGGGACAGCACCATGCAAAGAGGAATCCACGACATCCAAATGAGGCCTGACAGGCGACTGTGTCCCCAATGCAAGCCACTGCATGTGTGCTGGAACCAACCACAAGGGGTATTTGTTCAAGATATCACAAACAATATTTGCTGACTGCTCTTTTACCTAATTGGTAAGTTATTTAAAAGGAACCATCCTGGTGGTGTCATTGTTAATTACACTTTAGGCCTTACAGCATCTTGTTGTCTCTTTTTTTTTCTTCTTATGGAAATCCTAGAGAGAGGGACAGATTGCAAGCAACAGTCTATGCTCGGTTAGTTAAAGAATGAGGAGACAGGCTTCAAAAAAGTTCAATTAATTATTGTCTCAAATTGCACGCTCAGCATGCCTGGTGCAGGCAAGCCTCTATAATGAAAGTTGTATGAACAGGAGATGAATTGGAGCGCTTTCTAATTTGGTAATGCGGAAACAAATGCTTTGCTTCCTCTTGTACACAACCATTTTTTTTGTTTTAGATATTTCACTCAGTGTGTATTTTGACCATTTCTTTCTCACAGAAACTGTTGCTCTTTGTGTATATATGTGTCTCTGTTCCTCCGCTCCTTTCCCTCGCTCCCTCTGCTGATTGATATTCATGCTGTGGAGGCAGCCTGAGCCCTAGAGCTCAAAGAGTTCAGTATCTGTTGTCCACAGTGGTGAGAGGGAGAAAGTGGAAGCAGCAGTAAAATAATAGAAATGTTAGAGTTGAGAATCCTGAAATTCATTAAATTCCAGTGTGTTCATCTGATTATTGATCATTTGAGAATCAAGGTTGCCAGAATCCTGTGCTCTTATCCACATGAGGTTGCGAGCAGTAACAAGAGAACAATAAAAACTGGTAATACTGTTTCAAGCAACAATTCTCACTGTAAATATTTAGTACATACAAGCTTACCGGATGAATTTCATCAAACAGTATTGTGTCACTTTTATGTCACATAAAACAGCCTCAATAGTGTGCTTTGTCTCTGTTATTCAGGCTCTTGATCCTATACAGTTTTAGTCCCGTAATGGTACGTGGGACTAATGCACAACTAGGTTCCCACCTATATATTATGATGAATATAAACAGCAAATATATGCAGATGTATATTTATGGAGGCTTTGTTGTCTTGGATATGTGCTCTTGCATCAGAATTTTTTTAAATCCTGCTTTAAGAGTAATGTATGCACTTTGCCTTTAGCTGTTTTTGTCAACAATAAAATTCACCGTAGCACTTTAAAATAGCAAATAAAATGTTTTGTAATTCCCGGGTACCAATTCTCTTGTGGTCTGCAACTTCAGTTTCAGGGTCCTGGAGATATTACTAACACAGAAGACAAATGCACAAAAACATAAAGATTGGAAGGCTGCTTATACTCTCACTCTTTATCTTTCTCTCGGCTCGTACGTACAAACACACACACACACACACACACACACACACACACACACACACACACACACACACGCCCACACACAGCCACTGGAAAAGACACTCCGGCAAATATTGTTTACTGATATGCGGATTGGGTTTAAGAGCGGAACGCTGAGCATTTCAATCTAAACAGTAAACACTCTTAATTGGATTGTGTGCTTATGTGCTTTGATGTGAATCCTCTAAGGACTGTATATTATTAGGCCTAATTGATTCTGATACATATTTACACGAGTTTAGAGAATTAGTCCAAAACAAATGCGAGTGGCTTCATCATGAATCTAATGGCAGCCCATTACGTGCCGTGCTTCGGATTGAAACGGCCATTACCGGACCGTCGTATCGTTGCGGTGTCAAGAGTTCACTGGTCACTTGGCAGTATGCCGAGGCGGCTGTGCCTCTGTCAACATCCTGTGGAAATGACACCGCGGACCTCCTGCTCATCACAAATGAGGCCCAGAGGGGACGATGGGAGCCGAGCGAGGGCGCTGCTCGTCACCCCGAGGTTGAGAGGTGGAGCACTGATCCTCTGTTGCCGACCTCATATAGCATCACCCGCCTCCAAAGGCTGCGTGTCAAGCGATTCAACCTCGGCCACATGGGATATAGGTCTGCTGTAGTGTTCCGAGAAATGTCGGCCAGCTCCAAGCAAAGTACAGTCACGTTGCTGCTGGACACGCCGCCGCCACCAGTGTTTATCAGACAGTTTGAATATGTGGGGCTGTGTGTTTATCAGGACTGTGCACTGTACGGAAGTCAAATAGCAAACTTCAAGAGTCCACCCTAAACAACAGATGTCCTTCCAAGAGGATTGGGTCTGTAGGTTGATTTTGGCAGGGTGACATTGTGGTTGGGGAAATAACAGGAGCTCCTTGGTCAAGCGGGCGTTCACATCTTTGGTCTCACATCACCTGTAATTTAAATTCCATTACTTGCCGTGCCACACTTCAAATAAAGCTCAGGCCTCAGGGTAAAGGTGAACGTGCAATTACAGAATTAAATCAAGTCTCCGTTTAGCTTGTCAGTCCTGACAGAAATAATTTGAGTGAATTATTAAATGCTTCCACGACTCTCAGCTGCTTCATTGTTGGCTCAGGCATACCCAGCTGCAAGAATACAAGCTGTGCTCCTTCCTCTTTCAAAGTAAAGCGACTGTGCTTTTTATTGCAATTAGTCTTGAACTGTACATGTTTATGCTAAACAAAATAAAAAAAACACCCACTGTTTCTGCTTTACCTTTGCTTTCAAATGCTTTCTGTGTTCCTTGAACCGTTTGATAAAAGAGGTCAAGCTTAATGAGATAATTTTAAATTTGTGGTGGTTATGGTAATCCTGCAGAAATGTGATATCATTATCAGGGTTTTAGGCCTGGTGATTTAGAAGTTGTAATTAGCTACCTGTTCAGGTAATTAAAATTTCTGAGGTGATGTTGTTAATTATGCTAGGACTGCAGAATAGATAATATCGGCTTTTACTCGCACCTATAGACGCGTCTTTTTCCTTTTTCCTTTTTCCTTTTCCTCTGCAGAGATTACAAAATTGCACTGAACCATAAATATTGGCATGACTCATCCCTGCTCACACGGACATGTTTTCAAATGTTTCACGAAAAAGGAAAAATAACAAAAAAAAAATTCTTGTTTTGCCAAATTCTGCTTCAAGCAAGCATTTTAACTAATTGCCTGTAATGAAGCAATTTGCCAGTGGCTGACTGGATTCAGTGGTTGAGGTTTGGTCTCTATGACAACCAGCTGTCTGTAATTACTAAATCAAGCCAGAGTGAGGTTTTGGGCAGTCAGAGTGGCTACAAAAGAAGTCAAGAGTGGCAAGTGTTTACAGTAATTGTGTTGCTGAGGAGTCTATGCTGCCATAACTGCAGGGATGAGTGTACCACTGGTGTTCTTTCTCAGGTATTTTAAAACTTGATGTGTCCTGTGGTTAAATGAAAAAAAACAACCATAGCTTCTCAGTGCTGTGCTGTTTGTCTTTCAGTGTTTTGTTGTCTTTTGCAGCGCTGTTGTGCTTCACTCTGTGTCAGCTGGAGGTGTGTATTGTGCCAAAACAGCCAGAGGTATGTAGTGTGCTTCGATTGATGTTCCTACTCTCTTATAATTACCCATTAGCGGGTTTATTTGAAATTCAGAACGATGAAACGGCACACACAGAATAAATACATTTTATCAATACTTCTGCATGTTGTTCTGTTGCAGCTCGTGCAGCTGCCCTGGGTTTGGATTATCCTGGAGTCCATGGAGCCCCTTATCTCTCTGGACCAGCTCGCCGTGGGATGCACCCCAGCATGATGCCGTTCAGACCTCAACCTTACAAGAAACTTGATGAGACTGAACCTAACATGGCCTCCCACAAACGAAGTCAACAAGACGTGAGATCCCTAGATGACAGAATACATAAACAAACGCACTCTAGGACTCGGCATGGCACTCGCAGTCCAGTTCAAAGTGAATACGCCTCCGAGCGAGTGCTCAGCCTTCCCAGAGGACGCTCGGTTTTTAACCGCAAGTCCAATTTTGAGGAGGTCAAGCATGTTGCCCCTCCAACTCTGGCTGAAGCCCCGGGCCAGCCAGACCTTGTGAATTGGGATCCCCGAGGTCGCAACAAGCCGCTCTCGTTTGTCCACAATGAGCACGACAGTGTTGTTGACGAGTTTGTCCCAAATAGACGTGACATGTCTCTGAGTGGGCTCCCCCTGCCCCAAAGCAGGGGTCACGGCGCTTACCCGAGCGTTCTAACTGGATATGGCCGGGTAAGACAGGTCCCTGTCCTCCGTTCATCTGGCTTCACCAACGGAGCGACGTCCAGCCAAAACCTTGCTGTTGGTAGACCAGAAAGGATTGGGTTCTCTGGCCGTCTTGCTCATCCCCTGTAGAGACACCTCAATGTCAAACAATTCTTTCAAGGTAACCCTGTTCTGAGACGTCTGATAAAAAGCAAAATCGGGTCCAGTTAGACTTCAGTGAGCTAAAGGCTCTGACACATAGCTTGGCTGTCTTGTCAAATGGTGTCCTTGTGAAGAGTTGTTAAAGTTAAGAAGCAAGCATTTTGTGAAGGATGAGGAATGTGATTTCAGAATGTATTTGTATAGTTTGGGTTTCTCGAAACCTTTTTGATTGAAGAAAAAAAAATAAAACTGTCCAACTTATTTGTGTGCAAGCTCCTGCGTTGTTGCTTCCTCACCTGTAACTCTAAAAAGACATTTTCTCTCTCTCTCGAATATAAAATGACTAATGGTTGTATTTCTCAGTGCCTCTTTCCATCCACCCCATCATAAATGTGTTGCTGAGGTCTGGATGTTACCAGAGTGCCCTCTGTTGGTTCTAATGGGTAGTTATCCCTTTGGCTCACATTGTTGAACACAGGTGCTGCTTAACAGAAGGTCAGCTTGTGACAAATGCCCTAATCTGTTTACAAGCTGCTGTTTGCAAGTACTACTAGTGGTTATGCTAATGTCTCCAAATAATCTTGGGCTTTCAATGATGCTGTGATGTTTCACTGGTTGTCTGGTATTTCAAATGGAGACACTGAGGTTCTAAAATGTAACCTTGGATTTAGAACTTGTGTAACCATCTCAGCAAAATGTTTTTTTTTTTTTTTTTTTTTTTTAATACTCATTATTTTACCAAAGGAGAGCAGGACCTAGAAACACAGATGTATTTTCTAGACAAGATTAATTGAAGAAACCCTTCATATGTCAACCCCTTGGCTTTGAGTGAGTGAGTGTGTCAAAAGGACTCTGTTATGAGTGCTCATCCAGAACGCATATAAGGAAATGAGTGACAGAACAAAGTAACGCAATCAACAGTTTAAGGGGAGCTGCGAAGAGTAGCCATACATCATACAAGATGCCAGGTTGGGCAGGAAAAAAAAAGATGTTAAGCAGCTGCAGGCAGCTGGCTTGAATCCCACCTGGAGACCACACATTTTGGTAATGTCAGGCAGTATTCAGAACCTAGAAGCAGAATGTCTTGCATAAATAATGTTGATCTCTGAGCATCACACACTAAGTACATGGAGAGATAGTAACCCTTCAAGCTGGGCCTCACAGTTCCCGTTTGCTGCACGCACACACATTTCCCATTACATCCTGCAGTTGTTCGCCTCCTTACCTTCGATCAATGACTTAATGACCCCTTGTACGGTTTAAAAATGGACGGTGAAAGCCAGCAAGTAGGAGAATCTGCTGTGTACAAACGTGTGGGTTGAAGCAACTTGAGATGCACCTGCACTTTCTTTAAGCGTACATCGCCAGCAGCTCGCTGGGTTAATGTCAAAACATGCAAGATGGAAGGGTTATTAGCATAAAGTGACAAATAAGTCTGACACCTCTTTAGATCAGAACCTCTCCCTTGCAGTTATCTAGTTTAACTCAACTTTTATACTGACAGATAAGATGGTTGACGGCACATATCTCATGGAGAGCAGTTAGCCTAGAAAACAGTGTCTTCACATGACAGAGGGAGTGACAGTTTGTCCATATTAGCGTCGGTTTAGTTGGAGAAAAATAAGAACTACATTGATGTGCGCATGGTAGACAGAATATTATTTATACCTGTAGAGTAATTTTAAAATGCATACACAAGTGTTACTATGATGTGTACTAGGAATACCTTTTGTTAATGCTTCGAAGGGTTTTGATTTTACTTTATGGTTATTTTGGCAGCTTTACTCAGCAGATCTAGGAATGAGCAGCAGTAAATTATATTTATCTGTAACATTTGAGCGCTAAAATATAACATAACTAGGATGGTACTCATTACATTTCCAACCTTCTCACAAGCCATGATTTGGTGGTTTTTGTGAGTGTAAATATTATGAACCACTGTAAGTTGTAGTTCAGCTCTATTCTTTCATTTCTGTTCAACAAAATGCACCCAAGGGTTCAAGCCCAAAACAACCCTGACTACTTCATCGGAGAGGAAGGGCAGTGCTTTTGTCACTTCAAACATCAATAGTAGCCTTTGTGCTCTGACAAATATCAATGGTTATTTTCACCATCTTTTCATACCCCTGCTCATCATCTGTAAAGTTCCCTGGGTGCATTTAGCACAGTTGCGTCGCAATCACGTTGACGAAATTGGTCTACAGAAGTACTCAAAACCGCCTCTGTGGTAGTTCCCTCTCTAGGACCACATCTCAACATGATGACACACACTCACACGCACACACTGTCTAGCAAAGTGAAAACAATTCCAACTGTCACAGCTGGTAATAACCTGTAGCTTTACTTTAAAAAGTTATGAATCCCTCTGTGTCAGTTTGACACAATCTAGCATGCAAATATGGAATGCCTCGCAACATCTCACACATACGCTTGTTTAACTTTCTCTGCCTCACAAAACAAATCCCACCACAGTTGAGCAAAGCTCTGCCACGTCCTCAGTCCATACTTGGCGTAACACACACACACACACACTTCTTTTTTAAGAAACCTTTGCTGTCTCCCTTTACACTATCCCAGACAGTGGTGGTTAATAAGAACGTGTATTTGTTCTTGTGTGAGTTTTGTGTTCTGTGTGCGTTTCCTCCTGGTGTTCCTCTCCTCTCCTCTTGTGGCTCTCTGTGAGCCCACTATATCCTGCCAGCGCAACTGACCTGTGGTAAGAAGGAAATCGATAGTCAATTCCATTTTGCAGCCAGCGTGTGACAGGTACTAGATAGGAGTGGATTGGGTGCATGTAAGGAGCCGGAGCGTGAGTCGGCACTTGACTTACCCCTTTCCTCTCTCTCTCTCTCTCTCTCTCTCTCTCTCTCTCTCTCTCTCTCTCTCTCTCTCACTGTCTAGCTCAACCAAAAACACAACTCAGGTGTATGTTCACGCATTACGTGTCGTCTAGCGTCAATGTTAAAATATGTATATATTTATAATATGTATATTGAATACAGTACAAATGATTGTGATTCTAATCAGAATTTGTCTTATATGATAATTCTTAGACACACATTACAATAGATAGGTTACATTCATCTGAATAAAATGCATATGGCAGGGCACTTTGTTGAGCACATATGCAAACAGCATCCGTACACATGTGATTAGAACAGCGGTGACGGGGACATGCACCTTCCACACTGTCACTTCTCAGGACATATGGTCGCTCCATCTGGGGGTTTTTGATCATGTGGGCAGCTAGTAGAGAAAATGTCTGAGCCTTCACTGCTGAATACAGTTTCAGAAGTCTGTATGAATTCAGTTAGTCAGTCCACCGCTTTGGTCCAGACTTGAATATCTCTATTGTTATGGTAGTCCCTGACTTTTCGGGGTTTTGGGGTTTTTGGTTCACTTTTTTTTATTAAAATATCAAAAATTACTCTCAAGCGAGTTAGCTTGCATCATTAGCAATGTTAGACTCCTTTAAGGGATGCTCAAGCACACCTAAATTTCATCTTAGCAACTCGAAAAATAATGATTATTTATGTATTAGGTCTGCTGTTATTTTATGAAATTATGTTTAGCTCTCAACATTAGATTTTGAGAAATTGTCGGTCAGAGACGGGACAAACACTTACAGGTTCAAAGGCCTTTATCGTGTCATTGGTGCGTTATGTAGTCCTCCAGTAAAACCAAAGGAGAAGAAGAAGTAGGTTGTGAAGTTCATAATGGCACAGCAGACTTTTGGGCAGGTTGATTTTTTTCTTATTATACTATGACTTTATTCTCATTAAATTGCAGCTTTATTATCAAAATACTACAACTTTTTTCAAGTAAAACATGCAATCTCAGAAAACACATATGTGGGGTTCGTTTTGAATGTGCAGAAAGTTTTGACCATCAAACACATAAGCTATTAAAGTCATTAAAATGTATTGATATCTTATTGATGTGATTAGATGCTATATGGACTTTTATAGAGAATAATTCCTCAAAACAAAACACACAAAAGAGGAGAGAAAAGTAAATCATGCCTACGCTGGTGTTGACTAAACAGAGATTACATTATAGGAAAAGTTGGATCTACAGGAAAATACATATTTGAGAGCACTACAGAATGCCTGAGAGCCTTACTTTATTATATTCCGTTATGTTTTTATACTTTGAATTCTCGCTTGACTTTTGTGTTGAGCTTTACATAAAAAAAAAAAACATTTCCTTCTTAAATTGGTGCACTCAAGAAATTCAATTTTGTTCAATTGATTGAGACACATTTACACATGAAAGCTATAAGCCCCAATTTAAACAGGCTGTTGTACAATTTAGATTGTTCTTCGTTGCACCTAATAACGCACTAAAGCACTCAAACGTTGTTGTAAGCTGTGAGGCAGGTATTAAGTATTTAAAAGCACATAAATATCTCTGACTCATAGTTGGAGATTAAAGGACTGATTTGAGAACACTTTCAGAACTCAAAACTTTACTCTTAAACCTTGGCTGCAGTATATTGATTTTGACTTATGGGGTTGAGTAGAGCAGTAGGATGTTTCATCAGAAGGCACCGGGCCTTAAACATTTTTAGATTTGAATATAAGCTTCCATTAATAGCAGATGTCGTGATTACAGCAGTTGTGATTGCAGTTATCTACTGTAATTATCTGTATAATAGGACATAGATTTTAGAGGATATTCCCAGTAGTGACTAATTTGGGGTTAGTCACATCTCTAATGTGAATAACAATCTAAAGAGGAGACAGCGTTCTATTAAGTACAGTACAAGAACCGTAATCAAACCTAGCAAAGCGTCATCAGCTCAACTTAGCTTGCAGGCCCTCAGCTAATTTTACTGCTCACTGAAACGTAGTATGTAATACCCAATAGATGGAGAGCGCTTTGTTCATTACTGCCAATTAGGAAAAAAAGATCAAGCAAAATATGTCAACGCATGATAACCAGTTAATGTACTTTTAATTAGTGCATGCTTTTCTTTTCTCCTGTTGATTCCCATTCACAAACCTACCCCTGTGTGCATTTAATTCCTCCTCCAGCGCCTCTTGATTAACAGTTAGCTTCCATTATGTTTTTGAGAGCGGCGGAGTGACCGAGCGGGATGCCGAGCCGTGAGATTAAAAGTTGAGTGGGTGAGCTCACTGGCTTGCCTTGTGCACCATTTTAAATGAGGTCTCAGCGAATCATTTTACAATTTAATAAGCTAATAAACCTGATATGGCAAGTAGTTTGAAGTGCCCTTGGGGGGTCAAGGCACAGTTTACAATCCCATTTAAGAAGCTTGTTCTATTACCCTGCTGACAAAAGCTTGGACAGGCTCACAGAGGGAGATGACTGCGTTTTGATACAGCAGATCCGTTACTTCATAGGTCACACTCAACACTGAGGGGTCAGTCTGAACCCGACTTACTCCATTCCTCAAGACGGCTCCCTGGAGTCTTATCATAGGGTGTTTGATAGCCGCCATATTAACACCTGGTGGGAAAAAAGACCGTCAAGTAGAGTTGAAGTACCTCCGTTCTCTCATACAAGGCCAGACACCTCGTCTGTCTAGAGATTACATTAAATTGCTTCAAATTGAGTTGTAAGGACTGTTCTTATTACTCCATCAGCAATCACAAATGCAATATATAATATAGGAATAAATAAACCGATATCACTTGTAAAAAAAAAAACTAATTTGTCCAAGGTTGATTCATTTGCCTATAAAAAATGTCTGGTGTGAGCTACAGATATTTTAGACTAGATTATTTATATGCACAATTTTAAAAACAGGATTAAAGGACTATTTGAACACTGGATATGCTTGTACTTATGATTAATTTGCTTTTTTTTGTTAATTGTCTCTTTTATGTGAAATTGTTGTTTTTAACTTTTTTTCAGTTTTGTCTTTAAGTCTGTTATTTGTGCATTTATGTGTGAAACTTTCATGCTGCAGTCTTGGCCAGGACTCCCTTAGAAAAGGGATTTAAAATTTCAAGGGGATTATCCTGGAAAATAAAGGTTTAACAAAACATAAATTAACTCTTTTCTTTCGAGAATGACCCAGCTTTAAACACCCCACTTTGTTTCTACCCGTAACTGGGCCCCATCAGTCATGTGTTTCTTCCTGGAAAATAGTGGAGTTTCACAAATTCAAAACAAGGATGTTGCTGCTGCTGCTGCTTGGCGAACATACACATGTCCTCCAGTCTGAGCTGCTTTGAGCCACACTGTTTCATCTAGTGCTATCAGGGCTGATGAGAGCCTCTCGTCTTTCTGGGTCTGCTGCAGCTGCTGTGTGGTGAGTGGCAAGCCTCTCTGATGGCTCTCCTTTATCTTCACATCAAGCGATTTGCCGCTCCTTTCATTTTGGTACTTGTGCCAGATTGAAAAGGGAAACTTCACAAAACTTGTTTCTGAATGACACAGGTTCAGGCTGGAGAGTTGCATTCTGATCCATTTTACGGACCGCTCAACTTCATTTAATTATTCATTATTAATTCAACACTTGCTTAGTCAGATTTCATTTTATTTTTTTGCCTGTTCTGTATTGTACTTGTGCCATTTATCAACCTTTGTAGTTTCCTGTCTAATAACGCCAGTACATTTTTAACAAACATGGAATACTACAGATATAGAGGATCTTCAGAGATTAAGGATTTAATGAGGAATTCTAAGATAAGACAACACCCTCAAAGTAAAGATACTTGAAATTTAATGCTGAAAACATGTAAAACGTATTAATGAGTTTTAAGATAATACAAAAAAAAAAAAGTTTGCTTTACTTTTATGAAAACAATCGTTTTGTGTGTTTTTTCAGCTGTTTTGTGATTGTGGCATTCTTCGAAATGGCCAGTGTTGCTCTGAAAGTAACAATAGCATGTTAAGTGAAAGAAAACATAGATATGTTCTGGTCATCCATTAAAAAAAGGGGATGTGAAACAGGTTACATTCCTCCTTTTTAGCTTGTTGGACTTTTATATCTGCTGACACTAAAGCTCACCCTGTCTGAGGTTGGAGGAACTGTTCTATGATTGATAGGTGACTAAATAAAAAAACAAAAACTCCTATCAACTCCTTTAGTTAAAGCACAATACTTAGTGTGAGAAATATCACCAAAAAGGGGAAATAGTGACAAGTTTGTCATTGCACATGTTTCAAGGATATTGCCAAATCCTGATAGTGGGCGTTTTGTAACCCCCAACAGTAACGGGAAAGGAAACATATGTTGGCTAGTGAAATGTACCTCTACACACAGTGACATGACTCACTGACACACCAACATGAATCCAGATAACATTTTCATCAATACATGAGGAACAAAATAGGCCAACACACCTAAAATATCCAGCATTATTTTTTGCTGTCCTGAATCAAATTGTGATTGTTGACAAAATACACTCGAAATTTAATATCACATCTCTTCTCTCCCTCTTTCTATCTCGACTGCCTTTTGTCAGAGCCACAGGCAATTACCTATTAGTGGTAAGCAGAAATTCTAGAAAGGAAAGCTGTGGAAATTTAGGCCTTTATGCACACGGCTGATAAGAAACAGGGAGAAATTGCATTTCTTTCACATCGCTTTAACGTGGACTTCTCCAAATAGTATGTTGTTGTGCGCTGAGGGAGGCGATCTGACTGTGAGTTTGAGTGATAGTTTCAAATTATTAAAGCAATACCTTATCAGCTAAATTGACAGTCTGAACATTTCTGCCAAAAGGTAGACAATTGTTCTGGACCAAAAATACTTGGAAGCGGGTTTTATGGAAAACTAATTGCAAATCATCTCAATTAATTTTGCCTTTAAAGTTGAATTGAACTTTGCAAAGTTTTTAAAGCATTTTTTGCTTCATAAATCACTGAAACAACTCAATATCCTCATGTTTTCATATGTGAAATATATTGTGAAATACATTGTGAAATGTCTAAAAACCACAAGTCTGTATGTGTGGTTTGTCACGCGGACAGCTGTTTGTGATAAACGATAAGTGAACTTATGTATTACATATGATATTACATGTGAAATCTTTGTTTTCTCATGGGATGCCTTACATGTGAAACACCACTTCAAACTACCTGATGTTAGTTTCTCAGTGGATTCTACGTGAAATGGTGTTTTACATATAAATTAACTCTTTTGTCAGCTTTCTGTCTATCAACCAACTAATTCATATACGTAAAGAGGGTAGCTAATTGTTTCCACGTGATTCCAGATGAATAACTGCTTTGTCTTTCCTCCCACACAGACACAGAAATGCTGTGAAGGCATGTCTGTGCCTCGTTGGTGTTGCTTTGTGAGCCAGCTACCAGAGTTCTGTTGAATTTTAACGCTTTGTAGTCGTGTAATGGTGAGTATTTCAAAAACCCACTCCTCAAAATTAATTTCAACTTAACACCTGCACTTTTAAGCTGAGGTCCCAACTGATCCTTGAATTTAAGAACCAGGTTGTTGACTTGTGATCAGAGTTAATATGCTGTAGAATTGCTCCCATCTGCTTGGCTTACAGGCCCCTGTCTTCTGTTCATTATACATCACCAATCAGCTATTGAGCGCACACCCAACAAGGCTGGTTACCTTCTAACAACTGGCAATCAAAACCTTCCTGTCTGCTTGGAGGAGTCTCATCCCTTTAATAGAACAGTGTAAGAGGAGAGAGTTATCTATTCTGCCTACAGAGCATTTACATTTCATTTGTGTAACAGCTAGAATGTCACATATTTTGTGCAATAATTTTGCACAAATGTGGACTCAAGCTGTCATAAATGTTGATTTTTATATTCACGAGTGCGTCATGTGTCTTACACAGGCAGCACTGCAGGTTTCTCTCAACTATTACGCTGTGAAGCAGTGGATGCGTTCTCTATCTGTCCGTTTATTTTTGAAATATTATGCATTATGGAGATCACATCCTTGCTCACATCACCCTGCCATGCCAAACACTTGAAACACCACGTTGATGATGTCTTTTCAAGCGACGGACATTATCACTCTCAATACTTTCATTACACAACGCACAGTGTCGCTCAGAAGAAACGACAATTCAAATATTGTGTTGATAGGGCATGAAAGTTTGTAATTTAGGAATAATGCATTTCAATTTGGCTGCCCAACAGGTTTTATCGTCATGATATCCACATCAGTGTCAGTGATTGTCGTGCTCGTGGCGTTTGTGAATGGTGCGAAAAATGGTGAGTGTGTGCTCTCAGAATGAAGACGAAAATCTAAATGTAAAATTTACAGAGACGATTGTTTTTACACCTTTCTTTTTCTGACTCTTAGATTCTTCCAAACTAAATTTAAAGCTGGGCATTTACAATTAAGATTCTCATCAACGTGGCACGTCTAAATTCATTTTCATTCTCATTGCTAGAAGACGACATACAGCCGTGTGCCAAGGTCCAGACGTCCAGCTCAGTGGTGCCTTTGGGGTCACCTGTCACAGCCACCTGTGTCATCAGAGACGACTGCCCTCTGGTCGTTGGGCAAGCTGTTCACATAACGTGGCGCCTTGGCAATCGTTTCCTCCCCAGCAGCCCCGTGGTCAATGAGAACGGCAGGATTTCTGAGGTTGTTATACCGAGCTTCAATCGCACCAGGGAGTTCCTCACCTGCTGTGTCCAGGCCTCTCCTCTTCAAGTAGTAGGAGGAGTGGAGATCAGAGCTGGATGTGAGAACGATTTAGAATTCTTGTGCAAGTTTCTTCGTTTATAATCAAATTAAATTGCCGTTACAGCTTGTTCATGATCCACCAGTGAAAAACAAAAAAAAAGGGAATATTTGGTTCAAAAGACTTTTTAAGTAAGGAGGACTTTGAAAGAGAAATAGAGAGTAAAACCGAAAGTAATTCATTTAAAAGTATATCTTTTTGTCCACCTATCTAAAAGATCTGACACCTGTTAATGGATCGGGAGATGGATACTAATGTAATGTAACAACTTCATAACCTTTTTCACGTTATTTCTCCTCTATAGATCCGCCAGAAGCACCACAAAACCTCAGCTGTCAGACAAATCTCACCACCCCGAACACCCTGACCTGTAGCTGGGACCCTGGGCAGCAGGAGACCCACCTGCGCACAAAGTACTCCCTCCACACCGAGATATGGTAATATTCTGCCTGTAAATGCCAGCTACCAGGAATAGCCTGAAGCACTTACCAGAACGCAAACATCATTTTGTGTCAAGAATGTTCAGTGTGACAAAGTATGTCTGTGAGTTTGCACAAACTGCGTTTCCCAAATTCTAATTTCATTTCAGGGATTCAAACGAGAACCACACTTACGAGCTCCAACCAGGAGTCCACCGTTACACCATCCCTCGCTCTGGCTTCGGCCTCTTCTCAGATATGGAGATATATATGAAGGCAGTGAATGAACTTGGAGAAGCAACATCAGCACCTATCATTTTGGAACCTGTCGGCGCAGGTGAGAAATATAGAAGATATGCATCTGTTGAAAAAATATTTGATTGTTTCTATTGTTGGAGAGTACTACTGCAGATGTGTATTACATGCTAACCTTTTGTGGCTCCAGAAGGAGATTAGCGAATCTGGCAAATTGCCTCAAGTGAAGTCATTTGAGTCAGTGTTGGTTTGTTTGGACTGGGAAATGAGGTCGCAACTTGAGAAATTAGTTAAAAATCTTTATTAAGGAATATGTATTTTTAATCCAGATGGTTAGAAGAGGCTTTTAGTATTCTGGAAACACCTTCAGACCGGCTCCTTAGTGTTGTTATATGACCATCTGGATATTTTAAAGATCCCTCTATTTTTATCTTTTGGAAAAGCTGATGCCTAGCTCTGTGACAAATGAATACATCTAATATCAACTTTTTCTACACATATTAGAAAAAGTAAAAGTAAAAATGAATTGCATTTTAATCACAGCTTTTGCTTTCTTGACTGTTTTGTCACAGCTAAGTTTGACCCACCAACGATTCTGAAGATGGAAACGGTGCCTAAAAGGTACGGCTGCCTAAAGCTGAGCTGGAGCTTATCTGAGCATCAGTCCTGGATGTTTGTCTTCCACCTAAACCTGGAAGTTCGGCTTATGACTGCTGACAGCAGCCAATGGAATGAACAACCAGTGAGTAAAATTCATTCCAGTGTCAAGATAAACTTAACTTTAACTTTTGACACAGTAGCTATAAGCAGCCATGCAGTAATAACACATGCTTTAACTTCATAATGTGCTTGCCTGGAGTCATATTTGTATATCTGAGACAAACGCATAATGTCATCCAGGCTGGACTACTGTAACTCCCTTTATCTAGGCATTTCTCAGGCTAACATTTCCCGTTTACAACTAATTAAAATAGCTGCTGCCCGGTTATTAACAAAGTCCAAAAAACAAGACCATGTCACCCCTATCCTTGCATCCTTACAATGGCTCCCTGTTCATTTCAAGATAAACATCAAAAACCTTCTAACTGTCTACAAATCTCTTCATGTTCACGCCCCTGCCTATATATCTCAGAGCTTCACATCCCTTACAGCGCCACCAGACCCCTCAGATCCACCCTGTGGGCTGGCTGCAAAGTGTGTTTAACCTGTTTTATCCAATTCCCTGGGTTTATCTTGTTTTATCTATTTCCATGCACATATGTGTCTCAATGGTTGAATATAAGCGTACATATCTTTGTGAAGCACTTTAGTGTGAAACCTGTTTGCTTTTAAAGTGCTATTACATATTATTATATTATATTATATTATATATATTATATATTATTATTATTATATAGATCCTGGTGAACCGGGTTAAAACAACCAGATCCGTGGACCAGTGCCGTCTCCTCCATGGGACTCAATATCTCGCCCAGATTAGAGTCAGATACCAGCAGAGCCCCTGGAGTGAATGGAGCAGCAGCCACTCTGGAGTCACCTTGGACAGTGGTAGGGCTCAGATCAATTCACAGTGACACAATCAGTCACTCTAACATTTTCTAATCTATTGCCTTTTCTTCCATTCCCTGGTCTTTTCAATATATGCTAATGCCATGTCTACATCTCCCATTGCTTTGCTCTATAGCACAGGCAGAATTGATGTATTGAGTTCTGCCGCACACTCAGGCAGTGAATCCATAGTCCACAGCCACCTGTCTTATAGAGGAAAGTTTTAGTTTTTAAAGAGTGAGGAGAGAAGTGCAAGCTTCTGACGAACCACTAAGCTGACAGCCGTCTCTTTCTTTTCAGCTCCCACTGGGCGCCTAGACTCGTGGATGAGGGTATCAGGGGATCACATGAACAAACAACTCAACATACTCTTGTTTTGGAAGGTACACACATCACATGTTGCTCGACACCTGTCACGGGCTGATGTATTTTCTGTTATAGCTCTTGTTGAGTGTGCGAGGTCTGCTTTTAAAATGCCCTCTCACTTTTTTTTTTTTTTAGCCATCAAAACAATTTCGTGCCAACGGCAAAAATGTGTCATACATTGTCTCGGTGAAAAAGCTGCCAGGTGAAAATGGAAAGGTGTGCTCTACAATGGGGAATTACTGTACTTTCCAGCTTCCCGTGAAAACAAAGAAAGTGTACCTGAGTGCTGTTAATGCAGCGGGGAAATCCCCCCCCACTGAAGTGCGGATTTGCCCTCCTAGAGGTAAAATTGACCACTTTAAACCTGCTTGAACTGGTTTAGAAAGTAGCTCAAATATGATACAGATTAATACATTGTCCCACAATGTGTATGATGTGTTTTGTGTCTTTAGCTCGTCCAGTGATATCAGACGTCACAGTCATTCCTCAGGATGACAGATCCCTGCTGGTACAGTGGAGAAGCCAGCTGTCTTCCAGTCTCACTGGTTTTGTGGTGGAATGGAGACCTTTGTTACAGACGGACCTCTCTTTCACCCAGTTTGAATTAATTGACAGAAACCAGACATTCCTTGTTATAACAGGTATGTTTTATAGTATTTGTATTGCAGGTTTTGGGATCCATGTCCCTCCTATTTTACTCAACTTTTATTTGACTTTCCTAATCTAGTGTTTATCCTTCACCCCGAGAATCCACTCTCATACAATGTCTTCTTTTTCCTGTGCACACCCTGCCTGTACACACTGTTAGGAGCTTATGGGCACTGATACACTCTAACCTCTTCACTCTCATCAATAGGCAGCTTTGAGCCCTACAAGCCCTATGGGATCTCTGTGTATCCGAGGTTTAAGGATGGGATCGGCCTTCCTCAGACTGTTAATGCCTACTCGAGACAAAAGGGTAAGTCACCAAAGACACGAAGAGGATCACACAGAGAGCAGGCAGGGGTGTGAGAGTTGGGCTGCCTCAACTTTGAAGAAGTGAGAAAAGAGGTTGCCACATGATTTCACAAAAACAGTGCAATCTATTAGAAACAGCTGAGACATGATGTAATAATGCCCTCTTGTGGATTGAAATGAATACTTTTTTTTTTTTTGCTGGCCTGAAGATTTCAAATCATGAGCATAAACACTTATTAAAGCTGGAATAATCACTCACAATATTTATTTTTTTAAGCTCCATCCATGGTTCCGAAATTGAAAATTGAAAAGATCTGGAAGTCACATGTTGAGCTCACCTGGGATGAAATACCATTAGACCAGAGGAACGGAATTATCCAGAAGTTCACAGTCTTCTACTGTGTTAGAAAGGGACCCATTAACGGTAGGTTAAAGACCTTAATTTAACTGTTCTAAAACATTTTCTTCTTTACTTGATCCTGATGTGTGACACTTCTTTCAGTTGAGAACGCTGACCTGGAAAAGAGGAGAGTGATCCTGAGAGACCTCAACAATGTGCTTCTGTATGAAGCTTTTATGATGGTTAGCACGTTTGGTGGGAGCCTGAACGGGTCAACAATTGAATTCCAAATGAAATCCTTCGGTTCGTATTATCATTCAGCAGTGGCTTTCTAGAAACATGAGATTAAGACAGTGTCTGTTCCCACAGCAGATATGTCATCCAGAACGTTTCTTTCTCTCCTCTCAGATGCAGTTGCTGTTGTGGCAATTGTAACTGTGTCTGTTGTTGGACTGTTACTGATGGTTGTCTTCATCGTCATGACTTGTTTCTCCAACAACAAAAGGTGAGATCATTGCCACGCTGACCTAAGCTGTGAAGCTGTGGTGCCATTTATTCTGAAAACATTTTTCTTTCTTTTGCAGGTTAAAGAGGCGTTTTTGGCCTGCTGTTCCAGATCCGGCTAATAGCAGCATCAAGAGATGGACGTCAGGATCAACACAGGTGCAGACAATTTACTTTTGCAGCATTAAATGCTTTTGTGCAATAATAACCCACTTCAAAAGCTTCAATTTTATTTTAACAATGGATCAAATGACTACGAGCAATGTGAACGGAATTGGTAAAAAGGATGAACCCACAGATAATTATGACCAGCTCTGCAGTTCCCCTCCACTTTCAACTCATTGTTTTGGTTTTACAAGCCGCACATTTTCTCAGTGCTCTCATCAACCCAACAACCAACAAAATAAAACATCTGAAGTCTCCGCTGTGGACACAGTCACAGGCTCAGACTCCGATACGTGCTCATACAGCTGTTTTTTGGCAAAAAGTCTTCGATAAATTCTCTGTGCACCACCTGCCCATCACCAAACAGCAGACAGACGGACAAAGTTAGCAAATACCTGATGATCATATTGGAGCATTTAGCAGCCAGTTACCACAACTTTATATTTCAGTGCATCATTTAAAGCTTGTTCCAAAGTAGCCATGCGCGTAAACAAGACACAAATTCTGCTTTGTAACATACTTATGTATGCGTATATGTTTAAGTGATATACTTGTCAAAATACAGGCCTTATTTATTTTCCTTATGCAGGATTCCCATCTTGCCTTGGACAATGAGGAGCCCAATCCAATGTACCTGTCCCACCTGAGCTTCCTGGACCTCCCTGTGAAACTAACCAAAGGGGACGATGACCCATGGTCAAGCAGTGCAGAGAACACCAGTGACCTGGGGGAGTCCATTTGTGGTTCACCATTCACCCCTGACTACTCCGGTTCCAACAGCGACTCTGTTCCTTACGCTACTGTGGTCTTCTCTGGTCCATGTAACAGCCCTACAGCTCATGTCTACCTGCGGTCTGAGTCCACCCAGCCCCTCTTGGAGGCTGAAGAGTCCTTCAGCCCAAAGTGCTACCATAACATGGCAACTGATAGGATGCAGAGTGAGCAATGCTTTTTTGGACCTTCCCATGATTGTGTACCTGAAAAAGGGGCAGATCCAGCCATAGTGTGGGATGACTTTCCTTTTCTCCGAGCATTATCCTTGAATGATACTCAAAATGTCTAGAAGCACTTTGGTGATTATAAGAGTAGCTGCTTTGCAAGATCTTCATCTAGTTCTGAGTTTGAAATGAGCCGATTGTGATAAGTTGATTCAGCAGAGCACATAGCTGTAAATGCATGCAAGATTTAATGCTAAAATCACTTTTATATTTAATGATTATAATGTCCACACTTTGTTCGTACCACACTTTGTAGATATGTCACCTCTTTAACAAATAAATTTTTTTACTGGAGAAAAAAAATATATTGTTGAGATGATTTTGTCGTGGGGGTTATACATATATCATCAAAATAAAAATGAAAATTACTTTTTTAGGCCAAGTTTGGAGTTAAAACTATTTCTTTGAATAAAAGAAACTGTATGAAGACAGAAACAATTCTCCTGTTGACTGATTATTCATCACAATACCTTTACTTTTGATATTTACCAACCGTGCTTGCCAAAAAAAGTTGTTCTCTGTAGCTAATGGATATAATTTAAAATGGAAGCAGAATAATTTCCAGTAAAAACTGACAATCAGTTCACACAACAAATCAGCCTGGGGTGTTGGGAAATGTTTTTTTAAGAGCATTAGTCCATATTTAGTTTTTTTATTTGAATAGGTCCTCAAAGACATTACTGCAGTGAAATCCAATTGGAAGTACAGTATTTACTCTTATCTTTTGTTGGTAAAATTGGACTCTTAATTCCATAACGACTATTTGTTTACTCCAAAATTTCAGTGAAACCCAAACTGCTTTTAATTTCCATTTCATTTTATAACATGCAGGTAATGGATATTAAACTGAAACGTGATAAAAATGCATTGGATATAAAACTCGGGATTAAAATACAAGATTTGTTAAACGACTCCCCTTTGTACTATTGTGCTTTTCATTATATTGTATTTTGATTTGATTTAGCTCCTCTCTCCTCTTTCTCTTTGTAATTTGCAATTTTATGTTGGATCATTAATTCAACACACAAGCTTCAACTGCAATATATATACATATATACATATATGTATATATGTATACATATATATACATATATATGTATATATATGTATATATATATATATATACGTATATATATATATATATATATATATATATATATACGTATATATATATATATATATATATATATATATATATATATATATATACACATATATACATATATATATATATATATATATATATATATATATATATATATATATATATACACATATATACATATATAATATGTTGATTCATTAACTTATTGATATTGGTTGTTTATATAATATATTTATACTATACAATATTTATCCTGTACTAAAAATCCCACTCAACCTGAAACCCCAAAGTCTCCCAAAATGTAAGCCACTCTTCAAAAAAAACTTCTCAAAAAAGTAAATTAGAATGATTTAGTTATTAAGCAACCCATATTTAATGCTAAAAGAAAGCAGTAGTGGAACAACGACTCGGTTAACTGCTGTTTTCCATGACAGAAACCGAAACGAATTTCTCTTTATTCGTCCAATCGATGTGTTCTGGGATTGTTAGCTTAGCCTAAAAAGAGGAGTACCCGATCCTCACTCAGCTAGTGCGGTCTAGTCAAAATGGCGAACCTCATCTAGGGGTCGAGTGTGATAAACTATCACATTTTCATAGTTTTTGGGGGGTTTATTTTCGGCCTCGTGAGCTGTCCTGATGGCCATGTTAACAAACGGAGCTCTGCGAGCTGTTCTCAAGTCCTCAGTTGGTGTTTTGCGAGAAAGCGTCGCTCTGTCAGTGAAACCCTGGACATGCAGCTCGGCTTTATTATCGGGACCGAGAGTCGGCTGTGGTGAGTGGAAGCGACAGAGAGGACCAGAGGGACCTGACTAACGTTGGATGTGTTGACTAATGCGTTACACCTGACTGTTCACTGTGTCGAACACTAACGTTACTGTCTGTCAATACCTATATCAGTGAAACCATAACCCCTTTTTTTTTTTTTACTTTTTTCCCAAATAGATTAATGTTTTCACAAATCTAAAACTGTGTTTAAGCGTCTCCGTCTTCTCTGGGGTTATCTAGTCCAGATTTGACAAGTCTAGATATAGAGGATTTTAGATCTGGACCTGGTCTGGTACAGTGTGGTCACACATTGTGGGTTCCAGACAGCGTTAAGGCTTTACCTGAAATGTCTAAGACGCTTTCACAACAGTAAGAGGTTGAGACAGAAGCCATGCGTCACATTGAATTCATATTAAATAAGGATATTAAATAAAGTGCATTTACAATGTATTGCACTGATTGAAATCATTGAAACATACAGAATAATTGCCTATGATTGGCGTACTGATATTTACACTTAGTTGCCAGTTTATTTTACACACCTAGACAAAAGTATGTGTAGTATTTTTAATGTACCTTCATTTATATCGGTGAGGGTTGGCTAAATAATAAAAACACTTCTACTTATGCAATACATTCCAACAGCATGAAAAACTACAAGCTTGCCTCCGATATCACCATAGATCTGAGTGGACATGTCTCGTCTGCCTTCACTATGGCTTTTAATAAAGTCAAGGAGGTTTTTACTGAAAGCAGTTTGGGAAACATTGTTGGAAAACAAATGATATGGTAGTGATTACAAATCAGAAAAAATAGAGATCGCATAAACAGTTGTTAGACCAGAAGTATGATAGAAATGAACAGTAAGTTAAGAAGGAAAGTGGATTATTGGATGGTTAATGTAGATGAGTAAACCCAAAAAATCCCATTTTCTCTCATCGGTAAAAACTATGAAGACAAGTGAATTTCATAGGAACAAGACAAGCTAAAATCAGGCAACCTGTCAAAGTCAAACAGACTATTCCAAACTTGGCTTAGTGTTTATGTGAGTGTCTGTTTCTGCTCAATCTGATGCACCAATCTCGCTTCATGGTGATCATAAGAGCATCTAGAGCAGCTGTACTTGTTTCTGCCCCTCAGGTCTACTACAATGTGAAAGCTGGTTTTCACACTTCGTTAACAGAACAAGTTGCCGTCTTCTTGCAGATCACTTTTACTGCGTCAAGCTAGCCGATCACTTGTCTCCTCAACCAGATGACAAATGCTGGGAAATCAGTTTATTGTTCTAATGCACAGAAAGCACTGAGAGACCAGCTGCTGTGCACCATCATGTCAGCTGTACGTGTTTCTGGGTTTCTGCAGGGATGAAGCACCGCTGCTTTGGGGGAAGTGACATCATTTGGTGTTTTGATGATTTTAGATATTGAAAACCAATTTCCTCTCACCATCTGATATGTGCGAAATTGTGTTTTTATCTGGGGTGAGGGACAGCCAGTGCTCTGCAGATTATCTCGGTTGTGCTCTTCTAATCGTGCATCTTACAACTTGTGAATCAATTGCTTCATCATCCTGTAACTTTCCTCTCAACAGCACAACATCAAAAACAAGTGTTTCATCGCACGCTATCCATGCTGAGTGGCATGTTGCAAGCAAAAATATTAAATTGATCACACTCCAGCTTTCATGCTCCTTATTGTGAGGGTCACAACATGCATTTTAATTGAAACTGCACCACAGATGTCTTAATTCAGTTCTGTAACTTTTGCATTACGTGTAGTTTCCGTGTAGTTCACAGTCGACTTTGGCCGGCAGCTGGTGATCCTCTCCTGAGCCAGTCTTCCCAAGTCTTCCTTTTGTCTTGCAACATTAGATCACATCCCAAAGTTTGGTTTCACCTTTTCGTCGGGGACCAGCCGTTGAACCTCTTCTGGGCTCAAATAAGCTCCGACGTCTCCGTCTGAGTTGTGTTTTTTTACTTCACTCCCTCCATCAATCCCTCTCTCTCTCCTCAGTTGCAGGCGGCTTTGCTGTTCCACCACCAGTGAGACATTACGCTCGGGTTGCAAAGAAAAAGAAGACGGGTATGAGGCCTCGTCGTGTCGCCGCACCGTGTTTTTTTTGGACATTTTGAAATGTTCGCTTTTCATCCAAACATGTTGTGTTTCTTGCAGGCCCTGAGAGCCAGCTCAGCGATCTTCCTTCAACTATGCTGAAGATGGATTATGCAGCTGTGCCCCTCGCTCAAACGTAAACAGACGTTTATACCGTACATGAACTGATTAAAATATGAAGTATAGTCGCAATTCATTACAAATCTGCATTCATATATGCATTATTGTATTTCTTCTAACAAGAGTATTTTCTGTTGATAGGACCGATGATGTTGTCAAAAGACTTCTGTCTTTGGAGTTGGCGAGTCATGTGAGTTCTCATGTCAGAACGCCTCGTCATATTTTACTCTGCTCTCTTGTGTCCCACTACTTTTCGATGATGATGATGATTACGTTTCGTGAAACGTACGCTGACGTGCCAGGTTAAAAACAACTGGAGTCGTAAACATGACGTCTGCTTTTCATGTCTCCAGAGTGAAAAGCTGCAGCTGAAAAAGGAACAGTTGGTAGCCAAAGTCCAGAGGGACAAGAATGACCGCAGCTCAGTGGAAGTCCGGGGTGAGTTGCGTTCTTTCAGTAGATGTTGTTCTCACTGAAATACAAACACAGGATGTAACATAGTTTTTTTACTGTTTATTGATTCAGTCCTCGTTTTCATTTCTTTTTCCTCAGTGGCTATTTTGACTGCAAGAATCCGAAACTATCAGGAGCACTTGCAAAAACACCACAAAGTGAGTGAAGGACCAACAATCAACAGCATTTAAGCAGCATTTTCCTCCAATGAAAGCTTCACAGAATGGCTTGTTCTGTGAACAGGTTTTTGTAAAGATGTCAGATGACGTATCATATCGTACTCTACTCGCACCACTAAGGCCGCTTACGTATGAATACGTCTTTTCACATTTCCTCTGAGCCTTCCTCTGGCTTGAGGCATGCGTGTGCTACAGGATTTCCTGTGTACTCCCCCACATAAAATAAGAACATGCTTAGCATGATCATGGTTGGAAAATTCCACGTTACGTCATACATCAAACATTGTTGAAATTGACACAGATAGTGTTGCATTTGTAACCAAGTGTCTCCTCATAAGCTGATGAGTGTTCCCATATTAGCCTGTTTTGAATCACATTTGTAGTTCTTGTCATGTGTTATTTCATTCCAGGACAAAGCTAACAAGAGGCGGATGCTCATGGCTATCGACCGAAGGAAAAAGCTTTTGAAAAACCTGAGGTTGGTTAACTATGACGCCTTTGAGAAAGTGTGCGAGCAGCTGGGCATCACCTACACTTTCCCTCCAGAGTACTACAGACGGGCCACACGCCGCTGGCTGGCCAAGAAGGCCTTCTGCATTAAGGTAGCAAACAAATGACCCCTCTATTCTGTTCACATCCATATTTTATATATTTCATACACATATGTTTTGTTTTTTTCATTTGCGGTGTATAATAATGGTTTCAATTGATTCATATCTAAAGACTTTAAACACTTAACGAGTTTCTTTCCACACGAGTGAAACAATAATGCTTATTGTGTCTGAGAGCTTGACTCAAGCTTTCTGTGGGTTGATGTGTACACTCATCTCACTGACTAACATGTGGAAGGTGTTATTTTGTGCCTCCACTGACACTTGGTCATGTGTGTCTCTTCTCAGGTCTTCAAGGAAGTGCAGAAGCAGAAAGCAGAGCAGAGGCTGATGAAGCAAAGTTTAGCCTCCGCAGACACCGAGGCAGCCAAGATAAAAGCTGTTTAAACCCAATAAAAGACAATGAATAAAAGACAATGTCCCGTATATTACAACAATGGATTCATCGTGCTTGTGTTAACATTTTCACTTTGACACCTTCAGATATGTGGCATGTGGATAAATAGCTTCCTTTTTCATGTGTTACCAACATACAATGTTATTTTCTTTTGCTTTCACAATGATTGTGAAAATAAAATATTCCAGAAAGTTGTATTCAAATTGACTTTGTATATTTATTTGTGAGGAATTATGTGACTATCAGTTAGAGGTGTTAAATTAGATTTATCTGCACAAAACAAATAAGGCTGCCACTGATCTCACTGATCTCATGTTTTACTCTACTTTCCACTATAGGCTCCTCTTTTTGGGTCGAACGTGTCCACTATGTTCCATCTATGGTATTTTTCAATCAGCTTACAAAGCCTGAATTCCTGTTGTTTCAACATTCGTCAAACTAATAAATCGCTGAAATATGTTTCCACCAAGTGATTGCATAATGTTAAATATTAAGCAATCAAAACAGAAGTACTCCTCACTGTTTCAGTACTGTAACCTATTGCTGCTTGTAACAAAATAATTTCCCCTTGCGGGATCAATAAAGTTAGTATCTATCTATCTATCTACTGGTTTGACATTTTTTTCTGCTGGCCTTGTGCAGAATATGTGAGTTCACATTATGCCAACACCCTGCATTATCTTCAAGAGCGCCTGCTGATGTTACAATATGATGATTTTTTTTAAACTCTCTTTGACTAGTTTGAGATCAAGTGTTTGCGGATAAAAGGCTTTGAACTAGCCGTCACACAGGAGTTGGACACAATGTGATGTTGATGAAACTGTTCACTATTTATTTTATTGCAACGTCTCTCTTATTTTGTCCAAATACCAAAAGGGTCTTACTGTAATGTGATCCAGTACAACATGACCTCATACTATTCCCCAAGTAACTAACTAGTCATCATTATGTTTCATATGCTGTACAACAAACCTTTCTGAGAAATCAGTATCACCACTTAATGACTGCTCCACATTTATATTACATTTTTTTCATTCATATATTTAAGTTATTTCACACCTAACTCTTAGCATACTAACAAATGCAGCCTCGTGTGCATATATATATATATATATATATATATATATATATATATATATATATATATATATATATATATATATATATATATATATATATACATAACTGAGACATCCATTTGAACATTTTAAATACCTCAGGCGTTTTAATCAATCAGAAGGTTTTTGCAGCTGCAGGAAGGTTTGTAGTGGTTCTAGTCTTGACTAAACCCATCCCTTCTTTTTACAAACTGCATTAGAAACATAGTATATGATTAAAACCGTAAGCTGGTTGACAACAGGGACATGATGCATTTCATGATGCATTTGCAGTTGCTGTATGAAAACATGGTGTGAAAGACTCTGACAACTGTGAGATTTCACTGAAGTGTGATGATCTAATGTGAGATTGGAAACCCGTTTAATTTGAATCTAACAGATAAATGTTTGTGTGATCTGTAGCTGCTTGTGATTAAAGCCACAAACAGCATCATAGCACAGCAGCAGTTGCAGTAAATCGTCCTGAGTTTGTCAGTGAATGACCAAAGATCTTTGTCATCCTCAGAATCAGCAGTTTGTCTGCAAACCAGTATTTCACAGCTTCAGTTCGTCACAGCTTCCTGTGTGGTGTGCAGCTCGTCAGTTTGAGCAACAGGACTGCACACTGACAGACTCTTCTGGTAAGTGACACCTTTTTTTTCCTCTCGCAGTAGATTCACATAAGAATTCACTTTTAATTTAGTTAAACTGTTGCTTATTATAACCATATTTACAAATCTTTAAACTTTAGAACTTTAAAAGTTCTGCATCGCCAATAAACTTCTTCTGGCAGCACCAATACCAGACACCATGGGCTGTCACATGCTCTTTTGTACTGAAGTAGCACAGAAGTAGCCCCTTCACATAAATCATTATCAAGTATTTCAAGTTTGAAATTGAATTACCAAAGCAAAATATTCTGAGCAACATTAGTCGCTGAGCTGTTACACACTGACTGTGTAGAGAAGGATTTTCTTAAAATACAAAGTATATTTCTGATTAAGAACCCATGTGAAATATTTATCTATTAATTAGTTAATCAATTAGTAAATCACAAGAGCTCTCAGAACCCACAAACTGTGTCTCGTGCTGTGTTAAGGAAGCGGCCCATGAAACATGTATTTTATGCTTTGCAGGGTGATTCATGTATGCTGATTGAGCTGTAGAGTATGAATAACACATGAACTCCGTCTTCTTATTCTGGAAAGCACTAAAATATATTTACTTATACCTCTGAATTTTTCTTTGAAAACTCAAACTGTGATATTACCTATACTCAGTATAGTAGAAAAGTACAATACAAGTAAAACAATTGTGGCACATGGAAAGATTGATTTATGTCATTTCTCCAGCAGCGTTTTGCTCTATTCTAGTGCTAACAGCTGAATATGTTCTTACAGGCTTCAAAATCAAGAAGGAGATCCAGTAATCCAAAAATGTCGAACCCAGTGGTCACCCATCAACCAGGTGCAGGCAGCTTTGGGACAAATGTCCAAACAGGAGAGTGGAGCACAGGCCTGTGCTCCTGCTTCAGTGACTTGTTTGTCTGTGAGTACCATTCAAAATGCTTACATTTGACATTTTTGTCCTGAGACACACTGAGACACACTCAGGCACACTTTCATTGCATTTTCCTCTTTCAAAAATTCACAATGAGACACACCTCTGTCGTGCAGGTGCTCTTGGTTGCATCTGTCCAATTGCGCTGAGCTGCTACACAGCTAATAAGTATGGAGAAAACTGCTGCTTGGGTTGTGTGCCAGGAGGCACAGCAGCTTTAAGGACTCATATGAGACTGACCTACGGCATTCAAGTAAGTGACTTATATCATTATCACAACTCTCTAGTAGACCCTTGTTTGTGCATGTTTCGGGTGATGCTCTGAGTCTCACGTTTTCAATATCTTGTGAAAGACAGAGATTTCAAAAACAGTGGAAATGTTGGGTGTTCCCTGCAATTGAGAAAGTGCATTTCCTCATAAATGGTTGATGTTCCCTATTTTGATTGTGTTTGCACTCTTTCAACCACAGGGAACAATAACCAATGACGCCTTGATGACCTTTTGCTGCGGACTTTGCGAGGTCTGCAGGATGGCTCGAGAAATCCACATCAGGAATGGAGAGATATAATCACAAGAAGACAAAATATCCTGGTCCACTATATACAGCATTTTCAGTTTGTTGATTCTGTCCAGCTATTGTGGAAATCATTTCTTTATTCTTGTAGCGGGCCTAGCGTTCATGCACACCGCAAATAAGGGGGGGGGGGGGCTAATGAACAATGCATTCAGGTTATTTGTAATATGTTACCTGTTGCCTTCTGTGTATCTGTCTAACTGCCTAACAAAGTGCTAAAAACTGATCTGCATTACTGTAAATAAACTGCATTGTTCAGTCACTCACAACATGATTAATTACATTTAAGCATGGACCATTTTGTACAACGTTGTCAATAAAAAAAAATCAACTTATTTTGGTGAATAGAAACCATTTCAGTGCTTCCCAAAGTTTGTGGTTTGTGACCCCTTCAAGTAAAGAGTGTACTTGAGACACTGTCGCAGATCTTTTTTTAGAGGCAGAGGAAGTAAAGAGTATTCAGTATCACAAGAACAGCAAAACCAGAAAGATATGCATTATTTTTTTCAACAGTGTCTTGTGACTTCTGGGTTGGAACCACTGCTGCAACATGATTTATTCTGACATGATGAAATCATAATTGCTGCGTCCGAAATTGCAAACTATGCATTACATACTCAAATATTAGATTTGTGTCTTCTTCTATACAGTCTATGTTTGTGTCCGACCTGATCCCGACTTGCTCTGACATCATGCACACATGGGCAACGATAACCTCACGACATCAAGGCAGCCTAAGATTTTGGAGCCAGGCACCACTGCTGCTTTCCACCAACTGCAAGACCTAGGGCATGATGGGAAAAGCCTGGCTGTCACCTGATCAGAGAGCAGACTGGTTCTTAGTTTTGAACACAAACAACACATTTTGTAAATTGTAATTGTAATCTTTAACACTAGAGGGTTGGCTATTAGTCTCATGTTGTGCAATGAAGGTTTAATCTAAACACATCTTGTGTGGTTGATAATAATAAAGGTTATCCATAGAGCTGTTATCACAACGAGCAGCAAAGTGTTTTACAAGGCAGATGTACAAATAATGAAGGATATAATACAATGCCAGATACAAACACATTTGTACAAAAATATATACAAACAAATATAAATAAATCCGAATGTGATCTGCAAACTACAAGTAGCCTACAGATCGGATCTAACAGGATGTAACTATTTCTTTGACTTCCTGTATATATTCTTTAAAGGCTGCTTGAGACCGAGTTGACTGCAGCTTTTTGTCATCTCACTCTGTTCCTTTAAACAAGGGAACTTTAGCCTAAAACATGTTAACAAGGCAGGTAACTCTAGTTGTTACACTTACTAATCCTCAAATATTAGCTAATTCAATTTTTTTTAAAACACAAAATTTATATATCTAAATACCTATGTTGTTGCTCCATATGAATATTGTAAATTGATTAATTTATTGACGACTAATCATCAAAAATAGCAATTATTTAACTCTGTTTGTACTGATTTCTACCAATATCTACGCCTGGAAATTGCCCGTCAAGCACTTCCTGGATCTATTTGAAGTCTACATGAATCACGTGACCATCTAGCATTGGAACCTTTGTTGACGCGACTCTCTCATTTTACGGTTCTGGCTAGTATGGGGGGCGTTCACCACAATGCACAGCGCGCTGATTGGCTGTTTGCTTCGTGGCCTGGCAACCAGAAGAGGCTTTACCAAACAGACAGACCCCCTACAAGCCAGCATTCGAGCTAGCTACGACCGCTAGCTGCCTACGTCTTCTGGAGAGATTCAACCGTCCAGATACCATCATGTCCTCAAGAACTCTGCCTCTGCTATTCATTAACCTCGGCGGAGAAATGCTGTACATCCTGGACCAACGGCTTCGAGCTCAGAATATCCCCGCTGACAAAGCTAAGAAAGGTTAGCTAGTTTAGCAGCTACCCAGACCACAACACAAATGTCACCCTGCAGTAAAACGTTAGTGTTGCATTGCGTTAACCGCACATTAATTTCAGTCGGTTTGTCCGTTTACTGGTTGGTGAATTAAGAATCAGAATTCACAGAAAGTCAATATATAGCAAAGCTATAAATTCAGGTCAAGAGTTAACAATAGTGAGTCAACTGGTTGTCTTATATAATCACATATTTTGATAAAATCATAACTCGCATAGATAGTTGCTGTTGCATTGGGCACTGTAATTATGAGCCCTGAGTACATTTAAATATATAGCTAACTCTCAATACTCCATTGTCAAATGTGTAGAATATGTAGAATTTTAGCATATATTCAACTGTGGTATGCAACAGCATTAAGTTTAAGTTTTGAGTCATTTGTCATTGAGCAATCTGGTTTTCATAACACCATTTCGTTTATCTATCTCCTTTCACATCACAAAGTTTTCACAATAGCTGACTGGATAGAGGATGACAGAAGGAGAGGTATTATTGCAGAGCTTCAGCATAATCATGCACTGGATGCATTTGTGGCTCTTTGCTCCGCTTTGGCTTAGACTGAAGCAACACGCTTATTTAAACAGTAGTGCATGAGAAATATACAACAGATGCGACATTTGCGCAGATCAGCTCACAAATAATCTTTCTGCAGTCTCTGCACCCTAGCTAGACGGTTGCTCTAATCAAATGCTCAGGTCCTGTCCATAAACTTTATTGGTTATTCCACATTAACAATGACGGGAGTTGTTGTAAAACAGTGATTGACATCTGCAAGTTCTATTAATCAAATTAAAGAGCATTTCAATCGACCTCACAGGCCCACGTGCAACATAAACTACATGGCCGATCTGGCTGTTGCCCTGCTAGGGCACACGCTGATGGCCTTCCAAGCTACTGCTTCATTAGGGCCGTTGGGATAGGCTTAGGATGAAATGATTTTGGGCCAACATATAGTATAAAATGCTGCCTGCTTCTGGAGCCTACTGTGTGGAAAGTACATTCGTCTAACCTCAGTTTTTTGTGGACTTTTTTTTGTTTTGTTTGCTTGAATAGTTATGAATGACATCATCACCACCATGTTTAACAAAAAGTTCCTAGAAGAGCTTTTCAAGCCACAGGAGCTTTACTCCAAAAAAGCCTTGCGGACTGTGTTCGATAGGCTCGCCCATGCCTCCATAATGAGACTCAATCAAGCCAGCATGGACAAGGTAACTCGTCATGTAGTCGTGTAGCACTCCGTTGCATCATGCACGCTTTGAATTGTCCCTGTTCCTTTTTTTTCGTCTAATTGGAATTTTCACTTCAGTACTCCCAGTTTATCCACACATTAATCACTTTCTCACCAACAGCACAGTGATGCCCAGTCGTTGCTGCCTCAGTAGACACACTACATTAGTATTTTAGAGTCAAGCATACTACAGATCTACATTAGATACATCTACACATCAATCAATGCTTCGTAGTCATACAACAAGTGTTCAAATATTGGATAATTTGTTGCCTTGAGGCGTAGAGTACAACAGTAATTCTGAAGTATAGCGCGATTGATGTCTTAAAGACTGCATGTTGCCGTATATGGCTCCCTCTGCTGTTAATTATACAACACTAGCATTGTTTTAGTCAGCGAAGTCATGCATGTGTGTCCCTCCTCACAGCTCTATGACTTGATGACCATGGCTTTCAAGTACCAGGTGCTTCTCTGTCCTCGACCTAAGGACATCCTGCTCGTCTCCTTCAACCACATGGACGCAATCAAAGACTTTGTGAAAGACACTCCCAGCATTCTCGGCCAGGTTGATGAGACATACCGACAGCTCATAGAGGTATGCCACGTGTGACTTACAACAGCGTCTTATGATCAAAACGAGTATTAATGTCAACATATCAAGCCAGCAATTTAAGTGGCTCCGACTTATTTTATCTACTTTCCTGATTCAATATTTTCGAGTGATATATACTATGCTGTCTAAATGTCAAACTATTTGGATTATAATCGCATACATCAGACTACAGGGTGATTTCACATGTTATATTTTTTCATTGTTTGTGTTAAAATTGTTTGTAATTAAATTACTTTTTAGAGACTTCCGGTGCCGCACGAGTGGCAGCCTTTTACAGCAGCTCCTGCTCACCACTGAGCTGTTTCTTTATGCTGCTGTAATCCTGTACATTTCCCCACTGCGGGACTAATAAAGGATTATCTTATCCTATCTTTAATTTTTAGATGTATACAACCTTGTCTAGTGGAGAATTCCAGCTGATCAGACAAACTCTCCTTATCTTCTTCCAAGACATGCATATAAGAGTAAGTCCATTTTGTTCTCAAATTTGAGTCATGAGGAGTAAATATACTGGATAATATTAAGTTGTCTTTGTTTTTCTTTTCTTTTCTTTTACAAGCCTATGTTTTCTTCTATGCCAGGTGTCTATTTTCCTCAAGGATAAAGTGCAGAACTCTAATGGCCGCTTTGTACTTCCCACCAGTGGTCCTGTGCCTTATGGATCACAAGTCCCGTGCTTGATAAGGTACCACATTCTATGGCTGTTTTCACTCAGACCCAAACACTGACTTTACTGAGTGGCTTGGATAGTAGAATGTACCGTTGGTCCTTCCAACGTTCTCAATGTTTACTTTTTGGTCTTCCATGTGCTTGTTGACCTTTCCCAGACGCCATAATCTTAAGTTAAGTAGGCCTATCTGCAGCTAATGGCATTACAGAGGTTTTGTTGAACAAGAATTTACATTCTAATTTTAGATGCGTTCGTTGTATGTTCAGCTTGGATCTAATTGTTTAAAGGAGACAGACATATGATGCTCATTTCCAGGTTCATACTTGTATTTTGGGTTTCTACTTCAACTTGTTTACATGCTTGAATGTAAAAAAGTATTGTAATATTAAATGTTTTTGTATCTGGTACTTCCAGGATGTTCAGCTGCAGCGGTGAAGAGGTGACCAGGCGGCAGTTCAGTAATGGAGGAAACTATACCGCTGCTCTCCGGGAGGGATCTTTCGAGATATTTGGAGACAGAGTCACCAAACTAGGCACAAACATGTGAGACGCTGCAAAGTAGAAATTTAAATGCTAGTCAGTAAAAGTATAAAGCCTTCTGGATGAGTACACAGATCATCTTTGGCATTATGTAGCATTGAAGTGTTCATTCTCTCTTTTTCATCTTCTCTTTCAGGTACAGTGTAAGCCGCCCAGTGGAAACCCACATGTCAGGAACATCTAAAAATTCTGCTCAGCACACTAAGGTGAAACAGCTTCACTGTCAGCTCTGTAAAAATAATCCTGATTTTATGAATACACAAAATGTGCATGAACTTCATGCACATTTAACACCTTGTCTTTAACACCTTGTGACCCTGGTCCAGAGCTATACTCTGCTTACAGATGCACAATTATCAGTTGCAGGATCTTGTAAAAAAAAAAAAATAGGTTTAGCACCAATACTACTGAAGTAAACAAGCCATTGTGTATCAACAGGTCAACGTTGCTCCCAATCCTCTAGCCAAAGAGGAGCTGAACCTGTTGGCCAAGTTAATGGGAGGGTTAGAAGTTCAGAAGCCAGGAAATGCAGACAACGGCTTCCGAGTCAACCTCTTCGCCACCGATGAGGAAGAAGAGTGAGTCTCCTTTTTTGTTTGTGTACCGTCACTGGCTGGTGTGGCACTTGATCATATGAAACTGATACTAACATTGAACTGTTTAACTTGTTTTAATCAATCAAAACTAACATTGTGACTTTTTTTTTTTTTTCAGAGAGGCATTAATATCAAGACCAGATGACCTTTCATATGGAGTCATAAACATCCAAGCAACGAAGGTAAAGCTTAGTTATCTGTCCTCACAACCTGTTCATTTTAGTTTAATGTAATTGGATGTCCATTATTTGTGTCATGAAAATGTAATCTTTATTGTACATTTAGTGGCAAAACGTCTGACCATACCGTCAGTTTTCTGTCATCTAAGGGCAATTGCAGACTACAAGACTCTGAAAATCTGCTTCTCACCGAAAATGATGTCCTGTTTGTTTACGAGGCTAGTGATGGAGCTTGAGTGGGCCAGAGTTCATGGAGCCTCCCCTCCATCTCTCGTGTCCACTCAATAGGTCAAACGCTTATCCTCATATTAACCCTCTTTGTAGCTATGACGTTTGTTTTATTTTGGACTGTCTACTTTCCTCTGATTGGCTCTCATCCCATCTCAGTCTGGTCTCTAATGTGTCCCAACTAGTGCATCTTGTTTTTGGCTAGGGTGAAATCAAATGTGTTTAAAAAGTGACGTAGCGTCTGGGACAGCTCACGACGTGGGCAGGACCCGTCACAGAATGGCTCAAGGTTGTAGTTTTGTTTATCTCAGAACTGAGACGTTTGTCTGGGACAGACAAATCATGGATAAAGATATTGTAGTCTTTTACCCTTGATAATCAACACCCATGATAGGACTCAGGGCCAATTGTTAATCATCTCAATGATAGGCTATTACAGTACTTATACAGTCAGTGATCAGAGATTTGAGGCTTTGCCAGTCTAACAGGATTTACTGTAACAAGGTGTACGTTCTTGTGATCACCACTCTGGCACTGCGATTGACGGATGTCCACTTGTGATCGGGGTCATCCCAGATCCATGTCAATGTCAATGCCAGGTCTGAATGGGGCCGTTGTCTTTCAGGACCAGCAGGCCAATGCAGAGCTGGCCAAGATCATGGGGGAGTTCACAGAGTCTGGAGATCAATCTCCCAGTTCCAGCAGCAAAGGAGACGACCTTCTGGCCATGATGGACGGGCTGTGACGGGGTCACCCTGACAGAAATGCCCAGGGAGTGCGGCGCAATGCATCGTCAACAGCATGTTCGACTGAAGGCCAGTCTGCTGTCTGTACCTGCATATACACTGCAGAAACCTCACATGCAGTTAGAAATCCTTCTTCTTTGGGTGCTTTTTCAAAATGCAGGTGTGAGCCGGTGTTTCCATTGATTGTCAAATGACCAACTGCAAACTGCAGATTTGCATAGTTAAGTTGCAAAGAATGTGGTGAGCCCAGCTTTAAGCTGTAAGACACTGTATTTCTCATCTCAGTTTTAGTTGATTTGATTATTTATGGTCCGTAATTCCATGTCACACCATGTTAACTTCTGCTGTATTCTTATGAAGAAGTGATGATATTGTGGGGGAATCGGAGGAAACCCAAGTGCTCTTTCTGATGTGATTTGAATTCCCTCAAATCTTTATTTTGGTAAGAAATATGTTTATCTTGCATCACACTGTACGTCCATAAAACAGTATGAGGAGCCACTTGTAAGGCTTTTTTCACTATCCTGTGATGTCTATAGTCTTGACGTACGGCCCAGAAATTTGCTCATTGATGAGTATGTTATTATTATAGAGTATTGCAATTTAAGTGTTTGTCTAATATGTAAATATGTTTATTGCATACTTTATTTATTTAAATGCATTTTATTTGTATAAATATTGCTACAGTTGGTAAATTGTAAAATGTGCTATGTAGGATTTTTAATAAATAGATGAATGTTTGTTTTTACACATATTGTGTGGACCGTATCTTCGGCTTTGGTACTGATGCAATTGAGTGTTAACAATGGCGTGAACCTTGTAACAGCTTGTTGCAGTTTAACAGCTCTAACAATAGGGGGAGCTGTCTGACCTTTTATAATAATAATAAATAATAAATCGTGTAATGTGTGTGGTCCGTCCAAAGTGACTACCACACATTGCTACGGTGCATTTTTTTTTAAATAACTCACTTGCTGTAGGAGTATATGAGTGTATAGGGTTCACTGAAATGTAAAACAATAAAAGTGTGATTGATTTTATTCAGCTATAGCTACCACCAAACCAGAACAATAAAAGCAAGATGCTTGAATGTAATCCCCAACTAGACTCCCATCCACAAGCACAAACCTATGAGAATTGCTGAAGCAACAACTATCTGTATGCAAGATATTTGTGTGAAGTCTGCCTGCACATGGGTCAAAGTGAGATAGTCTGCACTCCCCCAGTAAACCACACTCGTACACACACACACACACACACACACACACACTTGAACGTGGTGCATACCATGCAGGCAAGACATGCTGAGACATTTCTCTGATCTGATCCGGGGGAGGAGGATTCTGGTGAGGTCTTCCGAATAATCTTGGCAAAGGAGAGACAAGAAACACTGCGTGCCCTGAGGATACAACCTACCTACAAAAACAAACAGAAACCAGAGCTCATGCCAGTCATCCCTGCAAGACTGTTCACCGGAGTCACCAAGCTCACTAGAAAACATGTCACCATAAAGATTTGCAAGATTGCTTCAATGTATTTCATAATCAGGATAATTCTATTTTTTTGGCATATTCATAAAACCATAAATGGGATTTCTAAGATAATGAATAACAGTCACTCGTTTTAAAGAGATGTACAAAGTTTAAATATTGCTAGAAAGGGAAGACTTGCACTGTTTGTCCCATTAGGGGGAAAAAAATGAATTTAAAAACAACAAAGTCTTTAAAGTACAGCAGATTTAGTTCCTATAAACACACCAAAAGAGATGCTCAAATGTGTTTCTCTCACAAACCTTGCATTCGAGTTATGATTCAGTTTCCTCTTTAAAGGCTGTGGGCAGGACACTGTAAAGCCACAGGATGACAAGTGTTTCATGTGGCAGGGGGCATATGCTCTGCTGAGTCAATGCAGGAAGACGAGTGCAACTCAAATAAGCATTTGCCATTTAGGTTGCCCTCTCTGTTACACCTGCCCACTGGTATGAAACTGGTAGCTGTGGGTGGAATTCAAGGTTAACAGTGGAGTCTAAATAAGGAACATGGGTGGGCTTTAATAAATGTCACTGTCATTCAAATGTTTGCTGAGTAAATGAGCACGTAATTTTCCTTTTGGTGAGCTGAATTGGTGGGTGTATTAGCAATGACATCCTGTTTCATTGCAATTTCGACACAAAGATAGCATTGGTACAGAAATTCTATGAGTAACTTACTAATTAAACTTTCACTAAGTCATTTGGTTAAAGTGAATTAAGTGCAATATGTGTCAGTGGAGAGCTTTCTATGAAGCAACAATGTTAAACCAACAGTCAAAGATCTCTTTATGCACAGTTATTCATGTAAAAATCACCTAAGTTTAATAGCTTCCCTGAAGAGAAAATGCTGTTTCACGTGAGAAAAAAAAGACTGATTTAGATAGGACTGAAGATTAATTCCATTTCATGTTATATTGCTCATTAGATTTGAATATAAGAGCTACACTTTTGCTCCATTTGTTTTCTGACGACCTCCTCCGGCCGGATGATTATTTAAACCTGTGTTTTTTTGTTGTTGCAGATTTTATTTATAGATAATCTAAATGCTTAGCTTGCAAAGATGCCTAATGTTAAACGTAAGAAGTTATGTTCTGTCTGACAAATAATCCCCCGTTACAATGATATGTGTGCTTGGAATATATTTGCATGCCACAATAAATAACTATGATAATGTTTGAAAGTGGTGTTGCTTCATAGTCCAACAAACTTTATTTTAATGGTCTAAACCTTTCCTGTGAAAAACAACTATGATGTAATGTCTTTGGTTTTGCAACTTGTATTATGCAAAAAATGTCATCATCGGTGCGCAACCATTTTCCAGGAGAGAGAGAGAGAAAGAAAGAAAAAAAAAACAGACAGGTGTTTGCATTGGTCGATCGCAGCTGTCAATCAAATAAGTGTGTGCGTCATTTCCGTTGTCAGGTGGTGCTGTCGCTGTGGAAAGATGCGATCAGCGAAGAGCAAGAGGCTTTTCCTTAATTGCTCATTTCAGTAACAGAAGGCTAAACAACCCCGAAACCAACCCTCTTGTGGTCTCGCCGAGAAGCTCCGCGTATCCACCACAGCGTTTACCCCAAAGAAACATCCATGTTGTAAGCGGACAACGCAAGACTTTACCCGGCGGTTTCGGCTCGAGGTAAGCGAGGTGGTGAAATGCATTGCTATCTAGCTTTTCTGGCAAAGCTAGCCAGCTGTAATGTTATACCCACTGTGTTTAAATGGCCTCCCGGCTGCTGTGTTGCCTCCAGGCTGGGCTTTAGCTAACGTCGCTCGCATGCAATCGTGATAGTAACACCGGTGGCAACATACGAATAACGTTACGTGTGTAAGTAGCCGTAAACCTAGCTAACCCTGTGTAGTTTGCTACGAAAGCCCAACTCCTTGTTGTGTTGTGTGCCCCTTTGTGTGGCCGGTGTGTGCCTGGAGCTCGGGCAGCGTCTTTAGCTGGCTATTTCAGCCAGCTTTGTCTGTTTGTGCAGACTTAGTACGACAACAAAGCTACGCAAATACACTGCGTACATATACATGGTAAATATGTATGTTTTGTGTTCGCGTAAGTAACCACTTCGTGCCAGACGTTTCCTACCCGGTGACACTAACGCACACCGTGTAAATGCGGGTTTAGTTTGCGTGGCTTTAAACGTCTCTAGGTGGTCAAATAGTAACGTTAATTAATTGTTGCGGGCAAAACACATTAGCACCTGGTTACTGGAGTTATTGGTTGCCTGTGGAGAGGTTTTGCACAAGTTGTGAGGCATAACGTCAGCGTTTTTACTCGTGTCGTTTACTCCAGAACTGAACGGTGTCCAGACCTTGTGGTCGCAAAATGGCACCAATCAACGTGTGACTGTGTGTGTGTGTGTGTGTGTGTGTGTGTGTGTGTGTGTGTGTGTGTGTGTGTGTGTGTGTGTGTGTGCGCGCGCTTTAGTAATTATATTTCGTCTTGTCATTTGTAAATGTGACCTCACGTACGCAGACGTGTTGTGCTTTCAAGGACGCTGTTTTTGCAATAATGTAGTCAACAACTGCAGTCAGGGTTATAGGCTTGATAGCGGTGGATGTGTGTAAGAGCTGACATGAATGATTGACATTTCATTCAAAGCAGCAGGATTGAAGCCTGTGTGACCTCCGGGTTGCCTTACTTCTTTGTCCTGTTTGATCTATTTGTGGGTTCATTGATTTTCGGATCATACTATCTCCCCCGGCTTTATGATCACTCCAGATTTGGTTATGGACTTGTATATTTACTACCTGCTCTAGTGTCCTTATGCTGTCTTTTGTCCATCCTGATACTATCTTGAGTTTTTTTTTTTTTGCAATCAAGCTGTTCTTATGGAGCCAGACAAGTGTCCTGGAGTCTGGGTGGGTGGATCCTGAGACACCTACATGGTTGTTTTGTTCAGATACTATTTAAGGAGCCCACATTTCTCGTGGGCACCGGCAGCGTGTCTCTCCTCCTCTTTTTTTTGTGTGATATGATTCAGAGGCTGTATCTGTTCTTGTCCTCCCTCTGGTACAGTCAGAGGCAGAGGCAGCCTTGCTTGCCAGATCGCTGGCTGTGCAGAGAGGCAAGGATAGCTGTGTGCTGTCATTGCGCTGATGTCATTTAGGTCAGTGTGCATTAGTTGGTTGCATTGACCTTTTGCTTCTTAGATGTGTCAGGGGTTGGCTCCACAGCAATATAGCTGGTGTTTGGTAGGTAGATGAATGGCCATGGGACCATTTGCAGTGTGTTGTGCATGAGTAGAGTCTGATTAGTGTGTTTTCAGGTGCTTGGATTCATATGTTTTTGTATTTTTTCTAGTTTGAGTCTGCTTATTTTACTCATATATCAGCCTTTCTAGCACTCAACCAACAATTTAATATTAATCTGGCAGCAATGGGAGTGGTATGTACATTTTCAATTCTGCCAACCTCCTTTTCTTTTTTTTTCTTCAGGAGCCTCATGAATTGCAGTAGTTGATTATCCATTGCTTCGCCTTGCATGCTCTAGAGTGAGATGCTCTCTTACTATTGGCAGGGTGACGGTGTCACCCTGGCCTGTGCCATAAATGCTGTCAGAAAACCTCAGCTCATCAGACTCAGTGGGTGATGACTAGTGGAGATGGAGACAGATGGGCGAGAGACATGATGATGACACTGTCTGCTGTCTGGGATCACAAAAAGCCTCATGGAAGTGAGAATTCATACCAGCCCATACTGACTGCCAACTGTCCTGCCTCCTCTCTGCCCAAAAACGCCAACTGGCGAGTGGCGCACGATTTAGTTTTGAAACAGGAAGAGGGCCTAATTCATTAAGAATATTACATTTCTTTAAGTTTGTTCCATTTGCAAGACTGGTTTCATATCCTGAAGTAGTTTTGGTCTTTGTCAGCTCTCCACTCAATGTCTGGTTTGCACTTTATGAGATATTTTGGATGTTATTAGTCTGAATCACCTCTCTTGTTAAGTTGGCTGACATATGCACACCACTGCTATCAGTAAGTGACATTTTTACTTCAGATATGTCACTTTGTGTCGCTTGTCTTGTGGACGTAACTTCTATGAGGTGATTCTTTTTTTCAGTTGATGTGGTGCATGTCAGAGGCTTGGTGGTGCATTTGTCTTACAATCATTGGTGTCATCACCTGGCCAGTAAAGCATTTCTGTCCAATGGAAAGTGAGGACGACAGCCGGGTGAATCATTCCTCTCGGTCCAAGGCACTACTTCCCTGTTACGGGAAACAGACGGGGTTTCATCACATAGGAACTCAGTCAGTAAACAAAGCATACCTCTTGCTCTCTGAGTTCTGGGAGGTAGATCTACTGTGGCAGTTAAAGTAGTTTGTGTAATGATGATGTGTCATACTGTGTCACAGGTCCCTCTGGCATGTGAATCTATTTCCTTATCGTGGTGTAAGGGCTTGGCTTTTTTTTTTTTTTTTTTTTTTTGTTTCGGCCTTGTTCGAACACGCATGTCCTTTCAGATGAAGGTATGCCAGATAAGCCGACTGGACAGATTTTGAGATAAAACACGCAGATTAAGAGTGGAAGTTTTTTTTTTTTTTTTTTTTTTTTTTTTTTCTTCTCTAAACCCATGTCCACTACAGCAGGAAATGCTGGAGAAGGAAATGTGGTTCAGTGCTGAGACTCAAATTTAAAAATGTGCTTTAAAAAAAAAAATAAAAAAATTCTGCGCCAGTGTCATGCCTTTACATGTCAGCGTTTGGAATTTAAATTGCAGATTGTGGCACATTCGCATTGCCTGTTGGGGAGATTGAATCTGAGGTGTCGCCCTTGACGCCAGCAGCCATCATTCTGAATGGAGCCGTAATGGCCTCGCATTCACACTGAGGTGTCGGTAAATGTGTGGGAGGGGTATTTAAAATAGGCTGGGAGGAGCTGCCCTGAAGTTTACCTCCTTTCTCCTTTATTCACTAATAAGTGCATTCTGTAGTACTACTGCTGAAGCTCTGGGTATGGTCTTTCTTTCTAAACAGACTGTTTATAAAGCCATTGCTTGGTTACAGATTGCTGCCACTATTTATTTCGTCATCGGTTAAGAGTTTTGTCCATGCGGTCACGTGGATGCTCTTACCATTGACTATCTTTATCCTGTGCACTAATCAGATTTATTCCCCTGTACAGCTCCAGTATGTCCAAGCGGCGCTCGTCGGAGAGGGGGGCTGGAGAGACATCAGGCAAGGCCAGCAAGCTTCAATGTCCCGGGATATCCGGCAGTAACGCCAAGAGAGCTGGGCCCTTCATCCTCGGTAAGGAAGCAACTATGTTTTTTGCACGAGCCCCAAAAGTATGAACATGGAATGCAAAGTTGTCTGAGTGGCTGAGATTGTACCCAGTGTGCAATTTTGTGAACATGTCATCTGTGTGTGCAGGAGATCGTGTGTGTGTGTGTGTGTGTGTGTGTGTGTGTGTGTGTGTGTGTGTGTGTGTGTGTGTGTGTGTGTGTGTGTGTGTGTGTGTGTGTGTGTGTGTGTGTGTGTGAGAGAGAGAGTCGTGGGGTGTCCCTGTGTATACGCACGCCTAGGACAAAAATGTGAAGAATTTCGCTGATCCCCCCCCCCCTGACATCGGCCAGAAAGGTCCCAGTCTGTGTTGGAGAAAGGTTATTTCCTCCCTCTGGGAAATGTCTCTGCCTTTCTTTCAAACTTCTATGTTTTCTACTACACGACCCCTCCACTATTTGCAATGCAGAGTGCCAAAGAAAACATTACACTAGGGGTGTTAATGGGTACGTGCACATGCGGCCTTTAATGAGTTGCGGTGGGAGCACACACTCCGGCCTGTAGCCTGCCTTTTGGTCATGCAGCTGTTTCTTTTCTTATCCTCGCAGGGCCTCGCCTGGGCAACTCACCCGTGCCCAGCATAGTGCAATGTCTGGCCAGAAAGGACGGCACCGATGACTTCTATCAGCTCAAAGTAAGTCGTTCTTGGTGGGGGTTCTCTTTCTCACAAACTCAGAGTTAAGCGCATGCTTCAATAAAAACGTAATTCGAAACAAAGCTATGATGTCCCAGTAGACATCTGAACCTTTGACCTTCCTTCGCTGGTGTTCATTTTATGGCCCCCTGTTTCCGTCTGGTGCAAACAACAAAATCTCAGCTGGGCAATCTGTTTATTGGGGCTATCCAATGTCTGTTACATACAGGAGGGGGCTGTAGAGGGGGGGGGTGTATGGAAGGGAGGAAGGTAGCGCCCCACCTGGAATGTCCACTTTTAACCCCCACGACCATGTAGTGAGTCAGTGCGTGACCCTCCCCTCATACCCGTGACTACAGAGCCTCCCTGTCTGCTGCACAGCTTGTTTGCTTTACCTATGAGCCACTATTTTAAAGCTGCAAACCTCTCATACCATGTCCACTGCACGGCTTGTAACTTCCTGTTAAATGCTAAGCAGATGTATCTTCCTGTAATGCCTTCAGTTATTTAACCGCTGTAGTGTCTGAAGATCAGCTTCATGCTAAATGGTTAAAGCTGTCGTTCTGCCGTCTGATCCGGTATGAGCTCTTGTCTTGTGACCTGCTAATGTTTGCTCTGTTCTCCCGTGTGGTTCTGGCAGATCCTTACGCTGGAGGAGCGAGTGGACTCCGCTGGGGAGACTCAGGAGGAGAGGCAGGGGAAGATGCTGCTGCACACGGAGTACTCCCTCCTCTCTCTGCTGCACAACCAGGATGGCGTGGTCCACCACCACGGCCTCTTTCAGGTAGACCGACACCTGCATTATTACTGTATTACTCGGCACTGTGTGTGCCGCGTTTCCTGTATATTTGCAAATGCTAAATACACCAACATTAGACGTGAAGACGTGTCTGTAACTTTTTATTGAGTTCAGAATGTGCCGTCACCGTGTAAGTGCAACTAACACCGTGCTCTTATCAGCCCGGTAATGGCAGCGGAGAGCTTGTCATTAGTCCTGCCAGCTGCTTGTGTTTTTCCTTATCAGGGTTGTTTCAAGGGAGAAGTGGGAGCACCATTTAAAAGCCATATATATCTGTAGCCATTCTCTATCCACAGCCCCATCCATTCATAATGACCCCCCCACCCACCTGTATTCCCGTCTGCCTCCTCCTTTAACTTTGTTATTGTTCCATCTGCCTCTTCAATCTCTCTCTCTCTCTCTCTCTCTCTCTCTCTCTCTCTCTCTCTCTCTCTCTCTCTCTCTCTCTCTCTCTCTCTCTCTCTCTCTCTCTCTCTCTCTCTCTCTCTCTCTCTCTCTCTTCTCTTTCTTTCTTTCTTTCTTCCCCCCCCCCCCCCTTTGTCTCTCTTTCACGTCTGTCGGTTCCATTCTGCCTGTGTTCTCAGAATAGCAGCATTGAGCCATGCACTCCGATTCATTTAGGCCTGCGATATTGATATTGGCTAATATAGTGCATCTCTAATGTGAGAGAACCAGTTCATAATGTACACTTTCAGAGGCGCTGACTGCAATTGACAACCTGATTCAGCTCTCAATAAGAAGTGGTGACTTTGCTATTTGGGACTGGAGTTGGAATTCGAGGAATGAGCTCTGTTATTCATCCTCCACCAACCGATGCGTCGGGGTGGACGTGTCTTATTCATTGGCTACATGATTGATGTCCTCTACCCTGCGTGAATCTATGTCCTAAGCTGAATGAATCGGCTCGATCAGCTGGCATCGTACAGGAATCCATTCAGTTTGATGCATTCATGAATGCCTCAACCTATATTGATTGGACGCTGTTGGAAAGTGCCTCTAAAATGCATCAACAACTCTGTTCACTTACAAAGTAAGTCCCTTCCTGAAGATAGCTGCTCACGCTTCTCTTTGTTGTTTTTCACCTTCCAGGATCGAGCCTACGAAATAGTGGAGGACATGGAGGCCAACAAGGTGCGCAAGATGAAGAAGCGGATCTGTCTCGTGCTGGACTGCCTGTGTGCTCATGACTTCAGCGACAAGACGGCAGATCTAATAAACCTCCAGCATTACGTTATAAAGGAGAAGAGACTAAGCGAGCGCGAAGCCATCATTATTTTCTACGATGTGGTGCGTGTGGTGGAAGCCCTTCATAAGGTGAGTCTACGATAGAATTTGTTAAACTACTCCAAAGAAAAGATGCACTTAGACTTCATCCTCTATTTCACCCAACTAAACTCCTGTTTCCAGGATAATTCACCCCGTAGCTACTTCCATCCTCAGCTATATGTGTGTGATTATTATTTTTACTAGTTGCGTGATACAACAAGTGAGTTGCCAAATTTACTTGCCCAACGTGGCGTTTTATTTGCCCCGGGCAAGTGGGTGAGGCTTAAAGTTTTGTTATACTCGCCATAGTGAAACCGGGACGCGTGCCAGAAAATGATGTAATCACTTTGTTATTGTTAGCTAGTTAAGTTCACATTTTACCTTGTGATTACTCATCTCCCATGTTCGTGTGTCACTCTCAAAAACAAACGCATTGTTTTGATACCAATGATTCACGAAGCACAATCTAAGCAAACTTTTTTTTCTTTTCTTTTTTCCTCTCGTCTCTTTCTTTCCTCCGTGCAGAAAAACATTGTACACAGAGACCTCAAGCTGGGAAACATGGTGCTGAACAAACGGTAAGATGAAACTTTCAAACTTGTCCAATCAGTTAGCTGGCCAATAACCTCTCCCATTATACCAGGTTAGGTATATTGCTCATACAGCTCATGTGTGCGAGTGGCCCCCAGCAGCCTGTATCCAGTGTACGTTTGGCTTCAAATCCAAGCAGGGGTCACATTCTCAGACTAAGACTGAGATCAGTGGTAGGAACCCAAAGCCTTGCTCTCGTGTCTGTGTCGAGCAAAGGCTGTTGATTTACTCTCCATGGTTGGATTGTTGGAAGCGGAGGGTGAACCGGACTCTGGTGCAAAACAGAGCAAAGAATAAGCCACTGCTTTGTTCTCAGTGGAAGAGCGAGCCGTGTTGTGTAGCTCACAGGACAGTGAGTGCACCTCAGTGCACCTCCTATTTAAAACCCTTTCCTAACACCATTTGCACAGAGTGTTAAGAGAGGTGTTTGTATTCAGGGTAACAGCCACTTTCACAGTGTGAAAGTGGCTGCTATCTGACTGCTATCTGGTACTTTATGCATTTAGGCAAGTTTAGATGATTCAGCTAGATTTTTGCATTGAACCTGTGGATGGTTGCCTCCAAACAGCAGAGGTCTGCACGCACTTTCTTGAAGACTCTGACAACCATCCCACAAAGCCGACCTTTTCATTTGGAAGGATGTGACCACACACACACACACACACACACACACACACACACACACACACACACACACACACACACACACACACTCTGCTCCTACGCTTGCTGAACATACCGTTGCATCCAAACATAGAGCATGCTTTCATCACGCACTAGTGAGCGTAGTCATGGAGTTGCCTCACAATGTACTAGGTCACTTCTTATACATTATCTGTCAGTGTGAGTACATGCATTGAGATGTCACGTTCCCGGCTTACCTTTTTACCACATGACACATCTCAGGTCAGAGCCTGTTGTGTCCTCCTCCTCCACCACCAGTAGCAGTAGCAGTAGTAGTAGTAGTAGTGGTGGTGGTGGTGGTGGTGGTGGTGGTGATGAAACCGGAGTGTTTTGGTCAGGGGGGGAAGGTGGTGGGGACAGGAGCAGACGAGCGGAACACTCCGTCCCAGCTGAAGACAAAGGAGAGTCCTGCCAAAGGCCCCATAGCTCTGAGCTGACTCACACACACACACACACACACACACACACACACACACACACACACACACACACACACACACACACACACACACACGTGGACACAGTCATCATTTATTTACCCTCTACTCTGCTTTTCCTCTATTTTTCTTTTACACCCCAATCCCTTTCCTGCTTTTATTGTCTCTTCGTCATATCCCCTTTCCCGCCTGCTTTATGCATCATACTTTTGCTTTGCTTGCATGTTTCCTCTTGTCACTCCACCCTGGATGTGTATGAATGTACTCTCCGTACGGGAAGGACGTGGGACAATTTTAGACGCAGACCGCTCCTAAAATCCCCCCTGTCCTCCCCTGCTGCCCGTCGTCACTCCGGGAAATGCACCGATGCCATCGACCAGCTCAGCAGTTTATACATGAATGATGTGATTTCCTCTTGCAGAGCCAGCTGTTATGAAAGCAGGACGTCATAAATGAATCTGCAGGGTTGTTGTATGTCAGATCTGTGTTGACTTCCATAGATGGAGACGCACCACAGCAAGGTGCTCTTTCTGTTTTTATCTCTTCCAGACAGTTTGCATCACCATATATGCTGTATTGTCTCAAGAATCGATGAATTTTGTTATATTATATTACTGTTTTTGAAACATGCAATGATATTAGACAAGCAGTGGCCATAATTCAATAACATCAACTTTAAAAAATGTGATAAAGAATTGCTTCTGTGAAGTTTGTGTACTTCTATAACCCTCCAAATCACTATTCTGAGAAAATGATCTTTAGAAGTTGTCCTGCCTTTAACCTCCCTTCTCGTCAGCTGTTGTATTTTCAGCAAACTGTTGCGGCTAGGGAGGATAAATCATGGGGGCTGTTTTGGTTTCTAGTTTCCCGGCTTACCCGGGATCACATGAACAGGATGCAGAGATGGTGTGGTCTCTCTTCGGTCCTCAGGGACCCTTGCCTCACGAGGCAAACATGCAATTTCATTTACCCAATCTCCGGTGCAAGAATAGAAGCTCGGGTCGTGATGCAGACGGACAAAAGAACAGACTCTTCTATAAAGGAAGCTTTTATGCCGAGGGTCCTTGAAGCGTCGCACTCTGTTCTGGCCCATCCCTGTGCAGATCACAAGGCCACTGTATGGTTATAGAGATTTGGATCACAAAGGCTGCTCAAGGGTCGGATCATATAAGTAGCTGGAAATTATTTGAACCAAATGTTCTAAGGGGAAATTGAGATTGGAGCATTTAGTCGAAAATAGAGTGTTTGACAGGAATTGGCTCCAGATGCTGTTATAGGAGCAGTGTGTGTGTGTGAGAGATGGAGCAGGGTGTGAAAGTAGGAGAGAATAGGGGAAGCTGTTGACCTCAGGCTTTTTAGAAAGCGGATGTGGGTGAGGAGTGTGATCGAGAGAGGACCTGGGCTCTAGCCCCTGGCTGCTTTTGTCTGCACTCATTTGCTTTAGAGTGTGTTTTCGTGTGTGTGCGTGTTCACCATGGGAGTGATCGTGTGGGTGCACTTGAAGTTGCGCGTATCTGTACATATTTTAAATCTGCGTGAGCTTCATATACTCGTTTGGCAACCCATCACCATGCAGGCTTAGTCATCGGAACAATTATCCCAAGCCACAAGTTGACTCATATGTTTGTCAAAGTGTAGCTTTTTATTTTCTCTTTCTCTGCTGAAAGAACACTGTGATATGGAACCGTCCATAGTCCCTCATCTTTAATACTGTCGGGTTCACTCCACCACAAGCAAACTAAGTTGACCTTAATGACTCAGAGAAAGATCTTCTAGTGCCACGTTGTTTCCACAGAAAGCAAATTAATCAAACATTGCTTGTTACAAGTGCCAGTGTGTCTGGCAGGGTTTTTATCTTTATGTCTCAGGCCTGATGTGTACCAACACGTAACACAGTGATGTTGATGATACTTAATGTCCGCAGGAAGAGCTTCGGGATTTGAAGCAAATTTGACAAATTTCCTGCTCTGTCACATGAGGCCATTGGCATAATTTAATCAGAATTTTATACTTTGAAGAGAGCTTTTTTTTTTTTGGCTTCATGCACCACTGAGCAACGTTCAAAGGAATGATTTGCACAACTTCAACTCTGTATTCAGTTCACTTTAAACATCCATGGCCGCAAACCGCCAACTTGGACGTCGCCATGTTGAGAGCCGTGTGGAGGCAATAGACACGCTCTGAATTTTGTATTGAAACCACTAAAGATCAACACCTGGAGATAAACATGCATGCAGAAAAATGGAGACTATAACAGCTGCTACAGAGGAATAGTACAACAGATTTACAAGGAACTACTGAATCGAAATCGGAAATTGTGGAAACATTGTGGACATGGAGACCCTCTGTCAGTTTATAGTGCTGGTCAGAATCTGAGATGAAGAATCTTGTGTTTAATTTTTAAAGAAAAAGACAACTTGTATCTTAACTGCAATGATAACCCAGGAAGATGGGAGACTTTCCTCGTGTAGACTGAGTGTGCACACTGTTTTGCATTTGGCAGTCATGAGATACTGATGTATTTTTATTAAGGCCCAGTGAACTGTGAGATTATTAAAACAACAAGGCATGCTTGCAAGTTCTTCTCATCTCTGTCAGCCTGTGTTCACTTCATGCTTTGAGCGATAAGTGCAGTGTCCCACATTCTAAACTTACATTTGTTGTGATGAGTAAGACTGTTTTGCCGTGGTTTGATCACGTTAAAGAGGAGAGTACTCGGTGTGTGTTCATCAGTAGTCATTATTTGATTAAAAATATAAAAGTTATTAATCAGGCGTTTTGTGTGTGTGTGTGCTCACAGGACTCACCGAATCACCATTACCAACTTCTGTCTGGGAAAGCACCTGGTGAGCGAGGACGACCTGCTGAAAGACCAGAGAGGAAGTCCGGCCTACATCAGCCCTGATGTATTAAGTGGTGAGTGACAAAACAAATGTGTTGCATGCATGTTGTTTTTATAGGACCGTTTATGTGTCGTACATGGTGCCAGTCAGACCGTAAGAACAGTGTTGAAAACCAGTCAGCATCACCCAGTTTTTGTCACTTTTTAAAAACTGACAGTCGCACCTGTTTTTGCAGCAGCTGATCATGTGTGCACACACGGGTGTGAAAACCTTCCTCACTTGCCCCTGATTTGCCGCGTCCACTTTAAGATGTGAAATAGAGTTGTGAAGCGTAATAACTGCAAGTGAGAAACAATTGTCTAATGTACATTATATACGCATACAAAATGCCAGACCTGGTTCTGGTTAGAAAAGTGACCCTTGAGATCCGGGTCCAGAAGGGATCCTGGGATTCTTTTTAACAAGCGTTGTGTAATGTTAAGCAGACGGTCTTGTGTTTGATTTTGTGGTTATTGGGCAACAAGAAAGGGTTTATGTTGCAATCTCGGATGTAGCTAGAAACGGCTTTTTTTTTTTTTAGTTTTTGTCTTTGTTTGTGTAATCATGGTGATGTTGCATTTGCTCATGGTATGTGTCTGCAGAGGAAGCGGCTTTCCTCTGTGTGGGAAAAAAAAAAAAAGAAGAAGCAGAAATCCATTTTATTGTTTCGCTTCGCAATGCTCATTTGTCACAGTAAACGTGCAGACCTGAGCGCCACGAACCAATCGGGTTGATTCTTAGGCCTTAGGCACTTCCACGGTAGACCCCAATGCCATGTCCAGAACATAGTCCTGGACAGTGCACAAGATTGAGAAGAATATGTATTTCAACAAACTCAGAAACTAGATGAAACCTGGGCCTGTATATCAGCATAACGTGACAGGCACACAATTAAACAGTGCCTCAGTGACTCACGCACTGATGACTCACTGGAGGGAAACTACTCCCATCTACCCCCTTCCCCTCCCCGTGTGTGTGTGTGTGTGTGTGTGTGTGTGTGTGTGTGTGTGTGTGTGTGTGTGTGTGTGTGTGTGTGTGTGTGTGTGTGTGTGTGTGTGTGTGTCACAAGCTTTAACATAATTGCCTGCTGCTGTTGCTACCGCCTGCCAGGCGCTAACAACACTGCCTATGGTCATGCACAGCCATGATGCTCCACCTTCAACGGCTCCAGTTTATTCATCGCCGATCCATGGCTGGTTTCAACGTTCAGCGTTGATGATGAAAACAGTTCCCAGCTCCCGTTTCAAAAGTCAGCGCTGGGCTGGACATTTCTATGAAATATATATGGATGTGGAGTCGTAGCTCCTGTTTGTTTACTCATGTCGTTAATCATTAGACCCGGTGATATGACAGGAATTCAACTGAAAGGGTTGATCACCCCTGAGTCACGCAGTCCATAAAACGTTGATTTGAATCTGTTTTTTTTGAGTATAGCAAAGCACTTTGCTGTCACCATATCAAATGCCTTCTGTTGACGTCAGACACTGATCCAGATCCCCTGTCCTTCCTGTCTCTCCAGGCCGGCCGTACCGCGGTAAACCCAGTGACATGTGGGCTCTTGGCGTGGTTCTGTTCACCATGCTGTATGGCCAGTTCCCCTTTTATGACAGCATACCTCAAGAGCTCTTCCGCAAGATCAAGGCTGCCGAGTACTCCATCCCAGAGTGAGTATTTGTCCGGTCCATGTGATATTTGTTAGAGATTTATACACATATGTTTTTACCAAATAGTTTTGCATACTTCATCTGCGATTAAGACATTATGTGCAGAACATTTGCTGAGAATCTACCACATTTTCATATTCAGTTTGGACCTGAAGAAATGACAGTATAATCTTCCAATAGTGGCTTTGTGACTAACAGTCACATTTCAATAAATGTCCCTTTCTGTCCTCCTCACAGGGACGGCCGTGTGTCGGAGAACACGGTGTGTCTGATCCGAAAGCTGCTGGTGTTGGACCCTCAGCAGAGGCTTACTGCAGGAGAGGTGCTGGAGTCTCTCAGTGGCATCATTGCCTCATGGTAATTGCTCCCCCTGCTGGATGTTTGAAAAATGTCATCAAACGTGTTGATTGTCAAGTCATGATTTATTGTTGAAGAAATAATTATAATGACTTTGTGTAAAACGTCTACTGCCAGCCGCCATGTAGGCAGATATAAGTATCTTGCTGAAAGTACATTTCAGAATGACAAGATCACTGGTGTTAATCATCATCTTTGTTGTGTTTTCCTAATAACAGGCAGTCTGTTTCATCGTTGAGTGGCCCTCTGCAGGTGGTGCCGGATATTGACGATCAGGTCAATCACCCAGAACTTCTGCAGGAGGTAAATTATTGGAAAAACATGACATGACCGATCTCAAATATGGATAAATCCAGATCAGCTAAAATACAGCTACTCAAGAAAGAGCACTACTTGGATGCAATTATGTATTTCTATAGTTTTCATATCTACATTACGTCCTTGATAAACTTGGAGAACATGTTTGATTTCAGCTCGGCTGTTGCAGCACATTGAACAGACTATATTTTCTTCCCTCAGGCCAAGGTGATAGAAGAGTCTTCACAGTACGAGTTTGAGAACTACATGCGCCAGCAGCTGCTGCTGGCTGAAGAGAAGAACACTATCCACGAGGCCAAGAGCTTTCTCACCAAGCGCCAGTTTGGCAGCATCCCACCTGTAAGGCGTCTGGGCCACGACGCACAGCCTGTCAGCCCGCTGGATGCTGCCATCCTGGCACAACGTTTCCTCCGGAAGTAGTCCCCCAACCACCCATGGCAGCCCCCCCTCCCCCCCGACCTCCCCAGGGAGTACAGAGACCTGTGGAGTCCAGAGAGGACTGAGGAGGATAAGCCCCCAAAACTGAACTTGCATACAGGAGGCCCGAACCAGGGAACAGGCAGCCCCCATTCGTAGGTGGGCTTTGCGCAAGCTAGGTGGAGCAGGTGTGAGTTGGGCGCCACAACAAAAACTGGCAATTTCAAACTTCACTCCTCGAATCCGAAGCCTCCAGCGAAACATGGAATGACCAGGAGGAAGATCTGAACCAAAGGTTCCTTTGCCCTCAGGTCACCCACAGTCAGATCTCACTGTGCAACCAACCTGACGGCACCATCCCACAGGAGGCTAACACAAGGCTCCGTCTGCAGTGTTGAAGAGACGTTAAACCCCATATTCTTCCTCCTCCTGTGAGATCTCCCTACTGTAACACCCCCCCCCAGTCAACTCTGGATCCCCTGAGCAACACAGGCCAGAATCATGTAGCAACCCCCCTCTTCCTAGTGGTTAATGGTATTGCCTCAAGTCAGATCACCTGATCACAGATGTCACTTCTCTATACCTCCATTCCACCCTCCTCCTCTCACTCGTTCCTCTTCCTCTCTATTGTTTACTGTACCGAAAATGATCGAGACTGGTCCCGTCTGTAACTCTGACTTCAAATCAATCTACCTCTCTGTCTCTCTTGTCTGTCGGTAAACCATGCTCACTGTTCTGAGACAAGGGATTGTAACAATGGAGTCTTGATGCCACCAGTGACATAAAGCATTAACGTTTTCTGTCAGAGTGATAATGCTTTGAAACCTTTTTCAGTGGTTTCAAAAACAAAATCTGAATAAGCTTTTTCTCATATTAACCTTAATAAGTAGCATTTCATCCCTACCGTTTGGATTGAAGATAATGAATATCAAAGAATGTGTACATGCATCCTTTTTGATATTTGCAGAATGCATGGTCTCCTGCTTTTGCTCATCCCTGTGGAAATCTATTAGCATTAGGCAGCTAGTGTGAGGTACCTGGAAGCCACGATGCCAATAACTGAATGGGAAACACTGTTGGATCCTCCCTGCCAAGGCATATTGATGGTAACGCTTCCTCAGTGCCATTATAGTGGAGATCTAAGCACTGTCATGTTTCTATTGCCAAAAATAATGTCTTAAAGTAACTCTTAGCCAAGGAAACTGGTACCCACAGCCTCATTCAGAATCAAATGGCTTCCAGGTATTCCAACTTCCCAGTTTCTCTTTATCAAGAAAGATAATGAGACGAGTGTTTTTAGTTGTTTGTTTTTTTTCAGTATGAATGTGAACTGTCACTCTATGCTTTGAGTCTGTGGAGCTGTTCACCTCTGACAGCCACCGACTCTTTAAGCTAACCTCCAATCATTGTGTTCTGTTATCTGGCCTGCCTCAGTGGCAGACACTGTGAAAACCAGAGCAGGCTTTGCTGAGACGGGGCTTGACTGAATGTTTTACCGATTTGCCATGAATGCTCTCTTTCAAGATAGAAAACTATCACATTCTATTGCCATTTCTCAAGCCTTCTCTCCAGCTCAACTCGTACATGCTTGTATTATCTCACCACCTAGTCTCTTTATACAGAGAGACTAGGTGGTGGCCGGTAATTGATACTGTAATATTTTATAGAGAAATGAAAATACAGACTCAGATTCTTAGTTTAGTTGCTGGGGCTTCTTGGCTATTAATGCATTCTTGTCTTTTATCCAAGGGGTTTCTTCAAACCATGGCAAAGCTACTAACCAGTGACTGTTAGGCATCTGTACATTGCAACTTGCCTTTGCGTATTGGTACCTGCTTTAGGTTATCTAGACTTCTTCCTATTTATAACTGATTGCATGAACATAGGCTCTGAAATATTTTCAAATGTCTTTACTTATTCTTTTTCCTTGTAATTTCATGTTGATTTATTTATTCTCTTGTGTAGACCGCCCATCCCCCAAATACTCGGCGCAACTTGTGCCAGTGTGACGGGGCCCTAAACCTCTTTGCTCTCTCAGCTTTAAGAAGTGTTGGTAACTCCAACAGTGGTTCACATTTTGATAATTTTCAGCCACATTCACGAAGGAGTAGCATCTAATTTTTGTGTTTCCCCTTTTTTTTTTCTTCTTTTTCTTGCCATTTATAAGTCTGTGGTCCACTTAAGCTACACTAATAACAAGACTGACTTTGCATAGTTATATTTTTTACAGAAAACAAAAATGATACTCGCACATTATCTTGATTTATAGGAGGGTGTTTTTTTCCCCCCTATCATTTACCCCTAAAAACCCCCACATAAGGCTGCACTCTCCGGTCAGTATGTAAATATGTACCATCATGAATGCGCCAGTCATATTGTATGTAGTTCCACCCAGCGAGACACCGACTCTGTTTCAACACATGCCGATCGACGTGCATTATGGGCCACGTTGGCCATCAACCACCACACCCAGAAGCTGAAATTACATGTAAAGGGAGCGGTCGGCTCTCTCCCACCTCAATGTGAATTCCATGGGTATACAGCAGTATTGTAGTAGTTTAGGTTGTTCATCAGAAGACGGGTGTTTCGTGAACACCGTAGCCATTGCTGAATGCTGATTTGTCTGTGGAAAGTGTTTTACGCAATCTTCCATGATGCCCAACTACAGATTAGTAACTAAAGGTTCAATAGACCCTTGATATAGATGTCATTTTGTCCCCGCCCTAAATCAAAAAGTGTTTCACTTTCTAGCTAGTGGATTGTACCACGTTCAATGTTTTCGTTTTACGGAGTTGTAATGGTAGACTGCAACGTGGACTGAAAAGCGTGGACATAGTGCGAGGTTCAACTCTGTGAAACACGTGACTGTTGCATGATTTTAAACTTGCAAGGTGTGCCAGAGCAACAGATTGAACATTTGCAGATAATGACAATTCTTCCGGTGTCCTTCAGGAAACTACAAAGCAAAGTAGATAAAACTCCCAAATTGAAGAAGTAGTAAAATGTTATTCATTTTTCCAAATTTCAGTTTTTATGATTTTCACTCTGCTTCTAAAGTCCTATGTCTGCAGTATGTAACTGATATATTGCTGACTGTTTCAACTGGAAACTTAGGATAGTAGTTGTAAGATAAGAAACGTGGTGTGGTTTAAACCCAATGGGATATGTGTTGTAAGCTGCTTGGTCGGACATGGGCATCTAGATACGGAAAACAGCGTAATTGTACAGATGAAAAACACGTTTGTATAAAAAAAAAACATATTTTTCTACTTCATCAGATCTCTACATGCATGTCAGCAATAAACTTTGATATGGAAACATTCATCTTTGTCTTTGTGTTCTGACACTTCCTTTTACTTCCAGAAGATGGAGCACTTTCTTAAAGAATGAAACTAAAGCCGGCAGTGGGACCACAATAATTAACGTTGGCATTAGGAAGCTCTACTGAACGTTAGTCTTTGTTGGCCTCCACATATTTCACTACCATATGTGGAAAATATAATCTAGAGAAAATGTTCAGTTGCACAGTGCCAGCCGTCTATATGTGCTTTTACATGATGTTGTCTCAGGCCTCTGAGGGTGAGACTTGTGTGAAGAATGAACAGAATAGAGAATAATTGAGTCTCTGTGCGTCTATACCGCCTCAGTTTTGTGGTGAGTCGGGTTTTGGACCAAAAACCGAGGTAGAGGTACTCGAACAGGAAACCGCCTGACTCTGACAGCACTGCAGGACCCTGTGGGCCGCTCTGCCAATTCCCCCACCTCAACTCAGGCCTTTGAACATACATACACACACCTACACACACACACACACACTCTTGAGCAGGGTATTAATTCAATTATAAATCCTGTCATGCATGCCAAAGAATACACGTGGATATCTCATCATACGCAGGCCTGACAGACATATTGGATTAAATCTGTCATAATGTGCAAATGTTTCATGTTAAGCCACTATGCAGCACTTTTTTTTTTTGGTCCTTTCTATAGCCCACTGATGCACGGCTAACTGTGACTCCAAAAAGATTTGAGCAAAAAAAGTGTCTCCCACTGAAGGGAATTTAATTTAATCTTAAACCCACAAACACTGTGGCATTGAAAGACAAATTAGGAGCCGTTTAGTCATTTAGTAGGTACTAAAGGCATAAATTATGTGCTGACTCACTCAACAAAAGAATAACGGGGTTATGAGTAACATTTCCCACCCTTCTGAGATCCTCACATCAGAGATTGTCTCAAGTGGGTCTCTCCTCTAGAGCGTTACACTCCTCTCTCAACACGTCAAACAGGGCGAAAAACTCTCAAGGGTCAAAGTTGCACAAAGTTTGTCCCCTTAAACTACAACCAGCTGGCTCTCAGGAGGTCCATCCTGGATTCATGTGTCTCAAACAAACGATTGTTCATTAAAGGCTACGTCAGACATCAGCGATGCTCTTTCTTAATTACCTTGGAGAGCATTACGTGTTCAGTTTCTCTAGAAAAGAGCTGGCTTTATCCAGCTGGACATGGATGACAAAGGATGAACAGAGATCCAGATGTGTGTATGTAACCGTATTGTCAGCTTTGTGTGTCTGTGTACTTTACTGGTAGCAGTGTATATAAAATGTTGAAAATGTATTAGAAATAATTGATTTCAGTGCACAGCTGCATCTGCTCGGTTAGTAATTATCACTCTGTGTTTATGTCTGTCAGAGTGTGTGAATGTGTCTCCAACTGTGTCCAGCAGGCCGAGGCTTTATGACCCCCCTGTCAAGACATTCCAGCAAACACTCAAAACCAAACCTCTTTTGTATTTGAGCAAAACACAAAACATGTGACTATTCACTACATTGAGTAACAGATACAAAGTTCTCTCAGCTGCCTAAGAAGAATAAGAAGACATGGAACTCGCTGATCGATGCCTCAAAGGGTTCAATATCAGCTTTCTTGCTGTTGAGAAGTACTGTACTGTACTTTTTACTCAAGTACTGTACCGGTACTTTACTTCCATTTTTTGTAAGTTTATACTTACCATTCCACATATTTCAGAGGGAAATGCTCATTTGTCTGGCAGCCTTAGTTACTTTTCAGAGTACAATTTTTCATACCCTGTCTGTCCAGTGAAACCCATGTATCTCCACATTTGTTTGTTTTGAATGTTTGTGATAAACTGAAGGATAAAGTGTTCGCAACTTGAATAAACTATTTAAAAAACCCTCTTCAATTTTAAGGTTGCTTTAATTAAGGTAGTAGTGGAGTATTTTCACTGTGTGGTATCAGTGCTTTTACTTAAGTAAAGGACCTGAATACTTCTTCCACCACTGTGAATAGCTGCTGGTGGAAGTTCCACCTCTGGACATGTGCTTCCACTGGATAATAATCAAACAGTGTTTAGCCTTTTCCAATCTCTGCTGTGTATGCTCTTCATCAAGAAAAAAGCAAGAGGAATGTTTCCTCTCAATGACAAAGATGATAATAATCTGTAAAGGTCCTTCAGGGTTGCAGTGAACACTAAACCCCTGAAAATAAAAGTGCTGGAAGTATCGATCATGTATCTATTGTCAGAGCCTTACTGAAGGTGCAGCAAATGTTTCATAATCATTACGATCAAAAGAGTTGCTAAGGAAATTTCATGACAGAATATGAGATATTGTGTTTGTAAAGTTGAAATTTTGGCCTGAAAGTATTGCTGGAGAGAAACTTTTCCAAAGTAGAAAAGGTTCAACTTCAGAGGGGCATTGATGCACACAGTTTATTCTGTTAAGGTGAAAACGGTTGGCCTGTTGGGGGGCTAACCAAAATCTTTATTATCCTCTGGCGACAATGAATATGAAGAATACATGTGCCAATCTGGCCAGTGGTTGCTAAAATATCTTGTTCTAGAAGATTGAACAGATTGATCAAACAACCAGCTGATAATTATCCTCTTAGCTCACAATACTACTTGGAGAAAAAAAGTGAATCTATAAAACTAATATCCAGTGTAGTAGATCCTATTTGAGGTGGAAACAAATGGAATTGCTTCAGTATTCTTCCACTTCAAAGACTCAAAAAGGAAAAGAGAAAATGAGATTAGCAGCATTATGATTTGTACTCACAGACATGCTAAACTAAGTTCATTTTTGTTGGCGAGCTGTCATGGCCAGAGTCATGGCCAGAGTACGGTCCCCAGATGTGCAACAAGGAAGGAAAACATCTGCTCAAGGTCTTTCTTTACTCATTTAAAGACACTCTGTTTTCAGTCTAGTTACTCATATTTGAGTGTTGTTAAAACAGATGATTAAACAGAAGATCTGAAAATGACAAACGCAATTAGTGACCACAAACGTATACATCTTCTGAAGTGTCCAGATATCCTTGTTTCATCCTTGTTTTCACTAACTTTACAGTTCAGTTGATTACAGTCACACGCCGCCGTGTTCTCTTAAACTTAATACTGTGTGACTTCAAATTCAGTGCTCTTGTTTCTTATACCATGTGAAGTTCTCTGAACATGATATCTTCATTTAAATCAATAAATTAAACGAGGTAACAAAGCTACTCGTCCTCCCACATTAAAGAGTGCAGTCTAATTCAGTGACAGACAGTGTGACTTCAGATGTGGTTCTACATCTGGTGCCAGCAGAAGCAAAGACTTTGTTGTGGCACTTTACACATGGTGTGCCCTACAGCAACGCCACCAGAGAACTGTCCAAGTCTAATACAGATCATAATTGTTTTATTGTGATGAACTGGTTATTTCTCTCAGCACTTAACTCTTTTTACATAAAAATACTGAAAATTGTGCCAAATGTTTGAGTGAATATATTTTTTATAGACCTCAATAATACCCTAAACTGCAATCGCAAATTTTGAATTAATCAAATTACGTAGTTAGTTTTCTTTCCGAGCGTTAGATAAGAAGATTATTGTTGTTTTTGTGTACAGAGTACAGAACTGGAATCAGGAGACACTTAGCTGAGTTATCTTAGCTGCTTCCAGTCTGCTGCATTCATGTATTATATAATTAATAGATTTTTTCCAAATTTGCCGGCATTTTGCCTCTAGCTTGTAAGACTTAGAATCACCACGTGAGCAGACGTGAGCCGTGTTTCCGACGTGGCTGCTCTTAGTTATGATCTAAGCGATACAAAATTGAAGTGTCATGTTGCTTAAATGTGTTGGTTTTGTGATAAACTGAAGGATGAAGTGTTCCTTCATGTGTGGAGATCATCCTCCTACATCGAAACTTGAATAAACTATTTGAAAACCCTTAGAGTGATATCAATCTTCCCATCTAACTCTTGGAAAGGAAAGCAAATAAACGTATTTCCCAAGAATCATACTTTTATTACTGTATTGTTCTTTTTTTTTCATCAACAGTCTGATATATATTGTGGGTTTGACTCTTACCAGAAGGTGTTGTTAATAAAGCCTCATGTGGACCCAGGGCACAACCCCTCTTACTCATATTCATCTGAGACCCATCAGTGAGCTGCAGGAGATTGTTTACAGCTGCTCTGTGTCTCCTTGTGACCTTGTGCTGTTTCTGTGAGAGACTGGAACACCTCTGTTTCTTGTCTCTTTTAGGATGACATCCTGGGACATTCATACATTCTGTAATATGTTTTCAGTATGTTTGCATTTGATGTGATACAGAAGGGTTGTGATGGTCCGTCCATCATTTGCATACTTTGCCTACACACATGGCTTTATTCTGTGTTGAGAAATAGCTTGCATAAATCTCAAGAGGAAGACGCTGTGAAGATCCCGACCAGCTGAGGAAGTTTGCTCACAGACTTTTTGTCTTTTCAAAGTCCTTTTACTATCTCTGAACTATTTTTCCTCTTCCCCTACATATGCAGCAAACTTACATCTGACTGAACTCCTTCTTCTCCCTCTATCTTTCTTCACCTCCTCACCTCATGTGTCAGGAAAAAAAGTGGTAAATCCACAATGGCGCAAGAATGAGTGTGTCATTTTCAAACTGCCCGCTAACTCTGAACATCTGGTCCTACAGGGAGGAGGGTGACCCTGTCAATGGGAGGCCTTGTCTCCCCTGTCGACACCATGAGAACAGCCCGCCACAAGGTGAACAAGGAGGCATGTGTGTGTTTTTAAATGCGTGACCGATAGTGTTCATACTGGAATGATGTTTAACAGGCATCGACTCACATGTTTGTGGATGGAGTTACTGTAATTTGAATTTTTCTTCCATCTGCAATAAAAAAGGGCAACCTTTCTTCAGCATGCAGCAGCAATAAAAAGGCGTTGAATTAATTAGTCAACAATGCACATCCGGTGCAATAACCAAAACCATGATCAGGACACATACAGATTTCACAACTGATCAGCATCTGATAAGCAAGAAAGTTCATGTGTTTAATGTATCTTAAAACTTATTCATCAAAAAACATGAATCAATAACATTATGGATATCTGTTCAGGTCATGAGGTGTGATAGGGACTGAATTTTTCCCTTTTCTCCTTTTTACTAATTTGTTTAGTGTAATGTCACAATTCTCCTGAGTTGATTGGAGGGTTATTCAGATCACCTGTTTCCTGCTCCTACTTAAGAATTGAGAGCAGCTTGGTGCATTTCATCGGCCAATCAGGGTGTGACAACACCCTTTTTTTGGGGCTTAAGAGAGGTGGGGGATCCCCAGCTTTCGGATCCTTCCTTGTCTCAATGCAGATGTCGTTTCAGCAGATATTTTCACCCAGAAATCCTCCATCCTAGGCCATTTTGAGACTTCTTTGCAGTCTTCAATTTTATGATTAAGGGTGATTTGGTGCATTCTGAAACCTAGCTGGAATAAATATTAAAGAACATCTTCTACTAGGTTACCTGCATCAAGGCAGGCCTTAGTGCTATCAGTGCCAGAGTGTGTGCTTGCCTAACAATATATTAAAGCCTGTCTTTTTTTAATGGGTTTTTTTCCATCCAAAAACTCTTGTACACATTTCATTATTATTGAAGAATGTGTTTTTCATTGAGAAGGCACTTGTGATACTTGTTTCCGAATATTTTTGTATTTTGTGGTTGGAAGCCGGTTAGCGAAAATCTGGGGAACCGCCACAGGCTGAACCTTTATGTTTCACTTTGTTTTATTTGAACCCTCCTCTTGATGCAAAAATAAACTACAACAGTCTTTCCACAACATGTAAAATGTAATAAATGTTTAATTGTTTTAATTGTGTATACCAGTTTAAACCTTAATATCTGAATGGAACCTCCATGTGTGGCACCATGTATTAATGACCCGTCACACAGAGACCCAACTGTAGGCATCTGAATATGGCAAAGTGCACTTATGAGAACCTTGGTGGGAAAGGGAAAGTTGTCTTTTTGAGATTACATAAGTCATGTTTAACTTACTTAAAATGCGAAAAAACTGGCAATTTAATGTATCACTAAGCAAAGCACATTTTGTCTTTAACGCTCTCCTGGTTTTACAGACAGAAACAGGTGTTTGTAGAATTACATGTGGTTCGGTTTCTGATCTATGAGGCTTCTCTCCTTTATGTGGGGATGCAAACGTGCTCCTTTGTTAAAATTGACACCTAATCTTGTTTTTTTGTAATTGCACCATATGCATCGTGTTTACTAATTCATTCACTACCCATTTACTGGGATTTAAAACATCCCGATGAAGGTGCATAAATGTATTGTTGAAATAAAGAAGAGTCTTCCAGTTAGTCAGCTAGAGATGCTGAGTTGTTGTCATTTGGTTCTTTTTACTTGTGCACATAGTAAGTAGTGACAGCACACTCCTCCTGCATGTGAACTGGTGTCTGACATTAAGCACGCTGAAGAGGAACTTGGCCTGAAAAATCACTGTACTTAGATAATGTTTCCACATCACATATTCAATTAATACACTTCATTTCTGAAAAGTCTCAAAAAGTAGTCAAAAGTTTGTTTGAAGGCCTCAATTTCTTCTTCTTTTTGACTGTTGGAAATGGAGATTTTTCCTTTGCAGTTTAGAGCTGCTTACATTATTTAAACCGTAGCTCCCTGTGCAGCTAGATTTCCTGCTCTGTAGCAGTGCAAACATTGATTGCAAAACTTGCTTTGGGACACCATTATATGAAATGGGACACTCCTCTGAACTAGGCTGATGAGATAATATATTCTTTGTCATTAAAAAAGCAAGACTCAATCAATGTAAAATCAAGTGGGAACTGAATGAAGAGGCTGTTTGGTTTTATCCAAATTCAAAATGACAGAATCAGGTCCTGGCCTCTGAGACACTTTTGTGAAGGAACATTTAACTGTCCTACAGTCTGATGTCTTTGTTCCTTTTACTGCCCTCCAAATGAAAAATACTGAAAGTGAATGTGTACAATCCCAAATACACTTACATCCAAGCCATTCCCCAAAGTTGTGGGTTTGGGGAGTGTTAGCTTGGGAAAAGAGCCGCTATCCATCGCGGGTGATTACGATATTGCAGCTGTCCCCACTCAGCACAGTCAGCGAAGAGAAAACTGTTAATGTATGCTGTGGAAAAACTCAGGAAAACTTAGCTGTCTGTCTGAACCTCTCTGTCTCTAATGATGCTTGGACTCATTCCACATTCTTCCTCTGACATAGAGACATAAACAGTAGAGACACGTTATTAAATCAGATACTGTACTTTCCTGATGGCAGCTGCGGCGCAGAGAAGTGCGAGAATGATGACTATATTGGGAATATAAAGGTTCCATTTGACTGGATGAATTTACAGCTACACATAAAATTTATAGCCTCGTTTGGATTCATCAAGATCCTCTTGCCTCTAACGTAAACTTTTAGGCTCTAGCAACGGCAATCTCTGCCGGCCAGTCAGTTGGCCCACCACTTTGGTTTAGTCTGAAATATCTCCACAATGTTTTAGATGAATTGCCATGAAATTTGGTACAGATATTCATGTTTCCCCCGGGATGAATTGCAGAAACTTTGGTGAACTAGACTTTTTTTTTATCTGCCTCCAACAGCAGGTCAAGATTTCAATTCGTCCACTAATCAACGGGCCGGTGATGAGATATCGGCGGTTTGATCCCCGGCTCCCCCAGTTGTCAAAATGTCATTGAGCAAAACATTGAACCCCAACTTGCTCCTGACGGCTGTGCCATCGGAGTATAAGTGTGAATGAGTTTAGGATCGTGACGTGCAGGCAGTACCTTGCATGGTAGCCTCTGGCATCAGTGGGTAAATGTGTGTGGGTGAATGCTGGCATGAGTGTACAACACTGAGTGGTTCAGACACTAGAAATGCACTTTACAAATGCAAGTCCATTTAGAAATGACCAAAATTTAGGTTTATGACCAACTGCCTGCGAAAATAAACTCAGCTTTCCAATCAGCCTCAGCTGTACTGTGTGTTAAATGATAATTAGCAAATATGCTAACATGTCAAACATTATTTAAAGCACCGCTGTGCCTACCGCCTCACAGTCGCTAGTTTGGCTCTAAACTTTTAGTCCAGTATATCCATAATTATTTTCTTTTTTAACCTCTGCCTTTTTTGTAATAAATAATTGTCTTTATGTTTTTGTTCATGCACTATCTGCATAGAATGAGTTTTGAAAAGTAATTATGAATGTCAGGACCTTCTCGAGACATCTCTATAGAACTTTCCTGAAATACAATATGTTCAAAATTGTTTTTGTAAAATGCCAATTGTTTTCTCTGTTTTCAACACCTTTAAAAAAGCTCTTTTTACTTTGACACCACAACTTTTAGTCAGCTGAACATGTTGAGGAGACAATGAGTCTCAGCATCAGACGCGTGGGCGTTTAAAAGCTGAATCATTTACAGAAATCAAGTGATTTTACTTGGCATATAAGAATGTGGAGGGAAATAAAGCCCACCAGCAATGTGCTGAGAAACCACAGGGCTTTATGCTCGTCATTATGCCAGTAAAGACACTAGATTACCAAAATGTTGATTAAATTCTGACTCTCGCATCCTCCTCCTCTTCCTGTTGAGTGCCTCTCACTCCTTCATCCTGTATCTGTTGGTGGCAAACAGCCCTTGGATTTCCTCTCACTGCCCCTTCAATAAGGGAGCTTTGGTGTGGGCGGTTGAGACATGTCTGTGTGTGCTGTAAATATATCTTCTCCAATCAAAGCGTCAAACTTCAGAGCTCGGTCTAATCTCTGAGACACACATCAAAGAACAGGATGAAGCAGACGAGTTAAGTGACAGAGAGAGTGAGTGCACGTCTCTTCAACTTTGGGTAGTGTTTGTAGTAAGAAGGAGTTTATGATTTCATTTATGCGATAAACAAATATGGATTACACCATATTGCATGACCTTTCTCTACATCCACATAGTGTCTTAGTTTAAAGGGACACTGTGACTTTTGAAAGATAAAATAACAGTTTGTTGCTGGAGTTAAGAACCACAAAACTCTGTAGCATAAATTAAAAAAAAATGGTCAGTAACTGAAAGTATACCAAGATAATATGTTGTATTAACTCAAGCTTCAAGCGGGTCAATCTTTAATTTAGGCCATAATCATTTCCTTAGTTTGGTATGTGTATGTGTACCTTTATTTTCAGATGTTTCAGCATTACAAACTAGTACATGTTGACCTTTTTGACAACCTCACCACACATTCTTTGACTTTGTTGCATGAGAAAAACAAAACAAGTGGAATAATTCAAGAACAGAAAACAAAAACCCACCTACACAAGTACTTCTTTTTTTTTGTACCTAGTGTTTCTGTTTCTCTCTGCGCCATCACTCTTCCCACGGAAAGCCAAAAAGAACCGGAGGTAGTCATTACAGGCTTCCCAGGGCATCGCTTGAATGACTCCTCAGGTCTATTCTTGCTCAGCGAGAGAGAAGTGGGTGCACAGCGGTTCTTAGAGTAGACACTGGGTGACAAACATTCACATAGGGTGTAATTCTTGTGGTTGTGTCTTCAACCCCAATGAGGCATGGGTGGAGTGCCACTTACTAAAACCCAACCAGGATTTCCCAAGTGGTGCCAGGCACCTATGGAGAAGAAACAAGTCTGGACCGTTACTCTGGCTACACGCTGGCCCAAATGTGAATTCCTCAGGGGTTTGGTTTGGGATCGGTCCCATGGCTGCTGGTTTGCTTTGCACTTCCATGGTTTTTGTGTGGGGTCGCAACAGCAGGATGGATGTAGGAAACAGGAACGAAGTCTCCAGATGTCTGTCGTCAGCACAGACCATGTCCATGTTTGGAGGAGCCCTGTGGCTGCTACCTGGTGGATTTTTTTTCAGCAGACTGTTTTTCTACATGCGGTCACTGTCAGTCATTCCGGAGGTTTGGTTAGTTACGGATCAGTCTGGACTCTGTCATGACAGGTCTCTCAGTGTCCAAGAAGCTAACTGTGTGTTTATGTTGTGTTTGTGTTCTGCAGCTACTTTATCTGGAGATGTAATAAAATACTATTTCCTGTCAAACTTTGCTAACATCACAGTTATGTTAACACTTCCCTTACACGCATTAAGCTGTGTTGCATGCATAATTCATAAGCAGCACACATTGTTTGAAAATCATTTAGCATTTTTGACAGAAATAGATGACAGCCTGAATTACAGCACACGCAGGGTGTGTACTTTGGCTCTGTTTAGACATAGAAAATTAGGACCTGCTCTTTTCATGCCTTTTTAAAGGCAGCAGTGGCTGAAGCTCTTGAGAGGCTATCATTTCCCCTGAGAAAATGATTGTATTTGAAAAGTGTGGCAGCAAAGCTATATCATTTCTGGAAGTGACGCACAGTGTTGTGTGTGAAGTACACTGAAATAACACGGATAAAGGAGCAGTTTCCGAAGCCTGAATATTACACAGATGGCATCTCTTCCTGTGTTAATTGAATTCAGAAACCAAAAGAGCCATTTCATCTCTGGGAACACTTTAAACTCTGCATTGCCCTTTTTTGTGTGTGTGTTTGATTTGGAACCAAACACTTTTATGTTGTAATTATTAATTTGATGTCAGTATTGAACAAATCAGTGATCGGACGTCCAAAACTTCCTCCACTTAAACTAAGATAAAATAGAAATAATTGTTTGTGGAGCCAAGAATTAAAAGCCATGAGCTCAACTTCACTTTGCTTTCAAGCTAGAAATCTTGGTGTAGCAGCGGCCGAGAGCTAACCAGTAGGGCACGCTCACATGCACGAACATGCACTAAAAGCATGTGCGGCCGACCCGGCTATATCAACAAAGCAAGGAGAAGATCGGATAACAACACACCCAGAGGGTGAGCGACTTCACTCTCTGCCCAGGGAGTGAACTGATGGATCTGAAATTATTGAGACTAGACACCTATGTCTTGTTTTGAAGATGGATTCTAGTGTCAACACGATTGATACAAAAGAGGAGATCAGTTTCTCTTTACTACCAATTGTATTTCATCAAAAAGCAGAACTCTCTGTGCAAACAACGTTCTAGTGTACTCGTTGCTCCTCACTGTTTTGTGTGCATTCAAGCAACAAACGAGCTGATAGTTACCAACACATCATGGCTGAACGAAAAAGGAGCATGCTTGGAGCTACTTCACAGCTGTGATTAACTAAAAAGAAAACGTATCTTATCTCAACAGTTAAACATCTGCACTTTGTTCATATAAAAACAAAAACATGTTAGCACATTCAATTTACAAAAATAAAAAAATCATATTTTTATAATTTGCCTCTAAAAAGTGCCCTGTGTTTTAACATGCATGTGATTTAGTAACTAATTATTATTAGTTATTATCATGAATTAGTAGAAAGCAACATGAAAGCACATAGGCCCAAAGTGCTTATAATAAATAATAAAAAGTATTGCTATAGATATTGGCGATTCTGTCCCTGTAGTACCTGATATCGGATCAAAACCACATTTTGCGGTGTCGCCCATCCCTATCATAAGATTACTCTGCTTCTTCTTTACATATAGCATGTTGTTTGCTGCACCTTTTAAGGACGTATGTCTCAGCAGTAGGCTTGACTGTCTTTGCAGGTCCCTCTAAAGACCCCATCAGACAGCTGCTGCTGACGTCCTCACTGTGATCAAGAAAGTGGATCACAGGCCAGTTCTCATATTTTGACTCTGGCTTCCTGTTTGCTTTTAAAACACTTCTGTTGTCATAAAGCACTGAATAGTTTAGAGCCAAAATACATTTCATCACATTATGAACTAGGACAAGTTTGCGTTCTGTCCCCAGAGTCAAAATTGAGCATGGAGAGGCATGTGTGGCTCAAACTCTCAGTTCTTTTAAATCAAGGCTTAACATGTTTCTGTTATGTTGTTATGTTTCATTCCATTTATTTATATCATTTAAAATAATATTTATCTGTTTCTTTTATATCCTGCCATTATTTCTTTTCATGTCTTCTGTAAAGCAATGTGCATTCCTTGTTGTTGAAAGGTGCTCTACAAATAAGCTTCTTTTCTTGCCTTGATTGGCAAATAAATAGAAGCATGAAACAGAAACTGAAATGTCTGAAGTCTCTCTGCACATAGTGAAACTTGGACTCCCATTTTGACCAGAACAGTAACTTCTCCTCCATCTGTGGAATTGCTTTGCACCAAAGCCCAGAGTGCATTTTTTTGCTGCAGTGTTCTTGTTGTAAATGATCCCTGGTACTGTAAAATAAGCTTTTAGAGGGCCTGACTGTTATTTATTAGGCTCCCACTGACTCCATTCCTCCGTCATCTGCACTCACACCAGTCGCCACCTGAGCAGCGGGTTCAGAGGCTTTTATTCCAAACACCTGGAGCGTCGGGGATTCAGACGGTGAACGGTACCCGGACAGATTAATGTCTCGGGAGAGTGGCGAGGGATCAGTTACAGAGAGGAGAAAAGAAATAACTTTCAAAGGCAACATCTCAAACGTCTCTGAAGATCAGATGAACAGTTTCTCTACTGGTGTGCGGATTGGGAATAAGTATTTTCACAATAACACTGTATTTCATCTGCGTAGTTGGTGCCTCCCTCAACCAACATGTTTATAATCAAAGGGAGAATGGTGTCCTGGGAAATTATTAGATTTCATTTTTTCAACTTTGACAAGGTGTCAGCTGTATTTATGCTCCAATATGTATTAAAACTGGCATAACAGCCTGTGGTTTAGAGTTCAAGGCTTCAAGCTGTGTTTATTGTTCCCACTACACACCTGTATGCATCATCTCTCTCACCCTCACACACACACACACACACACACACACACACACACACACACACACACACACACACTCTCCCATTGCTTCAAGTGAATACTTTGTGGGCCTGTAATGTTTTATTTTCTCATGTGTCCTGGGGTGAACTCAGCAGTCGAGCTCTCCAGATTGCACGTCTGGCCTCGAGGAGCCTCCAGGCTATTAACATTACCCCCTGTACTGTACTGTCCAACCAAACAGTCGTTGATTCTATTTCTGGATGCTGAAAATGACGCGACCATGAGTCAACTTGAGCTAAGAATGATGAAAATACAGATTGCTGTTGACCAAGAGCACTCCTTCGATAAAGTTTGTGTAAGAAGACATTGTTGAGGCCATAAGGAGAAGATCCAAAGGCAACTACAGTTACACGTACTGTATTAAATTAAAGGTCTTTTGATGTAATTAACATTCAATGAAACCTAATCAGAGGAAACTGTTTGGTTTGGAATCCATATAGATGAATGTTCAAGCTATAGACATTGTTCTTGGACGTGGAAGGCAGATTTCACTAAATCCCTTTAATTTCCCATCGATCCACTCGCTTCATCCTCATGTTACAGCATTCATGCTGCAGCTCCTCAGATTGGATCCAGAAGAAGTGCGGTCGAAAAAGCAAGTGGAGTAGACTTCATGCTGTGAGAGAGGTGAACCGTCTGGGGAGGGGAATCATGCAGTCTTGGCCTGCTTGCATTATAGTCGGGCGCCACAGCTGCAGTGCTGGAATTTCATTCTCTCAGAGGAGACGTCAATTACATTTCAACCACTGAAGCAAAAGACAGGATCTCCTTGGAGCGAGTTTGGATCATGGACTGTATATAGGAAGGATGGGGTTACTTTCGGTGCATAACGAATGAAAGACTTCATGCATTTTTCACAGATATAAAATCAGTCCAACTAAAAAAGACAACGATTAAACACACTAACCAATAGATAACATGTCAAGCCTCGCCATCTTGTGTCCTTCGCCACGGAGGTTCTGTTTTTTCACCTCGGTTGGTTTGTTTGTCAGCAGAATTACGGCATAATTACTTGTCTGATTTTCATGAAACTTGGTGGAAGGGTGAAGCATGGGCCAAGGAAGAATTCCTTAATATTTGGAGCGGATCCGATTCACAGGACGGATGTACAGATTATTTTTCACTTTCGTTTACACAGCTCATTTGGCCTTGGCTAAGGTCTGCGCTACTCGAGTGCCCTTTTAGTTTCTATCTAAAAACACCCGGAAGACACAACAGCACTTTAAAAGAACCAGTAAAATTGAGAAGCTTTTGCATGTGGGCAAAGGATTTTGGCTGTTTTCCTGATTGCAGGTCACTCATTACATCCCCGATAAGCATCGCACTATGCTGTGGCCGCACAAACTCTGGGGGTTTAAACAGGAAACTGATTGATGAAGTCTTGCCCGTTTGTTTTCTTTCAAGCATGCAGCCTCAATGTAAACACCCTGACACTGCACAAGCTGATTACAAGTGAGGCAGATGGTTTCCACTCCAAGGGAGTTATGTTTTTGCATTCCCCTGTCAGCTGAAAAATGCAATGCAACACGTACACGCGCATGCACATGCAGTGCAATTCATAAGGGTGTAAGCACACACATATTTGCGTGTGCACACTTTCACTAACCGCACTCCCTGAACTAGGTGGTGCTCGAGTTAGCGTGCTTGAAGGGACCTTCTATCAAAAAAACAATGTCTGTGAAAAGCATGGGATTGTCAGGGTGGATTTTGTGTGGCTGTTCATGCAGTGCTGCGTGTGCAGATATTTGAATCCCCAGAGCTTCACTCTGATTAAATAGTTTTTTCAAAAACCACCAAAATTTAAATTTGAGTCTTGAAGATGGGTCTCCACATTCTTCATATACTGTATATCATCTTACTCCGACCTGTCTGTGCGGCAGACATGCTATCATGTTAATAAGAACAAATGGTTCATGAACTCTGTCGCTCTGCATTTTGAATGACAGTAATAACAATAATAATAATAATATATAATCTTGGCTGCACCTGAAGGAAGCAATAGATTACGATAAAAAGGTGCTTTGAAATGGGTTCACAAAAAGATGAGATTTGTCCTGTACATGTCAGCTCTTGCTCCAGCTCCTCAAAGGTTGGAGAAAGTCATTAAGTACTTTATAGCTGCTAACCCCAAGGTGTACATGCATCCACTGAAGACAGATGCTGACAGATTAAAATCTTTGAGAATTCCTTCACTCTGAATGAAGCCATTGGCTCGCAAAAATTGTTTATTTAATTTTTTTCTTCGAAGAAAGGAGGGTCACGCTCATCTGCAGGCTAAAGAAGTTCTGTGAGAACAGAGCATGGAAGGACACCTGCTTCCCTAAAAAAAAAAACCTCGGGTCTTGAAAACAGAACTTGTGACAAACTTGTTCTGGCACATTAACAAGCTGTTCATTCACTTTTTGACACGATTTTGCTCCACCGACTGTGCGACGGTGTCAAAGTGCTTGATTTCCAATAAAAAGCAGCTCAGCTTGTTATCACAAGTGTCCATGCGTGTTGACTGTAACTCCAGGGGCTTGTTCCGGTGAAGAGGTAAATGACCAGCAGGGCACAGCGGCGACCACAGTCCAGATGGATGCCTCTGACCCAAAACTGTTGATTTAGTCAACCATGAGTCAACAGTTCCCAGCAGAGGGGGATGGCAGGATGGAGGGACAGAGGAAAGGAAGTGCAATGGTGTTGAACGATTACATGGGGCTTAAGCTCCTGGGGTGGGGGCAAACAGGAAGCAGATGCCTGAGTGATTCAGAAGCAAAAAACGTTACCAACTGATGTCAGTGTGGACTGCTGTAATTATTATAGTGTTGGCGGATGTTTGTGTGTGTGTGTAAGATTGTGATGTTGGTGTGCATGAATGATGTGTACATATACTGCACTGATAATCTCTAAAGTACAAAATATGCAGCCTGCAGGCTTGAAAAGTTTAAAGCTTGCGCTTTAGAAATGACTTAAACTGAACAAACTGTTTAATTAACTTCAAATGTTACGGTAGTCTGATCACTCATAGTTTGATTTTGAAACAGCGCCATATTTTCTTTACAGTATAATCATGTTCCAAAGAAACTTCTCCTCCTGCAGCATAATCTAATTTTTGCTGTCCTGTGGACAAACTTTGTTGCGGAACACACTGAAGATATGGATGAATGGTGAAGAGGAGGATTCTGGTGCAGGGATGGTTTGAGAAGTTTCAGTGGAAATTTTAACATTTTGCTTTGCTGGGTAATTGATGGGATGCATGTAACAGTTGTGAATCCAAGCTGATTACAGTTGCCATCCTCAGTGAAGAAAGAAGCTACAAACTTGAATTATTCAGAACGTAAAGGCTCCAGTAGTATTTGAGTATTTTTTTGTGGATTATTCCTTTATACATGCACTACTTCATCTACCTTTCACATCTGCTTTTTCTCTCTTCTCTCTCCTGGCCTGTTGGATCCTGTCCGCAGTATGCGCTGTCAAGTAAACCTGCACTCTGACTATCAGCAGTGTTGACTTTCAACCTGGCTCAGCTCTGCAGTCCCCATCAGCAGCTGTCTGTGCAACCGTGTTATTATCTCGATTACACTCCTTCAGCACACTCCTCCGGGCTCCACCTTAATGAGAGGGAGGCAAAAAAAGACAGCATCTAATGGCTCTGGCCACCACTATTGGACACACACTGTGCATACACACATTTAAAGGGCACACACTTGCATATATATGTAAATGCAATACACTTATACTTGTGCATGTAGCCACACCTAGGTTTTACACTGCTGAAAAAGTCTCCACACGCGATCACAATTGACTTAAGGGCATCTTCGTTTTGCAAGGCATATGTGCACCGTGCAGCCCGGCTCCAGTTCATGTTAGACCCTTCACTGTGGGAAAAGCATGAATGGAAACAGATTGTTTGTTGACATATTATTAATGCCAGTTTCTATGTCATTATGTGCAGCCTTTTGAGAGTGCTGTGCTCCCAAGGCTGTACAATTGTTTGTGGCTTACAGCCAAAAAAAAAAAAAAAGCCGACCTACCACACATTTCTGCTTGATGTTTCACTTCGACTTGTTCTCAGCCGTCATAAATACCAGTGAGGGCTTGTATTTTTAGTTCATGTCTGTGGGATAGTTCAAGCTCAATTCCAAATAGTCTATCTATCACTGTGAATGTGTTTACAGTGCATGTAAAGATAGGAGTGGTTGTTTTTATAAAGGGGATGACTGTGAGTCAGGGCATCCTTTGGGAAATTTATGGTTCCAGGACTTATATTATGGTGGCACAGGCTCACAGGGGAAGGAGCTGTGTGGATTTATTTGGCACCTGATTGGCATGATGACTCTCAGGAGGATGACTATTGGCTAGAGGGACTAACTGACAGGGTGAATAAGGGTAGAAATATTTGTTTTCATAATCAGACATTTTAAAATCTCAGTACCATCGTTTTTCCTTCTGTGATAGTTTGCTTCAAAATGAGCGGATTGACCTCCATGTGCACATGGCCAGCAAAAGAAAGAAAATTGAGTGTCCCTCTCTTTCTGGAAGAATAACAGAATCGATCATTAGAAGTCTGTTTGTGCCATTAGCTCATCATAAGGTCTTCACATGCTTTTAGGCCAGGGCCTTGAGGAGAAGCACTGCACTTAAACAAGTGACGTTTGTAAATTGTGAAGCCAAACAGTTTTCCTTTTCAGAGAACTTATTAACTGCAGGCACTGCTCTTCCAATGGGGCCCATGAAATACAGAATGCTTTGATGATTATGTTGCTTGTAGGACAATGGTCCCAGTGTGAAAGCGTGAATGACAGCACACGATCTGACCGTGGTTGACCAACGCACAGACAAATGGCACACAGTGTGAAAACTGCGTTTCTGAAAGTTTTACCAGAAATGCTTTGACATAAATGTGAGTTAAAGGGAAATAATGTTGCTCACATGATGCAGGCTGATTGGTTCCTGCTACCATCCTTTAGAGAGAGTGAAAGTAACCTGTTAAATCAAACTGAAAACAAGCTTCATGCTATATGCTAACATGTCATACTATGGGACAACGTGCTAATCTAATTAATGGGTATTGAAGACCGATCCGAAAAACTACTGGTGCAACATGCAGTTGCAACATCTGGATTAGCTGTTTAATTATGTTACTAGATGTGTAACACATTTAGTGTAGTCCAATGCAATAATTTAACATTCAGAAATTATTTTTGAAGCATTTAAGTATTGTTTGCTAATGTCAAAAAATTATTTCCATATTCATGAAGGCACGAGAGGCTTCCAAACTGTTCCGATTCTTTTTTTCTTCTTTTAAAGGTGTTATTAATCTTCTTGTCCGTTTTGGACCACAAACAGTTAAGTATTAGTAAGTCTGCCCCATTTGTTTGTGTGTACTTCTGAAAAGCCCTGCGGCAATTACACAGAGTTTGGAGCTTTCACTTACAACATGTGTGGTTCTCAACAGTGTTCTGGTGCCTGGACATCAGTGGGGACAGGAGGGCAAGGGCTTGTAGAGAGTGACGATGTAATGTTCTATCTAAATGTAAAGTTGTATCTAGAATCTACAGTAGATTCTGATGTCTCTTTATGTCTTTTCTATGTGGGAGAGTTGGGGTAATTTTTCACCTCCTGAGCTGAGAATTCAATCAACAATGTCAACATTGTTAATGTTATACTTAGTGTGAGCATGTTTGCGTCTGTGTGATCTGATGTTACATAAAGTTAATTCAATTAAGACAGAAAATATCAAAGGCCACAAGAGAAATCGGAGCTCTTGTCCTTTTTTCTTTTTGTTCCCTGTTGTTTTTCTTGCTTGGCCAGTTGTTACACTGAAAGATCTGTCATTGTGTGTCTATTTTTCTAAAGAATCCATCCGTCAATGTGTTTGAAAAGTGTCTGTTTTGTAATGCTGGATCCATCGGGGAGGTGATGCATGCCCTGAGGCCAGGTCAATGGTGGAGGCAGGGTTACGAAGGCTGGGGCCAAAGAAGCAGAATACTCTGAAAATGGCGGCCAAACAACGACACTGTCATTCTGACAGTCAACAGCTGCTCTCTCTTCCTCTGCCTTTCTATCTCTGTGTGTGTGTGTGTGTGTGTGAGTGTGTGTGTGTGTGTGTGTGTGTGTGTGTGTGTGTGTGTGTGTGTGTGTGTGTGTGTGTGTTGCAGGAGAGACTAGCAAACTGGCTCCAGCTTGCTCTGGGACTGATGCCTTTATCAAACCATAATGACTACTCTTGCTGTTTTTTTAGTGTCAGCCTCAAATCTGATACTGTGTAAGTGTTAGTGGCCATGGTCATGCCCCATAATATTCTCTGCCGTTCTGTAAAAAAAAGTTGTAATCTTTGAAACATGCTGGCTGCAATTTTCCTGGCATGGCAGCAAAGCTTTTGATTTTAGTGACGTCCGATAGAGACTAGACTAGAAAGAAAACATCCAAAATATACCGTGAGGTATTTATTTTACTACACGTTGACTATTTGCACTGAACTTTTATTGTGGTGTCTTTTAGTTCTTTTTACCCATTTACATCTAGTGTTGTGCAAAATGAATGTTAGCCGTATCTTTAAAGTCTGTTTTTTCTCTCAGCCAGTAATTTCCACTTCAATAGCATTGACATACACCAGACATACAGTCCTATCTGTATTCTGAAGGTTTTGAAATAGGGAGTCCGTTATATATTATCTATAGTCTGATTTATGTTATATCTTATTCTCATTTTGAAAGAAACGCTTTTTTTAACACCGCTAAATTCAACAATGTCAGACAAAGAGACAGAGATATCCAAAATAATCGCTGTGAAACAGGAAGCATTATTTCATTCAGATTTCTGCTGTGAAAATGTATGCATATCAGCACATATTTAATAAGAGAATGCTTCATTTGCATATTCAAAACTTGAAAACTTGCAATAAAAAGAAAATAATTGCCTAAATGTAATAAACTGGGGAAGTTTCATGGTGCTATCTATTAGTTCATGTTTTTATCCGATTCATCTGGGGTGTCTTCATTTCATAAAGAGGACATACCGTATGTCAGCCAGCATCACCACAAGGCATGCAAACACACAACTCTTTTTTGAGACAATGGTCCATTGTTTTAATGTGTGTAAAATGTTTTATATTCTTGGTGGCTTGTATATGCGACTGAACAAGTATAAGTCATGTAATTTGAACAGCTTCACTGTTTTTGCTCCATCTGAAAATGGAAACTAGTGTTTCTGTGACTGAGCTTCACCAATCTAGTTCCAGCAACTTTATGAAGGAAGACATAAACACAGTGCAACATTGTTCATGCTTATTTTGGGGCATATACTTAGCATCATTTACAGTTCCCTGTAGAAGAAAGCCCATCATTATGCCTCATGTGTAAACAGATGGGGATTTTTGGTGTTGCTAGGAGTGGTGCTGCTGGCAGAATGGGCCAGAGGTGGAAATAATTATTCATTATCTCAGGCTGCAGCTGACCGTTTTTCTCTCTGATGGATGTGACTCTCTCTCTATGCTCTAGGCAGGCTAGCAATGAATTAATGTGACTGGCTGTTAATAAACCTGTTGTTCAGGACCTAATCCGAGCTTATAGAGGAATCCACTGCAGGGCTTTACCACTATATCCTCTATATCCAGCACTTCAAGGCTGCTGGAGGAAGCTGGTCAGTCACATACTTTCCAAGTAGTACATACTTGCATGCACACAAAGAGCTATTCTTAAATATGCAAAACAAGACGGGTTCATAAAAGAGCCGTTTCAGTCGTGTCCTCCTACACCGTCTTTGTGGCGTGCACAACCAGTTCTCTTTTGATTAACATATGCCCTTTGGAAGTTACATTTATGTTTCACATTCAGAATGTGAAACATAAATGTAACTTAAAATGATTCCAAAGATTCTCATGACAATGAAACCCGAACACGGTGTCCTATTTTGCAAGCAATGCTCACCATTAAAAAAACCTGAAACCTGACTTTTTTGATTTAATTTAATAACACTTGGCGAAAGAGGAGGTAGGGAGGAAGGGAAACTATGTAACTGAGGCAGGGAGAGCCACGATGAGTTGCCAAGGTGAGATGTTTGTTTAATCTCACCCCTTAACTTCTCCTCAGCTTTTGAAATCCCTCAGTTCCTCCTCCACTCCTTTAATCTCTGTCAACCCCACTGTGTAAAGTGACAGAGAGTTGGGTGGGAGCGAGTGTGAACACTAGGGCCTTATCCTGGCCCTCATGGTGGTGTGACCACCGCCTGCTCTGTGGATGAACCGCCTCTGTGAAACTCTCGACCATTTCCTCAGGCTTCCCGCCTAATATCAAGCAGACGTCTCCCTCAATCTCGTTTCTATTCAGCACACTGCATGGCTGACTTGTTTCCAAAATCATACATATTGGACAATATGATATACTGTAGCGTCAGACTATTACTGTATGATATTTAAAACATTTAACAGCAGCTATAGTAAATCCACACAAAGGTTTCAAGTGAAGTTCAACTTTGACCGACAGCATGTCCAAAATGAAGGAAGCCATTGTAGCTTTTGTTCCATCCACCTTTATTTATACTCAGCTATGGGATGTCTAAACTGCTCAACAAAAGAGAAATGATTAGCAGATACAAGACAGGAGTCGCTGGTACAGATACATTGGAATTAACTTCCTGAATTTATGGTCCTGTTGGCAACCGAGCTAACAAACTTAAATAATTAGCAAGCATTTTAGCTCGGAAAGCTTTTTTCCCACTTCATAAATATATAGTGTACAATCTCAAGAACAAAATAACAACAATGGCACTCAGAAAAAAAATGGATAGAAGCTTGGGGAGATATAGTGACTGACTAGGACTAGCATCCTGGCTAGCAATGTCAGTGGTCAACTTGCCAGCTACTGTAGTTCATTAACCAGCCCTAAGACTAGTCCCTGAATCACCAAGCTCCAAATATCTTGCAAAGGATAAGAAGAGGAATTCCGTTGTGCCAACACTGGTGCAACCAGGTTTTTATAGGTCGTACATTCTACAGTATGTGCTCATACATTTCCATACATTCATGCTAGTGTGTCTCTATGTGCCTACACGCACATGTGATTTATTATTTATGCATGCCGAGGGAGTGGAAAGTCGCAGCAGGATGGAGATCAGACTTATGATCACAAAACAAGCCCTGTGCACAGGAGCTCCCTGCTCTGGGATCCCATCTGTCCCATAAAGAAGCTACTGCAGGCAGATATGCCTCCAGTGAGTTGTTTTTTTATATATATGGGGGCACCAGGGGCCAAAGAGACATGTGTTTTCGTGCACTGGAAAGAGGGTGTGGAGAGTCCCTGAAAGTGAAGACCTAGACAGGACCCATCTACAGGTTCGCCATGGAAGTTTTAATGAGCAGTTTGTGAATGCCAAAGTGTTTGTACTTTGACAAGCTTGTTGATAACCTACATTAAAAAGTGCCAAAGATTGCTTTCTCCCCTCTCTTCTTTGTCTGCCTATTTTTCTGTTCTTTCATAATCACCATTGCCACTTGACGTAAGCTAAACTTCTTAGCAACATGTGTTTACAGTTTGATATCTCAGCATGTTTTGATGAAAGAACAATGGTAATTATCTCAGGGCGCCCTCCTAGGATATTCATTTCAGTGTACAGATGAGTCATCTATGGGTGGTGTTTTTTCCTCTCTCTCTCTCTCTCTCTCTCTCTCTCTCTCTCTCTCTCCCTCTTAGTTTGAGCAAGGAAGACGATGCTTTAATATTATTCTTCCATGTCAGATTATTAGTTTTCTTCAGAAAAAAAAATCACTGTTTTCCCCCAAATGGATTGTGTTGTGTTTGCAGTTTAGCTTCTTTTCCTGAGCTTAAGAGTTTCTTTTCTTGGTTTTCTGTGCTTTGTAATCTGTAACAGCTAAACACGGCGCCACATCAAAGGTCCCCATACACCATTCATTCACACGACATCCCTACAGTGCAGATCGCCAACAAAGCCATTGTGTGGCAACCTTTGGAAAATGAGTGGGTGAGGTGACTCTCTCATGAAACGCACTGCAAATATTAATCTAGGTTAAATATGCTAGTTAGCTTTTGTTCCTCGGAAATCTGTTTTGAGCGTATCGGGCCCTCGCTTCACACCGGCTGTGAGCTTTGTGAACGAGTGCTATCTTGTTTAAATCCCCCCCCCCCCCCCCCCATCCCCCCCTCCGTCTACACATACACACACATGCACCTTGACTGCTTGTTTCATCCTTTCCCACCTGCAGACAGACTCTCCCCGGTCATCAGCCCCATATCCCTCCCTGTTTCCACCTCCGCAACAGCTTATCATGATATACCGTGTATTTGCATTGAACTCCACTCTGGCATGTTCAGGTTTGTCTGACATGATCCAGGAAAGGTCTGCCTTGGGAGCCACATGTGCCCTGTAATTAGACTGCTCTCATTTCTCTTTAAGCCTAATTTTCACCTCCTCTCACCTTTCTCTCGCCTTTTCTTCTTTCTTCCTCAGTCTCTGTTCGTTCCACTACCCCTAACTTATCCACCGTCATCGGACCAGACCAGTGCCGGGGTATAAATCAGCCCCAGGGACAGGTGGACATCTGCCAGCCATGAGGAGATCCAGGCAGGAATGTGATCATCGATGCAGCTCAGAGAAATATTTAAATCCTGGCACTTTTTTAAGTGAAGGGAAAGGGGAAAGCAGAAATTTGAGAAAGAGGCAGTGGGAGGATGTTTGATTTGGAGTGATGAAAAGCCCAGTGGGTCCAGTATTCAATGTGATTTCAACTAAAGTGAGTCTATCACAAGATTCTGTGGCCACTCAAAGGCAGGCTGCTGAAGTTAGCAAGCGGGTTTATGAGTGAAATATGTGGGATAGAGACCAGGATGTTCTTTCAAGCCAGCAGGGTGTAGCACAAAAACAGCTCTGCTCTAACGTTGACCAGTTGGAAGAATAAAATGAACGCTTGATTTCACTGCTCTCAGCTTTTCTTCCTTATTTTCCCATGAAGAGTTGGGGCAACACTAATCAAAAGTGTCACTTTGCCCCCCCCCGAGCACATGGCTTTAATAAAATTTGGTCAAGACAGAGCTTGGTGGCCACCAAGATTTACAGCTTAGCCCATATGGATATAGTGCAAGGCTCTTAAAGTTGAAGAAATGTTGGTTGTAAAGCTGTTTGCAAAATATGACACGCATGAGTTCACAGTGTGTGCTGCGAATTCAAATGTTGACAACATCCTGAAACTAGCAAAAGATCATTATTGTCAGTGTTGCCTCAGTTGTGTGGTCGATCATTGATGAAATCTGCCAAAAAGACTTTTTTCAGCTTGCAGCTGTTAGCAATTAGTATGTCAACTCCTTCAGCATGGGAGTTGACATATTATTGAGATTACATGTTTGCCATGTTTTGTGTGAGGACGCTTCAACACAATCATATAGCCATCACTTTACAGCTGCACACTGCAGTAACATTTCTGAATTGAAATTAAAAATGTAAAACTTTTCTTCACTGTATTGTAAGCATCATGGCAGCATGGGACCACTCTTCAGACATTCTGGGGAAGCTCTTATGATCCTTTCTGTCAGCACATTGTATTTTGTGTTGCACAAACACATGAGACTTGAAGATGAACATCTAGAGAGTATAGTCTCATAAATAATAACACAAGGAGGATAAGTGTTTATTTTTATTTTTCATCCACATCCAACAGAACCAGAATGAATGCATTTCTTCATATTTCTTCCTCCATGATAAACTGTCCATTATAAAGGAAATACGCTTATACGCTTTCTTGTCAAGAGTTATATGAGAAGAATACCTCTCATTTCCCACCAGTGAATATAGGGCTGCAGCCAGTTAGCCTAGCTTAGCATAAAGACTGGAAACAGTCAAAGCTAACCTGCTGCTGGCACTTCATATTTAGCTTACAGAAGCGAGTGGTAATGATCTTCTTTTCGGCTAACTTTTACCAAGAAAGAGAAGAGAATTTCCAAAAATGACAAACTGTACCTTTATAGACCTACAAAGCAACTCACTTGCTGTAAAAGTATGCTTTTACAGCAGCTACACATCAGCTATACATGTTGTTGTTGTTTTCCTGTCACACTGAACTGTGCATGGAAAACCTGAGCTATTTTGCTTGGAGTTGCTCTTTGCTGGTTTCCTTAACAACAGAGGAAAAGAACCCCCCCCTACACACACACACACACACACACACACACTGCTCTCCTCCCTCCCCTCTTTCCCGAGCTTGCCCTTTTTAGGCTGTTCCTTTTTTTCCATTTGAAAAGGGGGGATAGTATGACAGCTTTTCCTGCTTCTTGTGGATTGGAGCCGGGAGAGAGAAAACTCTGTTGCTCACCCCGTCTCCAACTTTGAGAGGAAGTTACCACCTCTTCCCCAGACTCTGTACACACACGCTCAGGCAGACACACACACACACACACACACACACACGCTCTTCAGGACTTGACCACAGCAACAACAGGGAATCAACTGAAATAGTCAGGACTGCTTGTAATGCTGTGATTCTTTCTAAATTTGGAGGGAAAGAAGGCTTTGCCCGACGCTTTCTGTGTGGACTGAACCGTTTCAGAGAGACGTTTCTTGGCATCACAGACCGGTGAGTTTGACAGTTTTCAGTGTGTGTATAGTACCATAGAAACCCCAGTGAACCACAGCTTTTCTGTCACTTGAGGAACTTTCTCTGTAGTTAAGTGTCTGCAGTTTCAATCACAGCAGCTCTAGTAAGTTTTTACTTTACATGAATTTCTTGTGTCATTGTTTGTATTTTCATTATAAAGTGTGATTAAATATGATAGAGAAGTAAATGAGTTTTGGTAAAAGCAGAGTAAACTCCTTGATAAAGCCCTCTTACGCATGCTGTTGACATTTGTTTACAGTAATAACCATATCTTATTACGGTGTACCACTCTGTTTTGTCAATATCGATTCAAGACTAAGCTAAATATCCACATCCAAGCAGTGTCAGTGCATCAGTGCAGTCCTGCTAAATGTGTGTGTTCTCTGCATGTATTCGATGTAGCGCTTCCAAAGAGGAGCTGATGCTGCATTTATAGATGAGACAGGACAGCAAAGCCCGGGAATGGCTTTCCTGTGCAGCTGCTATTGGCTTGCCTTGTGGTGATTAATTAATTGTCACTCTGCTACAATCAAATCAAACATCCTGTCGCTTTTTTTGTATTTTTTCGTGAGACCAGAAGGAACAGGCTTCATCTAATCAAAAACAACTGAGGTGGGAGACGTCACAGGGTCTCAAAATGAGGCATGAAAAGTGTGCACATGGTGCATGTGGCTCTGTTTCTTTTTCAGCTGTTCCCTTTTTTTTGACGTGAACTCATAGAAACATTCATGAAGGACAGCAGTTGACCATATGCTTCAGCTCCCATAGTTCTCTCTCTCTCTCTCTCTCTCTCTCTCTCTCTCTCTCTCTCTCTCTCTCTCTCTCAACTGGACGTTTGTGGTTAGCACCTCTTATCAGGGAGAAGGCAAGCTGAGGGAAGAGGGAGGTAATGGTTGGAGGCTGGTTAGGGCTGGGCTGCTCTCAGGGGTCTCTTTTAATTCACACAATCTGAGTGGGCCGGCAGCACTTTAGCTGTGCCTCCTCCAGTCGATCAGATAACCTTCCATAGGATGAGTGTGAATGCTTGGTTAAGTAACCCCTTCAAGGCCGACTGGGAAGAGTTGACTTCTGCGTGACCTCCCTGAGCTATTCATGCCAGCACACTGTCCTTTTCCCAAAACCCCACTGACTCAGTAATCAGTCGGCCTGTCTTATCAGTCCCGAGGATGGTTGTTAACTTATTCTATTTACCAAGAGGTCAGAGGTTAGACTCTGATTTGAACTGCGTGTCTAAACTCCAAGGGTACCAATCTGTTTGCAGGGGAGATACCGAAAGTTTAAATCTAAACAAAGCTGAGATAATTCAAGAGAAAAGAACCCCACATAGCAGTTTCACAGTGACAAGAAGCAAACACAACCTCTTCCAGGAAAAGGGGGGAAAATATGCTGTTATTTGTTTTTAATGTTTATTACAATTATGAAAATAAATATCTCCTGAATGGCCAGAAACCAGTGCATGTGATGAAGCCATATTGTAGCAAGCCTGGAGCAACTCCATAGACAATGAATTTAGCTGATTTAGCAAAAAACTAAATAGTCCCAGCAGGTGTTCTCCAAGTCAGAGTATAGAGCAGCTTCTTTTAATTTTCCGTTTCTCATTTAGTGAAATGCTTCAGAACTATTAGCCAATATTATAAAATAAATGATCTTAGTCTTACGTAATGAGGGAATTTGCAATTAAAATGTAAGTTCAGCGATTTAGGTCTTAATGTTTATATTTACCGTATAATGTGTCTCTTATGTCCCAGTATTACCTGGACACGCAGACAATTCTGCTTCAAGAGTTCACTGTCGGTTGGTCAGGTTCTGTATTGTAGTATTGCGCACAAAGCTAAACAGAGGCAATGGAATAGCTTTAATATACATGAATTAGAATGAGTTATAATTTCATGTTTACTCCTTTTTCTCAAAGCTCTTTAAGGCTAGCTAAACACAGTATTACATTAAGTTCAGCCTGACCAATTGTAAGACTGTAGCCCACCACTGGCTCCCTTACACATCCCAGCAATCTGTGCTTTGGCAGAAAATATTTCTATTTTTACCCAAATCACACCTGTCTTAACTGACCTATGACTCTGAATGGCCTCTACTGGTGACCAAGGATAGTCATATCTTCACTGTAGAGATGAACGAATGATATGTGAAAATACTGTGATAATAGATTTCATGGCGCATATTTAGGCAATGACATGCAGCCATTCAGCCAGATCAGCTTATCATCAGCTGATCTCTTTGAAGCAGTCTTTCCCATAACAGAGGGGTCCATTCAAACACTTGGCTCTCAATTGTTACTCCTGCTATCTCTTATCTTTCAGTCAATGCCTGCAATTCACTGCAAACTGAAAAGACATCCTAATGGTTATAATTTAAAGGGATTTATTAACTACTAGTTTAACCTTAGAACCATTTCTATAATCCTGTTGTGTCTTAAAACACAACGGCCTCCACTGTATAAAAGAAGTGAACGTAGTCACCATGACGTCACCCATTGGTTTGGGGACTGCTGTTTTGAAGCCTGGAATTTGACATTTTAGCCATCGCCCTCTTGGGTTTTGGCACATTTTTACAACCAGAAGTGACATGAGAAGGTAAAGCTAAGACAACTGAATGCTGAATAAGAGATTTCTAGGCGACCAAAATGTTACACTTTCATGAACTGAAATACAATGTGAAGTTCTAATACGTCTAAAACTCCCAAACCAGAAAGCATACCCTGCTTTATCATCTACTTCACCCTAAATGGGATGATCATTTACTAAATGAACATCAGGCTGCATTGAAGAAGACTTGAAACCAGCAATTAAAGCCATAAACTCTGAGGTAATAAATCAAGTGAGAAGTAGAGTCATTTTTTCATAGACTATGTAATCAGACTTCTGCAACTAAAGAGTTGCTCCCTGCTGGCTATTAGAAAGATAGCAAGTTTAAGGAACTTCAGCATTGGCTTCACTTTTCATAGCTGGAGGTTACTGCCTTCTATCATGCAGCAATTGGGTAAGATTAATATATTTTTTAAACCATCATAACCATGCAGCCTCATGGTCATCAGATGGGTTTATAAACAAAAGGTTTGCTTTGTGCACTTTAACCGGGATATAATCCTGTTCATGAAATCGTTGATCAAATGTGAATGGTGACGTTATGAATAGTTCAATATGAAGATATAATTGTCAAGAACTTATGTTCCGCTTACCACAGCTGCTCTAATCTCACTGGCATTGAGTAACCAGGAGCATATTTTAGAGTAATAGAGAAAAGGTGGTTTGATGAATAACTTGTCTCACAAACTGTGTTGAGCAAAGCTCCCATCAACCACTGATGTCTTACAGGGCTCAGGTCGTATTGCTTTCCAGTAGGAGCTTCACTGGTCCAGACACTCGTCTGTTTAAACTCGGGCAGATGTTTGACATGCTAATTCCAGTGGGCTTGCCTGAGCTTACGCTCCTACTTCGGATACAAACCACACACACATATGAAGGGAGGAACACTGAAACTGAAACACACACAAAAATGCATTTGAGCATGCTCAGAAGTGGTGTCCTTTTGTTTTGTTGTAACTATATGTGAATATTTGGTCAAACAGGATGCCACATACAATAACTCCATATATTTGGTTCATGTGTAAAATTGGCAAAATGGTGTCAGAGTCTGGATGCAGTATCAAGTAGACAATCGGACAAAAACCCTGATTCAATGTCCTAGAAGATAAGAAGCAATGACAAAATAGCTCTAAGATCTTTTTTTCTAGACCATACAATCTCCCCCAGCCCCACAAGCTAATAACTGTCACATGACATTCCTTAGCCCCAAAAACCAAATGACAAAGCGTTAATTCTATCTCTATATCATCTTCCCATGTGATAAGGAACTTACTGAAAAGACCCAACAGAAATGTTTTCTGTTGGTTCTGATCTGAAAGTCGTATTTACTCGTCTCTATTTATAAAAAAAATATGATGCCACTGTAATTCTAAAGAAACCATGACAGATGGCAATACTACTGATGTCTACTACTGGTCGCTATTATAGGTCCATTAGAAGTCATACAGGCCTTTTAACGTACACCATCCTTCACTTTTACTACACAAATTCAGTTCCTGTCACAACAACATTTCTGAACCTCTTAAATCTTGTGGAGCCGCATCATGTTCATGAGCTCTATAGAGTAAATCCTACGGACCCAATCATACAAAAGGCATACACGTGTTTTCTGTCAGGGAGTAATCCATATAGGTCCATGTAATTGATACAGTATGTGGTGTTGGCCTGCTGCTGGATGGTGGCCCAGATCGATGAAAAGGGTGAGATCATGGCTCTATTTTTGGAGCTCTGAGTTTAGGACGATCTAAAGCCCACTGCTTTGGAGAATCATGGAGGAATGTTCATATGAATCAATTTCAACGTACGGGAATGTACACAGACAATCAGTAGCTACCAACTCACGGAAACACACAAATAAACCATGTCAGCAAACACACACACAGCTGTGGTTTAAATGTGGCTTCTGACTGCCATGAGCGCTGCTTGATTTGCTTGATTGGTACCGTGATAACGACTGTATGAAGATGGAACATAGGATATCTTTGATTTACATAGTAAAGCATTCGGACTCTGCCTCTCATCAGGAACACATCTGGGTGCTATTAACCACTTGCCCTAACCCACAGCTCAGTCCCATATCTCCCATTACCTGCCATAGTCTACAAAATATGCTCTTCACAGGACAAGCAGTGCACTGTGGTTCCCATTTTTATGACCTAAAGATACACAGGGATTCATAGGGGGCAAGGGTTGCAGTTACTCTGAGCCAGGCTGGCGTCACATTGGCATACTGAATCATGTTGAATTTACAACCTATACCCTTGCTGAAAAGTGCAGTGTGTAAAGTCAAATAATAACTTGCCGACAATGCCTGACTGGTTTGATTCTGTTTTTACTCCTGGAAAGGTTTTGAAGCTGAAGCTGTTGTTCATTGAGTCCATGTCAAATAAAGTGCATGCCCAAAGCCAAATCCATCAACACATGACTAAACAAAGCTTCCTTTCAGCACTATATCAAAAACTAAACCATATTCAAGAAGTTTGGATGAGATCGAATCGTCTAATGGAACAAAAATGTCAAAGTTTGAATGCTGCACAAACAACACAGGTTTACATCTTAATTTATTTCCAGTTACGACCCACTCAAGAGGAAACCTAATAAAAGTTGGGCAAGTTCTAACTTTGCATTCAGTGGAGCTGTTAGTCTTTGCAGCTGGCAGCACACTGGAGTTCAGACGAGGGCCAAATATGATTTAAAATGTGTTTGATTGATTGCTTTTACCTACGGTTAGATGAGTGGGTGTTTTTAACATCAGGATAATTGAGTGTCACAGTCTCCTGAACTAAAGACTAATACATGCTCACCGAAGTGCTTTCAACAGTAACACACAGTCTTCATCAGCAGATGTAGATTCAGATCTCGGTTGAGGCTGACAGTTCATTGTTAATCTCCTGTCTACATGAGTGAGACACTGACCACTGTTCCTAATGTTTAGGGTTGGTGCAGGGGTCAAATATCAAACATGTACCTGGATGTATGTGCGGATTAAAATAAGTTACAAACAAATAAGCAAACTGCTGTCGAAGTTGTGTGATATTGTCGACAGCTCCACAAAAAGCGAGTGAGTGGACTTTGGTTTGAGATATTTCTGCTGTTTATAAGTCAAGAATAAACTGTCCCTGACTTCCTCAGGCTTTTGAACAGGCAGAGTTTGCATCACCCAATTTTTGTATCCTTTGGTTGAAGAGAGGGGGAGAAGTGCGACTGAAATCTGCATTGAGATATGGACAATATTTGGCAGAAATCTGTTCTGAGTTTTCTTCTTCTGCTTTTCATCTCGCGTTGGAGTGTAGCCACTCCGACTTGGCTCGCTTTACAGAATAAAACAAGCTGTAAAGGTATTTGCAAATACTCTCTAACCAAGGTCCGCTCGAGGTCAGCCTCACCTGGTGCTCCACAGCTCTGTCCTGATGGCAACCACATGCCTGTCCTGTTTCCAAATACAACAGTTTTCCTCTCATTCAGATACTCTGGCAGGCTTTGACAAGAAGGAAGCAGCACTGACGGTTTGCGCAGCTTGAAACCCAAGATCTTTATGTCAAGAGGAACTTGGAAGAAATGCGCCCTTACTTTCTACAGATATGCCCATTGCAACCTTCTTGGACGTGGAGAGAACTCACTGTGGCTTTCACAATGAATTACTTTCATCCTGATGACTTTCATGAATGCTTCCACAGACACCGTCAACAGAGGTCTCGGTCTGGACAATGTTTCTGTTTACCAAGTGGAAAGTAATCGCCTGCACCTCTGCTGTTCAGGGGAGAGCTTGAAGTTCCATTTTCTTTTAGTACTTGGAGTCAGTTTTCTGGCTTGATGACAGGTGTGTGATAAATGGCTCATAGAGACATCCAGCAGATACTTTTGTTATACAGTTTCAGACTCTTTAGCAGTTTGAAGGTTGCTGTTAAACTTTCATCAGCTGAGTTCTTCATCAGTGAGAGAATAACTGCCAAGACCGAGCTTTGATTCAGTCTATTTATTTTAGGGGAAAATGCAGAATGTGCTCTGCAAGCTGAAAATAGTGAATACATTATTTGGATTGGCTTGTTTGATGCTGTACATCATTAAGTAGCAGCCACAGAATCAAAGCAGCAATGTTTTAATGAACATAATCAAGAGCAAAGACACTATGCAAGATGCCATAAATACGAATGGCTGCTTCTGCGATCTCCCTCAGAGTCTGTGTGTGGACTTAAGTTTAAAAATGAAATTTGATTACATTCAAATTTTCGTTCTGTTAAGCTTTGTCACAGGCGAACCACAGAAAGACCATCCGTTGTGCCAGGAATTGTTGCAGCTGCACTGAAATTCAAGGTATTGAAAGTATTTATTTCCCTATGCAGTTTGGCGTGTGTCATTACAATGAAGAAATAACATAGACTCGCTCCCTTGTGTAATCTGACCTTTTCATCTTCTGTGTATAAATCAAATGTGGCTTGACTCCCTGCATGAATTCCAGTGAAGGGTTATGACTTTGATTTCTTCACTGTGGAACGGGAGTATTGTGGGATGGTTTATAAAACAAGTAAACTGGTGAAGTGTCTGGGGAAAAGTGCTTCTATTCTGTGACAGACTTTTGCTTTGGAGGTCTGCCCCGGTTAGGAAGCAGCTGATGAATCAACACAGTTGACATCCGTGTGCAGAAGACAGCTTAGTCATTCTGTCTTTACATACATATTTTAGACAATGGCAATGATCCTGATGGAGGGCTTTGACCTGGATGTTGTCCCTGCGGAAAGGGACAACCCCTGTGGGAAGGAAGCGCCATTGTGGTTATCTCAAAGTGGATGACAACGAAAATATCATAATATATGACAGTTTGGAGCTTTTCTTCAGCTCCTCAAACCAAACCAAAACAAACAATGCTCAGTCAGAAATAGTGATTGACCTCTTCTCAGGTCACCACAGCACACCACAATGTTTACTACTGCCGGCAGTCTGACCACATTTTCTCATCTGACCTTACAAACATTAGCTGAGCAAACCAATCATTCGTTACTGGGATTATATTTTGTTTTGGTTTAATATGAGATGAAGTGATGTAGACATATGTTTCCCACACAATTTAAGGCATGTCAGGATGGGTTAAGAGATTATTTAATCGTCAGCAGCGTGCAAATGACTCAGGAAAGGGATGCCTGAGTGTTTGACCTCAGGATATGAGGCCAGGAAAGACAAACGATAAGCTAGCAGGGACAAAAAATAGGACTAAACATTAACGTCACAGAAGTTCAGACGTGGCACAAAGACACGCGCCGCCTCTTGTTTAGCCAGATGACTGGAACATATTTTTTTAGGTTTTGTTTCATACATTCGTCTCTACATCTGATTATTATTTGTAACTTAATAATGAAAGGCAGAGGAAAGCTTGTATTAAACGGCATAAATGACGAGTTCCAACAGAATTGTATTGAAACTATTTTTGAAAAAAGATGTTGTCTGCAGGTTTGTCACACAAAAATGCAATATGGTGTCTTGATTCATGCAATATTCTCACTTTTATGGCAAAGCAGTTGGTGCGAATGTTCCCACTAGTCGGCACTCCCCAAAAATAAATTGAGAAGCTTTATTTGTTTGTTGTTTGATTTTTGCCAAAGTGATGAAATCACTAAATATCATTTGGGTTTGTTCTTATGTCTTATGTCGTCATGGTTAGTGTCAGTATTTGATCACATCGGGATAATTTAAGGAGTGTTGCTTTCATTCATAATATTTACCAGGCATTTTATAATGCAACTTAAGTTTGAGTAAAACATGATGGGACAAAATTATACATTAAATTGCAAATGCATGTTGTAATTGAGGTCTCGTTTTCAAGGCTGTAGCGTAGGGCAACATCTGCAACAGGAAAGCAAATTGGGTCACTTGGAGAAAATGTCTGAAAGTTGAGTCATGGGATGGTACATAGCTGGGGAGGAGGTCTGTTAATAATTTCCTTATTGAGGTAAAATAAAAACACAACAAAACAACAGGGTGGGATAATTGGTGTTTAGATTGGCTTTAAACAGTTCCCCAGTTGTCATTAACCACCAGAAACAGATGCCTGAGTGTTGATGAGGCTCAGGTTTGCTGCATTCCAGTGTGAGAAGAGGCCAGTTACTGTAGGTGTCCAGTCATTACCTTTGACCTTGGCTTCAAGGAACTGCTGCAGTCATTCGAGCTGTTCACTTTATTACCCTCGAGACGAAAACAAAATATCTCACTGAAAGCCTATGCTCTCCAGCTCTGCTTGGATAATCATGAATAGATTTCATTAGTAGGGAAGGATTAGGCTCTGTGGGAGTGAGGAGATGAACTTGTTCATAATCGCAAAGAAAGGAAGGAAGCTCGACAGGAAGACAGCGCGTGGGTCCATCCCTACGATGCACTGCAGAAACAAAAGGCCCATCGTCTCGCTCCTGTGGGGACAGAGGGCGTGGCCTGGGAAGCATGTTACTATAGTGACCGCTCTGTCACTTAGCCCCGAGCTCTGTCTCGGTCAGGCGCTCTGCAGTGTACATAGAATCTGCCAAGAGTCAGCAGGATCAAAATCTGCCCTGGAAAGCACAGAGGCTCTGTTAAACCAACTACAGCTGGCAGAGGAGCTTTTTTTTCTAAACAGAGCTACAAGTTAGAAAACTTCACAGCACAGCATTTTTTCGCAGTTCTCGATCCCCCACCTGGCATGTAAAGCACTAACCCCCCACACATTATAGGCCTTTATTGAGTATAGGAAAGTGATTCTGGGGCTCGTGTTGTAGGATTTCTGGCAGATTGTGGTGCTTTGAGCTGCTATGGGATGTGAAGGAGGGGAACTTTAGATTTTGTCACATTAAACTAGTTGGGATGTTTCCTCTCCCCTTATTAAGCAAAAGATAGCATTGTTTAAAAGTCTTACTGAAATTTCAATTCTCCTCATTTTTTGAGAGAACATACAATGACTCTGCAGCTTTAACTGTATTTTTCCACCATTCAAAAAAGGACTAAACTGTTTTTGTGCTGTCGACTCATGTGGTGCACTAGTGTCTGTGGCATAATGCAGTCCAGTACAACAACACCATCAACTACACCCTCAATGATAAACATATAGTTGTAGTGTCAACAAAAAATGATCATCATAATCTTCCAAAATGTAGAATTTGTGGTAGATTTGTTGTATTGGATTGCATTAAACTGTATTTTTGTACCTATAAAGTGGGCCAACACATTCCTGTGTTGTTGTTTTTCACCCTGTAAACGCTCAAGACTGCACAGTTGAACCAGTGAAAACTGAAAAGCCTGCCTCTAGTCTCTAGCTGGACCGTGTATCCTGCAATAGGCCTGTCGTTGTTTGCATTGCAGACGCCTCACTGAGTTTGGATCTAATGTGGCTTGACGTCTGTCTGTGTGTGTGTGTGTGTGTGTGTGTGTGTGTGTGTGTGTGTGTTTGCTCTCATCTCAGGGTGGCCAAATGAACGGTTTAGCCTGAGGACCAAAGATCACAGGCCCTGATCCAACAGCAAGGGAGTGAAAGACAGAGAAGCGTGATTGCTTCACAGCCATAATCCAACTTCTTTTACACCATGAGCTGGATCTGAGAACGTGCTTCATAGTTTCATTTTGTGGTAAGTTTTTACTTTACCTGTGCTCCACTTTGTGTTAACCTCTGCTTTTATGTTTGCTGTGTTTTAAATTTCATTAGTGAACCACATTACATGTGGTTTACCTGTGTGGTTTTATGCTTGAATGTAACTAAAAGGTACAAATAAGCAATACGCTGCATCAATCATTGAGGTATTCACATCATGACACAAATCAGGCGCTGAGGTTATTAGTGAGTGCAATTTGGAAGTAAATGCAAACACAAACATGTGGATTGTGCAAGTTGAGGACATCCATATGTTCTCTCTGTATTGTGACATGTGGTTCGACTTAGAGAAAAGTGTGCACACGTAAGAGTGGGACGGCTTTAGAGTTCATCATCATTTCACATGAGCAGGTTTTTTTTTTTCCCACAGTCAGCCACAACACAAAGCGCATGTTAAAGAGGAATGGCGTTAACATTTCGCTGGAATGATTATTAAAGGCACTTCCTTTTAATTTTGAACTGGTTCCTCCTCTGTTGCCATCTACAGTCTTATGTGTTTCACGGTGCAACACCGTGATGTCATCAAGCAAGGGAGATGGAAAATGGCAAAAGTGGAGGAAAATAAGCCAGTGAGTCAGCAGGAAAGGGCTGCAGGAGAAGGGGAGCTGAGGAGGGTTGACCCGACAGCACAACCAGCCCTGTTTTGGTATTCAATGTGGGCAAACAAAAACCAAAAACAAATGCACATAAGTCAACAACACACTGCTCTTTTCCTCTGAGATGCACAAATTGATCTGGGAGTCCCATCAGGCAGGAAGGAGTCCTTTGTGGGCACTTGGAAGATTGACTCTTGACCTCTTTTATAGAGGGCGCTGTCATGGTTCAGAGAAATGGCAGAGGCAGAGTGCCATGTGCCAAATGCGTTATGATGATCCCAGATTAAGCCAGTACTTTAGGAGGACACAGAGGAGCTTTTGTTTGACACTTGGAAGCCTCATCCCACCCACACTCCGTGGCCTATGAAGAAGTACCGTGTGCAGTGGGTTTGACATCTAGGCGCTGCACAGAATGTGACACTGTAGGAAGGGTGCTTGGGGAATATTTCAAAAACTTTCAGCACCTGAAAAAGCATTGAAATGCTGTCAATGTGTAGTTGCATTACACACCAGTCTAATATAATAGGGTGTCATATGTGTGTTGTTTTTCAGTTGGGAAGAAATCAAAGTCAAGGTCACCATGGATGTGAAGAAAAAAGAAATGGACCTCCTGAGCAACAGCATAGCTGCATATGCACACATCAAAGGTAAGTCACAGCACAATAGACCAGTCATAGTGATCTCCAAAAGATCAAGCGGCAACATTTTACTCCATCCAACGTTGTTCATGTTGTTCTTTCCGTAGCAAACCCAGAGAGCTTCGGCCTTTACTTCGTGCTTGGAGTGTGTTTCGGCTTGGTGCTGACGCTCTGCCTCCTGGTCATCCGCATCTCCTGCAAGCCGCGGACCATCGTCGCCCCCGCCACGCCTGAGAAAAAACACTTAAAGGACATCAGCGAGGAGGACGAGGAGAGTGAGGACGATGACGATGAAGACGGGGACGATGTAGAGGCGCCCATCCCTTTGCCCAGCACAGAAATCCCTGTTGGTAATCATACCAGCCAATCAAATGGGACACTGAGTGTGAACGTGTTTACTTCAGCTGAGGAGCTGGAACGGGCACAGCGACTGGAGGAGAGGGAACGAATCATACGTGAGATCTGGAGGAATGGCCAGCCTGACATCCTGGGGTCGGGAACAGGAACTATCGGAAGAGTGCATTACTACTAAGACACACGAGGCTTCAAGGGATACACTGTGAGCCCTGTGAAGGACAGACATAGACCTTTGGGTGGGCCAGATGTCCCTGAAGCCTGGGAGACTTGTGTTTGATACAATGCAACATCATGGAAACAGGACAACAGTGATGTGACACTTTGATATGCCAACACTCAGCCCTGACAGAGCTGAACTATGTGATATTGCACTTCCCATGTAGCAATGCTATTTTCAACTGACTACATGAAATACAAACCAAGAGGTGTCTTAAAGACGGATTGATCCATATGGAAAAGATGCAGTATGAATGTGGGAGCTGACAGACACTTGAAGTAATCAGTCTGTTAAAATGTATGGCGCTTAATGACAATAATGCACACAGTTAGGTTTATGTATGTAAGAAGTGGAAAATGAAAGCATATATTTGGACAATGTATGTACTGTATGTTGCAATGAGATTTTTTTGTTTGCAGTGAGGACAAATCTCCTCTAGACTGGTTAGTTTGTGGGGAAAAGAAAACAGGAAATTACATTATTTGAACAAACACATATCGATCGGTGTGGGGGGTCAGATTACACAATATGATGTAAAGACAATTACAATTGGAGTCTTTAATTTATGAGTACATCAAATCCATGTCTGTGTTTTCAGGGATAATTCTACCAAAGGAAATGACAGAATTAAAGTATTACGCTTAAATCGTTTTCTGTTGTTTCTTTTCATAATGCTTTGGGCCTGATGGAAAATCAAGATGGGGGGAGAGAGAGAGAGAGAGAGAGAGAGAGAGAGAGAGAGAGAGAGAGAGAGAGAGAGAGAGAGAGAGAGAGAGAGAGAGAGAATCTGCTCATATGGGACAGGTCATTCTTCATAATTTGTTATTTCTGTTTAATGTATCTGGCGGAAAGTTATTAATGAAATTTCTGGGAACTCTAAAATTACGGTAAATGTTTTTACAAGGTGGACTCTGCCTGGTGGAGTTAGACATGAGGGTTGTGAAAGGAAGATGTTCTGATGACAGATGGGATAACTCAGTCAGAACCGGGTTCTGTACGGCAGCCTATCACTCAAGCGCACCCTTAAAAAGGCGGTCCATTTAACCACCTGTCACACCTACTCTTGAAGTATTTCCTAGACAAACTAGCCGCTAAAAGTCCAGCCATGTTACTTAAGAACGGTTTTATGGATTCATAATCCGTAAATGCGTCGCTCGTCCCCGTCTTCTCCGTTGGTCACGTCAGCTGTCCAATCACGCGCGTCCTACCTGCGTTTTCCTTCACCTGCTGTCGACAACTTGGGACCTCAGCGCTTCCTCAAGCTAAGTGCAGCTAATGTATCTAACGTGTATCGTGAAGGATGTCTTCGCTGTGATAAGTTGCTGACAACAGAGCAAAGCAATGCAGCTTGTATTTTTAAGCCACGCCAGCACCGAGGCTTGTAGGGGCGTTCAGTTGGTCCACCCACTGTGAACCACACTGAGCCATTTGATGGATTGCCATGACGTTTGTTTACAGACATTCACTTTCCCCAAAGCGTTAATCCTACTGACTTTGGTGACCCCCTGACCACCCATGAGGTTGACATTTTTATTTTATTTTGTGAAATCTGATGAATTGGATCCCAGGTAAATACATTTCTTTCTTTTATTGACTTTCTTGACTCGCTGACTTTTAATCTTTTAATTCTTCACTTATGAATTGAATCATCCCAATATATACTGGACAGATTGGCACAGACATGCATGGTTCCCAGAGGATGGATCCTAATGACGCTCATGATCCCCTGACTTTTCCTCTGGTGCAACCAGCAGGTTGACATGTTTTGTCTCCAAGTGAAATGTCTGGAAAGTTATTAGATGAATATCCCCCACAGCATGAATTGCAGTAACTTATCATGTTCCCCGGACTTTTCCTCTCACTCGATTTACAAACAAATACATGCAAAACTAATGACATTCAGCTGTACTTTGAGTTTAGCACTACATTTCAATGTGAGAATACACACCTAACTAAAATGAACATAGTAAATATTGCAAAACATCAAAGTATAGAATTGCTGGCGTGGCTATAAACTTTAAGCTTTATTAAGTTTATAGTTTCAGTCTTTTTTGCATGTCTGTTTGCTGCTAACTTCTACTCTTATGCTGTTGATAGTTGTCTGCTGGCTGAATCTGCTCCTTTGCTGTTGATTCTGTGGTTTCTTGTCATCTTTTATACTGGTTGTTTATTTCTGCACTAATGCTTTTAAACTGATGGCTGCCAATGTTTGCTCATATGCTGTTTAACTGTGTGCAGTGTGTTGGCATTGGGAGTAATTGGAACTAACTGAACTGATTTCCCGTCAGAGTTCATTTCTCCTCTTGGCTGTTTGGCATGTGCATAATGATGCTTTGCTGCTTTTTATACAGGCTTTGGTGGTTTGTGGCATGCTTCCTTCTATGTTGTTGAAATTGTTTTGCAGGGGTGCTTCTGGTATTCAAACATTACTGTTGTCCAGCACACAGCCTGTTTACATAATGATTTCACTGTAATGTTATAACATTGGCTTCATGAGCAAACACAGAATGTCTTTTGTCATTTTCACATTTTCACTGCATATTTGTCTTAGAGAAATGTTTCAACTGGGTTTTTGTGACGGCTGTTTTTTTCTCTACTGTTCTGTAACTTCTACAGTTACTGCTACTAAATTCTGCTGCCTTCATTGTACTGATGGTTATCTGCTGCTATCTCTGCTACATAATATCTCTTCGTTGTCTGTCGTGTGTTTCGGGGGAATGGCCCACACATAGAAGCTGGTGTCATGCTCTGTATCTATTGTGGTTTTGGGGGGAGTGTATTATCCTCACTCCCAAAATGACTTTGGTGGTGAGGTCTGAGGTTATCGTATGTGGCCAATGTCAACTCTGCATTCATGTAATAAATCAGCTTCATGTGAGTGAACTGACGGCCAAAAAAGACTTGCAGAACATTGATGACTTGCCCACACTAGGTGAGTGTTTGTACTGGACATCATCACAAGTCAATCGCTTGGTGGTTTATACAAAGCAGTGAAAGTATGCATTCTTGGCATGTCAATAAAGCCGCACAAAAGGAAAAATACACAAAATACTTATCCGTGTTAGGCATGTTTCCATGCACATTCTTTCTGCTGGCCAGAAACTTTTAGTCTTACGTCTTTGTGCTGTGAAGCTGCTGTGGCGTTGCTCGGAGGAAGGTCTTGGTTTGCGATGGAGGCAGGCGAAGAACTTCCACTGGAGTCGTCCTCGAAGTGCAAACTGTGCTGGAGGAGCAGACAGGCTTCAGCTTTACCTTGGGAGCCGCTCTTGTTTTTCAGATTGAGCCCACACCGAAGTCCTCTCTGTTGAGGTCTTGGAAAAGCCTCTCATGTTGTCACAGGCCTAAATCAGTGACATTGATGGTGTGGACTCTTTGAAGTAGCTGTTTAGTTATATTTGTATAAATCTCTTGTGAATGGCGTCTCTCAAAATCATAGGACTCGAAAAAATGTTCCACTCGACCCACGATTCAATATTTTGAATTATCTAATTTTTCATTTTTACAGGATGTAATCAAGATGTGCATGTAATGAGAAGCAACACGTCTTAGGCTAATGGTAATTATACAGTTTTGAAACAATGCCTCGATAACATTAAGTGAGCATCAGCATGAGGGAACTCCAGTTAGGGAAAGCCATAAATCGGAACCACAACACAGCGTGGGAAAGATCTCTGCAAAGTCAAACATAGTACAGACGTTTTTTGTGGTTCTGATTCCAGAAACCAGCCTTTACACATAATAACATCGATAGCTACATTTATGCTCTTTGTCCACTGCTTTAATTGATACATTTTATTATAATGGCCAAATTTCAACTTTTTTGAGTCGAAAATTGCACTAGCTTTGTGATTATGAATCCCCTTAAAAAGGATTTTTTTTAATATGCTGCAGATTTATTGCAATTTCCCATGAGGTCCTGCGTATGATTTGTTTCTGCATCTGTCCAGCTCCTTCCTTTGACAGAGGCAAACTGTTCTCCGTCTGTTCAGCTCCTCTTTCTCTATTTCTAATTTTAACTCGGAGGGCTCTTTTTGTGTTTGACCTCTGATCTCCAAAATGCTCCAGTTATCAACACTCAGTTTTCAGTTCTCCAACAGTTCCATCTTACTTGTCTTACATTCCTCAGATACTATGGTGCCGTATGTACAAACAGTGTATTATAATATATAGCCTGTTGTATAAGAAGCACCCATCATCACTGACATTATTGAATATTTCAGAGGTCCCTCGTTGAATAAAGTAAAATCTTCTCTTGTTTTTGCAGGGCTACAGAAAGGCCAGTCATTTTTCATAACTTGCAAAAATCCAGCAGTATCCACTGACCCTTTGTTTAGTTTCATTTATTTCACCCCTTGTCCAAGAGGGAATGTGCTCTTATTGGCCATTATTCAACACAGTTTTTAAAAATAGTATGTTCCCATGGAAGTTTCAGAAGCACCCGGTCCCTTATGAGCTCCAGATGTTGTCCAGATGTGCTCTACAGTGGGCAACACTATTAGGCTTAGACAGGAGCACACCACCACTACCACCACTGCCACCGTTTGGTGGCAAAACCAGATCTATTCTCCTGACTCTGAAGATGGTCAAGTTAAATGTCTCTCCCTATGGTGGGTAAAAAGAATGTCTCTTTAATTCTCTTCCCACCTTCTCTACATTCATTGTGATGAAGCACTAAGTTCAGAGTGAGTCAATTTTTCTCTAAGTGACACAGGATGCCTTTTCCACTTAACTGCAAAAAATGCAGCTGGCCACAAACTCTGACTAACTCCTTTAGTGTTTCAACAGCATTTTTTTTTTTTAAGATTTAGTTTCATAAAGGCATCATCCACTAACATTAGTCATTTGCTTACATCTTAACACATTCTATTGAATGACATTTTTTTTGTTCTCTAATGTGAAGTCACTATTGTATGATTGCTTCCACCAATCGTTGTCTGAAAAAATTAACCCTACTCTTTATGTAGAATAGTCATACAGTTCCCCCTAGTGGATTGATGCAGCATTACATTCTGCTGTAGAAAATCACCACCATGTCAAACCATGTTAGACAGTTATTAACATTCAAGTAACAATGCCCCTTTGGATGACTTAAAATTATATTTTAGGTCTTTGCAAAAGACATCACAATATTTCCTCCTATGTACAGCTGCATATTTTACATATTCTGCCAAGGCATGTGTTAACGTTAAAAGTACAGTAAAACCAATGGTGAAGTCAACAAAACAGACAATTGAAACAGAACAATGTAAAACATTAATTTGCAACAAATAATAACCACCTAATAACCAACATTTGTCATTTCCAGCATTCAAATATGTAAAAAAAAAATTCAGTACATCATTTAAAAGTCTTCTCAATTATTAAGTTTCTCCGGTCCAGTGCGGGATTAGCTTGATCCAATGTCCAGCTTTGTAATTTAGCCCTTACTCGTGTTTCTGCAGTGGGAGAGCTAGCTCGTCTTCTCCGTCCCCATTCCACTTCAGAAAAATGTTTATCCTGTTTTAAATTTGCAGTATGCAAGCTCACATGGCACAGTGTCAGACAGGCCACTCAGTCACAGTCTGTGTTGGGATTATTTCTTCCTCAAACCGTGTACTTCCTCCTGCAAGGAAAAGACATTTTTTTAAGCAATCAATTATACCGCAGTCACGATCTTGGGAACCACAGCTTCTGTATTATCTTCTTTTGGCAGAACGCTGAAGGCATAAAGTTTGATGCATGCAAAACTCAGGGCATGCCTCACTGACCTGCAGTGCCACTCGTTTGTTTCCCTCCTCCTTCAGTTCTTCTCTCACTTCCTGCATGTCTCGGCTGATCAAAAGAGACGGAAACAAATGATGAGTTTGCAGACATGGGTTTGCCTAAATAGGTCAAGATGTACACTAGCAGTCAAGTCATATGAATTAAGAATATTATACATGTATAGTGGGGATGAATTATACAGATATGGCTTTTATCTTCTTCTTCTTATCCCTCTAATTAAGCACAAGTAGTAAAAAATTGTTCTAAATATGCCTTTAAAGTGGCTATAATCAATATGTTTTTATAATAATAAAATATGCTTTTTCATAATACACACCCCTGTAGATTCACCTTCAAAGCTACTCTGTCTGTAATCACATGTCGAGGGCTCTGAATGGCTTAAAAAGTTCAGTTGCCAGGAAAACATGTTTCTACAACTGCGCACAGCGTAGCTCATGTTTAGCAATGAGATGCAAAAGATCGAACACTGTTAAGTCTTTTTTTGGATGTCACTTCCTGTGTGTGCTAGTGTCCACAAATAACACCAAAAATTCATTATGAGGGTCCATATACAAATGTTTCAGTTAAGGAGGATGTAAGTTACTAAGAAGTCCCTCTTTTTGATTCAAGATGACTGAAGCGTTTTTTTTTTTTTTTTAAACACCTCTCAGCTAAACTGAATCAGTTGCTCAGGTTTGAAACGTTATTAAAAATGAGTATTACTCACTCGTGTCGTGTCTGTAGCAGCTCCAGAGCCATCCTCAGCTCTTTGATCTCAGCCTGCAGGCTTTCCACAGTTGCTTCTTCTTTATGGGTCACAGCTTTGGCACCCGCGACTACTCTCGGTGGTGCCGGTCGAACCGGAGGCGGCGTCTTGGGTCGATGATCAGGCTTTGCAGGCAATGGCAGGAGATTTTCTGTACCCTGCAATGAATTTAGGTGGCTTAGACCACTTAGCTTCATTTGCTTTATGCTACAATATTCACGCATCTAAATGAGATGTAAAATGATATACAACAAAGATCATGTATTGTTTTTTCTTGAATTTAAACCAGTGAGGTTTCATCTAAATAAAACACCTGTGATGTGTTGCATCTAGAAAGAAGTCAATGTCCCAAACCTTTTGCAAGCCAGGTAATTTCTCTGTCTGAAACTTTTTGGGGGACGATTCGGCTTCTGTCTGATCAGTGGCACCTTGATCCTGTAAAGGAGCATATGCTATGGCAATCATTGCTAATAATCATTCCTCACAACCTGCCCTAAGAACTCTCATTCTCCTGTAGGTCTGTCTTCTGAGCAGCCAAGTACAACCCATAAAAGTATCCTCTAGGGAAGAAATTCCTTCATTTCCCAGAATGACTCATAATGAAGCCCTAAGAGGCCCAAACTTGTTGCTGTCAGTGTAAAATGGGCTTGTGTGATGTGTCTATAGGGCATTTGAAATTTAAGAAAGCAAGTACTTTTACCTAACAATTATGTCCAAGATAAAGTAGGGAGTTGCCTGTTTGTTGCAGCGATAATCTCAAGTTTCAAAGGTCTACTGAAGTGGTAGTAAGCATCACGTATGTGGTTTAGCAGGTTCTCTGCGGTTGCTGCCTCAGTTAATGTTTCATTATGTAACTCTCCACTTGAATGCTGGAGGCAAAAGTTGTGATGGGTCAATATTATTCTGTCACTGTTGTGGACATACGTGTGCTGCTGTAACCAGGCCTGATGGGGGTCTCCTCTGCGGCGGTTTGGCTCTGTTTGCTGTAGGATGGCAGAGCTTTTCAGTCTGCACATCCAGTCCATCAAATTGGTCGGTCTCTTTCTCTTCCGCTTGTTTTGACGAAACAGGAGTCGCATCACCATTTGTTCTGCTGAAAAAGAGAGGAAATTCTTAAAATATTTAAATTTGATTGCAGTAAACGAAAAGTGGGAAACATCAAATTTGTTTTCTTGGTTAATATAACCTGCAGTGCACAAACCAGCTGTAGTTAACATTTTTAAAAGAAGGAAGACATATTTGAATGTGTTTTCTGAACTCTGGTGTGTGCAGGTGCAGAGCATAGCAGCTGAAGTTTTGGAGTCTCTGTGTCTTATTTTGTCCTGTCACATGTTTCACTTTCACAGCTCATACTGTTTTCAATGATGGCAGATCCCCTGAGTCACAACTCAACTTCAATCACCTCTATACATTGCTTAGATCTGATATAAGGTTTATAAATAATCAAAATTAAGAGTGATTCTTAAAGAAGCTTGAAAGTTGTCTCTTGGAAACAATTTTCCGAAAAAGCTTGTTCTCCATTAGCAGTCTCCTCAAGACAGCGCTGTTTGTGTTTTGGCAGTAACTTTTTGTGAGTGTGCCCGTTTGTGTGTGCGTTTTGCTCAGGAAACAGGAAATGGGCTGCTCTCGTCTGTTTAGGCCTGATCTGACTCATCCCAGAGTTTCCACTGAGCCGCTAAAGGTCGGGCATCCTGGCATTCTTCTTTAAGGACACCATGGCAACTGGTGGCGGCAACCAAAACCTTTTAATATCTAAAGGCTCTGCTCCCGGTGCCAGACCAAAGGAGAAAGTGTTCATTTCCTAAAGGCCTTTTGCTTTGGAAAGGTTGCAAATGAATCACTAATCGTGTCTCTGATTTGGAAGCCATATTCCCGAGTAACTCTTAGTCGTGAGACACAACATCAGCATTGTGCATTTGGTCTTGGCATCACTCACTTGGGTAAAACCTTGCTGGGTTTGTCTTTGACTGGAGGCGGGCTGGGCTTGTGGATAGATGGCAGCTTGACTTTGGTTGGAGGATTGCTTCTCAGGTCCTTAACCTCTGGTTTATCATCTGGAAAGCAAATGCATCACATTACTCCACAGTATTTATTTATTTTTTAAAAAGAATGTGTCAGTATAATATTATCATTATAATAAAAGCCACTGCCATTTATACCTTTCGTCTTTGCTGGACTAACTTTCTCCATCGCTGAGGCCTCTGTCTTCACTGAGAAAGCAGTAGTGAACCGTTATCACAGAGTTGCATTTGGTATGTAAATAGCACAGCTGCACTTTAGTGAAATATTAAAAGTATTTCATTCGCTACACAAAAAAGAGCATGCTCAGCAAAAGTACCGCTACAAACTTTGACATCTCCACTTATGTTAATGTATTATTGTTTTCAGTGATGTAATGTAGGAGAGCTATAACCACTAGTAAGAAGCCGCTGGCTTATTTTATTAGTCACAGAATTTATATTTCTTTACCCCAGAAAGCATTATGGATTTAATGTGGTGGACAAAATGCAGCTGATCTTTCAATTAAACGGCGATCTAGTTCATGAGCAGTTGCATGGGAAGGCAAAGATGGAGCATACAAGGTCACAGCTGTATCCAACAGCACTGCAGTGACAGCTCCCAAGGGTCTCAACAAGTTCATCAGGGACTGTCACACTGCCTCAGCTCCAAAAAATAGTCGCTGAGAGAACTTGAATTATGAAGGTAATGTGAGCGATTCCTGTTTCCCATGCAAGTCAAGTGCTCATTTCAAACAGAAGATGTTGAGGAGCCTGGTTACCACTCTGCTAAATACATATAAGCACAAATCTACGAAGTAAAACTGCTCGAATGCTTAGCCTTAAAAATAAATAAATAAATAACAGTAATTATACTTCGCACAGCGCTTAGAATCAGAGATGAATAACGGACCGAATGAGAACACAGGAAGCCTACCTTGAGTGTTCAAAGCATTGTGCAACATTCCCTCCCAAGCAAACCATCCACACAGCAATAGTAGATCAAGTGCTGCGTCTTGTGCTGGTTGTGAAAATCTCTGTGACAGAGCCTCCTCCGTCCCCCCACCCCCTTGTTTCCTCCAAGACTCCTGAACTGTGTCACATGACCAGTGTAACCATCCCCCATCTCGCTATAGTCTGAGACTTCCTGTGAAATTCTTGTGAGTGATACTGTGTGGAAAATCTGCTGTAATGAGTGTAATGTGGTGGCAGTATGAGACTGTGCTGATATTCAGTTAGTTCAGGTGACATTGACTTAGAATGGCACTGTTTCACCTGCCGGTTTACCCATAGATGTTTTTGATGAGCATGTGTGTTGACTCTCCAATCAAGGAAAGAGTTGGGGGACATTTTTGTTTTGTTGGTACAATAATTTGCAAAATTTGCAACTTGCACCACAGACAGCACTCCTCCATGAAACACAGGAAGCCACATCCGTCTGTGTGGTTCACTGATTTGACTTCTACGTCTGTGTCAAATGCTATCAATGTTCTTTTCTCTTTTTTAATCACCAAACTAAAAGAAAATGTTTGCTGCAATAACTGAGAATACATTAACAATGAAAACTCTAATTTAGAAATTTTAAAGTCAACTTTTATTCAACATAATTTATTAATTAATTGACTATGTATTAATAATTTGAATCTGCAAAGTAACTTGCAGCTAGTATAAAATAGTATGAAAATGGAAATACTCTAGTGAAGTGCAAGGATCTCAAAATTGCAGAGTTCAAGTTGCTTTGGAACAACATTGAAATAATCAGGGGACCATTTTGACTGCTTTCATACCACATTCTGAAAATTACAGCTGCCAAATTCTCCATCTGCTAAACCTAAAGTCCATCACAGTTCAAGCTGCGGGCACACTGCCAGGCTAAACGCCACTGCAGCCAGAAGTCATGAGTCAGAAGAGGACCTCTAAAACACGCAGCCTAGCTCCTGTCTCTCATGTCAAAGGTTTTTTGCCCCTGTGTTGCTGCGTTTCATCAACATACAGTTTAGTTTCTTACCTGGGAGTTTAGTGTTGTTGTTGCGTGCAGGAGGTTGGCTTGAGGTCCCAGACTAGAGGAGGAGAAACGGAAAACTCAACAGGTTGGCAAGTACGTCCCCTTGTGAATTAAAGCCATCTCTATTTTACACACTCTTTCCACTTAGGGAATTTTCAGTGAGTAATTCCAAAACAGAGGATGTTAAGAGACGGTCCTGACTCACTGCAGACTTGTTAAAGTAGCATAAACACCAGTCGGCTGCAGAAAAACACCCATTATGTAGTTTGTATTTTGAGCCATTTCAAAATAATAAAAATGTTCAACAGATATGAATTGCTATAAAGCATATCCATGGTTTCATGGAAGCGCAGTGCAGTTGTCAAATCTTGAATATGGGGAAGGTCCAGTCCAAAGAGTATATTCCTAAGATCGTGTTTTAGTCCACTCACTTGCAGACTGTCCATTGGCGGTATCACCATGACAAAGTTATCTGGAAAGAAGCCACAGCGTCCATTTAGCTCTCCTTCCCACCAGCCTTCATCTTCTGTTTCCTTCAGATGGAGATTAAAGATTTGCATTAGAAGCTCAAACATGGCAGTGTCCTTTGGGACGCCAAATTGCTGCACACAAGGTTACCAGACGGTCAAGCAAGACATGGCTTCCTTATTATCCATTTTATCATGGAAGGTATCTCAGTAATGGCTTTTTTTTTCTCTGATATAATATGATTTGGGCAACTGCCACGTGCATGTGTGAAACTAAGACATGTGCACCGTGGAACGCTCTTGACAGTGACACAACTGGTTTGACTGGATAAACAACGTGATACTTTGTAAGAAATGCAGCCGAAGGAATCTGTTAACGGCATGACAACATGGGAAAACATGCCAGCAAACAACAATAAAATGTCCTCAAACCTTTCTCAGTAGAACAACAACGTCTCCTTTTTTCAGCTCCAACTCATCCTCCGTTTTGGCCTTGTAGTCAAACATGACTTGGCAACACTCTACCACTGAGGAGACGTAGAAGATAACATGGTTACTAAGACGTTTTAACAATGATGACTAATCTTATCAGCCTTGTATGCAACCTTCCCATTAATAACTCAAAGAATAACCCCGAAAGAGGGTGTGACAAACTAGAGATAAAAGCTGTAAATCTTGATCCCTGAGGGATATTCCGCTCTGACGTAACCCTCTGTAAAGTGACTGATCCAGCCACATTAGCCACCTGACTTCCACAACCCATTTACCATTCAGGTACAAGAACAGGAATTATCACATATAATAGGACTAACCGTTTTTTGCTTTGTTCCTCACACTTGTCCTTTGAGATATCTTTGAGGACAAAAAGTTTGTTAAGTCAAAGGTAAACAAATCATGCATTTCAGGTACTTTTATTTCTGCTTTACATACCTCCTTGTTGAACACCGCGTCACTGAGCTTGGGTCTTGTCTTGACCTCATTGTGCTTGCCGTCTGTAAAAAGAGTATCGCCAATGAGTTAAGCTGTTTTGTTTTTGTTTTTTTTAAGATTGCATGTACAAACAAAAGTTTGGGTTTTACCAACCTTTAGGGGAAACGAAAATTTCTTTGACAAAATTTGAAGGAAATGCTCCCACTTTGCCATTTTTCACCCCCATCCACCATCCGTCTTCAATCTGTTGAGCAGATTAGATCAAAGTGAGACGGAGTACAACAAGGAACAATGTGAGGAGACAAAATCAGCATTGTATGGGTGCAACAACTCTTTGCTAAAACCCTTAACACACTGCATACAATCGGTCTCTTCAGGTCTCTGATTAGTTGTCGGCATTAATATCCATGTGAATTCTCAGAACTAGTCGGATCAGTCCACATGCATTTCCGTTAAGCTGTAATTTGTCCGGGAAATTTACTGTATCAGCCTGGCGGCTAAATATAAAGAGAATGTAATACCCAAACAATCAATTTATACCTTTTGTAAAGAAACACTCTTTATTTGCCCAGGGCAGATTGGCTTTTCACCAACGCCCAGATTTACATTCAATACTAAGGCTTTGGTCGCTGAGCAGCTTCAGCCACCAGCAGAGAGTTCAAATGTGAGTGTTTGAGCAGCGATAAGAGGGAACTCTACCTCTTTGATGATCTCTATCGTCTCCCCAACAACCAGCTGCAGCTCGTCTTCATTCAAAGGGTTGTAGGCAAACGCTACCTCGCATTTCCTTGTCTGTTTCATCCTCTTCGCTGGAGAAAGACAAAGAATCACCAGCCACATCAACAGTCGAATGTAAAGTTGATAATCCAGCGGTAAAGCTGATGGAAAGCTGGAGCTCAATAATGGTGTGTTTACCTTGATCGGAGGACATGATAGTGCATGTCTAATCCCTCAAAGACTGTTTGTTTCTATTTGCACACTTTTCATACATCATAATTAGGATTTGTGTGGCAGAGGATGTGGTGCAACATATATTTACAATCGGCTTGCTTGCTGCACAATCTTGCTGATTGTATGCACCACTCTAACCACGATTTTAAACGCTCAATGTTAGTGTAGAAAAACCAACCTGATTTTGAATAGCACTGTCAAATATTTTCATGGTTTATTTTGACTCGACTCAAGCTGCAAGCTGAGACAAGGGGTTCATATTGCAACATATGCAGATTTCTTCGCGAGATAATTTTTCTGAGTACATTAAATATAATAAAATCATCTCTGATTTACTGACTTAATCTGCCTGCCACTGATGAAGGCAGAACTCCAGAACACAAGTTTAAACATGAAGCAAATGAAGAGTTTTATTAGACTTAGCGTTGTACTTTTTCTAATGCTCCGTGGTTCCCTCTTGCTGTCCCCAATCAAATAGACTGGCACCTCCTGTAATGAACAACCAAAACAAGGCATATTTTAAGACACGTGGATAAACATAAACACACAGTACAGTAACAGGACAATGCTGTGGGCTGTGTAGAGTTAACGGACCTGGGCAAAGTTGGCAGGGAAGATGCCTCTCTTTCCTCTCAGCTCCCCCTCCAGCCATCCCTCGTCGCTGGCCTTGTTGACATTTTTGACCACATCCCCCATCCTCACTGTGAGCTCGTCTCCCATGCTGCCCTCGAAGTCGATCAGCACCAGCACCTCTGCAGTGGCACCGTAAATGGGGCAGAAAATGAGATTCTTTGCACAAAGCCTGGTGTGCTCGCTTCACAAGTGATGTGTCCTGACATTTCAAAACCAAGACAAACCCAGTGGAGACTAGACAAAGAGTTTGGAGTGAGTGTAGATTGCTACAGATAAACGGCACTGTTTTCTGTTGTCACTCATCATTCCTTACAAGTGAGAACATGTTTTCAATGGTAGTTTTCAAAAGTATCATCAAAGTAGAGAAAAGTCAGCCAGCGTTAGTAGGATTTCCAACTCAAAATAATCTTTGGGTACATACAAGAACAATTCCAGCAAACACCACAAATACATCCACTCAGTCTATGCGAAGTTATGCAATGGCATCCGTATGTAGAACCACTGATTTAGTGTTATTTGCATGCCAAATTCCAATCAAATCAGTGGCATTTTGTACAGATACAAAAACATTTAATCTTTTCATTACTTTGCAAATATTTTCTGTTTTATCATTGAATCGCCAGGAATCCAGCTAAACGGACAGCCGAGAGGAATAAAACATAAAATCCCACCAGTATGCAAGTAAAAAGCGACACCACCGACTCACCCATGGTCTCTTTCTGTCTTTCTCCCTCAGATTTGAAAATGTAATTCCTTCACAAAGCAGCAAACAAACCCTCGAGTAGAAGGAGAACTGAAAGAGTGTTGTTGCGTTGTCCAAGACTGAGAGATATGGCAGCCAGGGCACTTCTTCCTACTTGTCAAACATTAACATTGAGCAACTCTTCCTGAGGCTAGTCATGACAAGTCAACAGCAAGGAGTAGGATAGGTCATACAGTGCAGAGAGGGGGGAGCAAGAGAGAGAGAGAGGAGGAGGACAGAGGGAGATAATGGAGAGGAAAACAGGTAAGACAGGTTTATAGTCAAAGGGTTAAGGCTAATAATAGAGCATGACAACATATGTCATCACAACAATATTAGAGGATGAAAGTCAGCATTCACAAGCAGAACAATCGCACTTAAATCCAGGTCTGCTTTGCTCTTTCATACACATCCATACTTTATGGTGTGAAATATAAAGATATATAAATAAAGGAACTTGTTGGGAGGGGCTTGTTTGAGTGCCTGTAATGTTTTTGTACACCGCTTGAGGCAAAGTAGCTGAAATAGGATATTCAAGAAACAAAATAACAGCGTGCATTTTACAGGAAGATAAAACATGTTGTTACAATGTTATTAAAATATTACAAGCTGTAGTAATTCAGGTTTACTCCCTTTCTTTTGCTCAATATGTTGAGTCATTATGTCATTACTCAAGTGCTTCCTCATCTTTCCGGTTGAATGTTAGTAAGCAAGTCCTCTCGGTCTAGTCTTCAACATTGTGTAGGAAAGGGTTTTGTCTTTGATCCTTTACATTTTTGTCCTTGACAACATTCAGTGAGGGCTGTTAAAAATGGCAAAAGGGTGTACAAACTGATATCAATGAGTTCAAACTGCCCCATTTTCAAATACCCAAAAATTCACAGTAAAAATAAAAATAACATTTTTACAATACAATAAAATGCCAGGACAGAGAGATAACTGGTTGCTTGTGTACTCAACCATAGACAAAACTGGGAAACATATCAGGATTAGCAGGAAGGGAATTCAGGCACTCCAAAATCTAACACCAACTAGAAAGGAAATATTTAAAAGAAATCATTAAAAAGAGCCAGCATGTTTTGACCACTGTAGGTCTTCGTCAGAGCATAAATGCATGTATGTAAATGTAAAGCATGTAAAGCCCATATAATAAGACTTTTAAATATTTCCTTCTGCATTGGACAACTTGATTGCCTTCCTGTTTACTATAAAAAATACTGTAAATGTGCCATTACTGAATTGGACAATGTCTTCCAGCGCCTTGGTGAACAGAGTAAGAAAATGTTTTCACTGATGTCTCCAGAGAGCAGAAGCTGCGAGAGAGTCAGCGTGGAGGACATGCTCAGCTTCTGTGATGATCAGTCTGATGGTTATTTAATCAAAAACACACCTGGAGAGAGACTCCAATGACTTTCATGGCTCTGAGTGAAGCAGGTCATCTTGGCCTTCTGTTGGTAACCAAATGAGTCGCCACAGCCCAAGATGCTCTGAACTACAGCATGTTAAAAGAGCCGCACAGTGTGTTCGACACGGAATACCTTCGACTCAGCCGAGGAGGCTCTACGAAGAAATGTAGCACTTTTTAGTTTATAGTTTATTTTTATCGTATCGATTTTGTTTTTATCGTTTCATCTATTGTACTGTTTTATCTGTTGAGCTTCCTGTTGTTATTATTGCCTTGCTTTTGCTTTGTAAACTCTGTTTTTAAAGGTGCTATATAAATAAAGTTAAATATTATTGTTGTCAGATGAACAGGTATGGACATGAATCAATCTAAGTTGTAATATTTTTAACGTAGCCATGGTGAGTGGTCTGGTAGGGTTAAAATAAGGCCCAACAAAAATAATGGCAGTGTCATCAGGAGACTTAACCATGTAGTTGGTTTCCTGTGCAGCTGGTGCGTTATTTAAATGAGCTGTCCCCGGGGGACTCACTGTTTTTATGGTCATGGGTGCATGGGTTATTGATAAATGGGTTTATATTCAGTTGCTGCAGTGTTTCTGGGAGGAAAGAAGGCTGTTAACTGACATTTACAACCAGCAGTTACTGGCATGTGGTAAAGATGTTTATTCATTATGAACTACTGTTACACAGTATGTTAAGTTCCTCTCTGGTGTCACTGTAAAAACTGGTGGGAGTCTAGGTGAGGACAAGCATCAAGCTCATGCGTCCCATGATAAAACTACAATGACTGTGTGACTGAGTGGCTTTCTTAATGATAAACCTGAATTGTTATTATACGTTAAAGAAATTTCAATAAAAAGCACACCTCAAAGCAAACTTTAAAGTAATCAATCTCTTTAATTTACATTCTCTAAGAAAAAAACCAGTAACAACACCTATTTAGAAAAGCAATATTCCCCAAGCAGGTAATCTTTAAACATTTAAATGTGTATCTCAATCTTTAGGCCTGCAGTACAAATAAGACCAGCAGACCCGCAGCAAGGCACAAGAACGTGTAATTCAGTTGCATGGGCAGTTGGCCAAACAGTGATGAGCCTAATCCTAGACTTACAATGATTGGAGGTACACACTGAAAAACATTCTTATTTTAGGTTCAGACATACTGTATCCTTTGCTCTATAAACTGCCTTGTATTGTATAAACAAATGCAAATGTTGAGCCTCTTCTATCACAATGTCAACACAGTTGAACACAATTTACATAACTGATTAAATCATTATTGGCTGGAGAAAAGTTTGCAAACAGTGAATGAAAAACATCAAAATCTATGGCAATTCTTTTGCAGACAAAATCCTGTCGAGCCAGGTACAAAAACTATGAATGTCTTTTTGAGAAAATATATAATCACTATCAATATTATACATTGATTAGTGGTGTCCAAGATCAAGCAAAGAGCTGCTGTAATGTATAGAAATATCTTGACTGCAAAATGTTGAATGAGCAACATATTAAATGTACAGTTATCCTCATAGTAACAGTCTCATATGGTGTCAGTATTGTAGATCTGTTGGCTGTAGTACAATGAAAGACAGTAGAGCATAACCTTTGACTCCATACAGTTTGGTCCCATGTCAGATCAGGGTCTTTTGTAGAGTGCTGCATTGGCTAAACAGCGATGTTTTTATGTCAACATGAACTACAGTGTACTTATTGTTGACATTCTAATCAAGACACGGCTCAAAAACAACAAGCCTGCTTTTCTAAAATGATTTCTCTTCTAACCCACTCAAAACATTCTTCATTTGCATAAGTATAAGGTACAAGCTCATTTGATCTATGATATGATTTTCTCTTGCTACTTCAAAAATGTGAAATTAAGTAGTATTTTTTTTTTTTTTAATCAATTCTGCAAGATAAGAGTAAAATTCCCCCTAAACATATAAAGCAATAAATCATTTTAACATAAATCCAACTTCTTATGAGAAACAACAATTCACCCTTAAACAGTGCTTCTACTAGGTATGACTTCTATCCTGATGTGGAAAATCGTTCTGTCAAGTCAAGTCAGTTCCTAAACTGAAATTAAGGCATTAAAAAGAGTCTTAATCTGCATTCATGAATCCATTGTGGTGGATAAAATCACCTAATGATTCAGATCCCATAACAACACAGAAGAAAATTAAGATTCTCAGCACCCTGCTTCACTGCTCAAGTATTCTGTCCTCTCCTTCTTTATGGTCCTGTTCCGTCTCCTCATGCGTGTCACCTTGCTCCCCGTTGCTCTGGAACTTGTCATTGGCCCATTTGGGGCTGTTGGTGTTGGGGCCCCCGGTGGCTTTGCGGACGATGAATCGCGCCCTTCCACGCGAGAAGCTTCCCCGTCCTCTCCCTCGGTTGTCCACCATCTTGCACTCTGCCTCCCGTTCTCTGTCGTCGTGCTGGGAGGGAAAAAAAGGATGGAGGTGTGTCAAGACAACAGTTGCAAAAAGGACAAACTTGTGCTAGATTGGACCGAACGACACCATGTAGTTAATTCAAACATGATTGGGAAAGAGATCCACCCTACCAAGTAGTATTTCCTGCTCTTGGGAGTGTACTCTGGGTCCCAGTCTTCATTTTTTGGCTGTACAGCCATGTTTGCCATCATGTTACTATGTGAACAGTTTCCCTGATAATTGGCTCCGTTCCAGCTCCTTCCACGAATACGAACTTGCTGTAGTTGGACAAAAAGACAAGGAATTGAAATGAAGAAAAATCATTGATTCAAATGCATGGTGTAACTTGACACAGTCATTCCTCCGTCAATCCAACATCATATGTTAAACTTACAAATCCACCACGTGGCCTTCCTCTTTCAGCTGGTCCTGGTGACTCTGCTTGACCCAGTTGTGCCCTGTCAATGCCTTTATCTTTGGGATCAGACTTGCCATGGGGCAAGTCTTCTTTTTGGGACTTAGAGGACGAGGAAGATGAGGACGAACTTGAGCGAGAGCGCTTCTTCTGACTTTTCCTACAAGAGAAATGGCACATGCAAAATCCTTCATGGTCAACTCTTTATCATGCAGGGTAGATGAACAACAGTATTAAAAACATTTGAAGATAATTGGAAACAATACAGGGCAGTCGCACATACTTTGATCTTTCGCTCGATTTGGATAACTTTTCCACAGATCTGTCTCTACTAGAATCTGGGGAATCTCCCACATCTCCTCCTCGATCCTGATTATTATCTCTGTCATGGATGGAATATTTTTTACGGCGCTCGATATCCAAACGAAGGTCCATTGGGTCACCCATCAGTTTTTCCCCGCCATCCTAATAAAATCAAAAACAGAACACAGTGTCGTGGACAGACTTTGGATTAGCATTTAGATGTTATCAATCTGCTCTCAGCCAAGCTGGTTTTTAGACTAAACAGTGAGGTCCATGGGTAAAAGAGGGAAAACCCTGATATCAGACAGCTGGCATGAATAAAAGCAAGCTGTTGTGGAGTGAATTTTCCAGTGCACTTAAAGGGCAAAACCAGAAGTTTTGCATGTTTAAGAATCACCTTAAAATCTGAACCATTCTCCAAAGCATATGTTTTTAGATTGTTTTTTTTCTGCCTTCAAAGCAGCTATTTAAATATGGTAGGAAAATAAACTTGAAAATAATTAACAATTTGCTTCAGATAGGCAATCCATCACTGTCAATATGTAGTCGGCTGTTTTCTGTGTTAAAGTTATTCCACGGTTAAACTCCAAATGGGTCTCATTTGAAAACCTCCTTACTGGGCATTCAAATGCTTGTGGGGAAAGTCCAGTGTCCGAGGCTGAATGGGTGTAATGTGCCATCATTGATAACCCATGTAGGATCATTTAAAACAATCTGGGCTTCATCGCTTTCTCCCAGCACCAGCATATTTCACATCATCCTTGCTTGTATGTCTTCCATGTGTAACATTACGTCCAGCGGCCAATCCCCACATTTTGACCATCAGACCTTAGGAGACATGGCGCTTTCAAGAATTCAAAGTGTTTTCAAAACAATCCACCAATGTGCACAGTGATGTATTTCCTGTTTCAAACAAGTTTAAAGTCACTGTGAGTTAATTATCACACTGTTCTGACATGAAGTGAAACCCATAGCTGCTTGGGAGTTGGGAAACCAATCTAGAAACTTTGAGGTATGCTTTGGGAAATAGTTTTGTGTCCCTACTTAAAAATATACACAGTTCGTAGTTGTTGAGCAACTGCATGACAAAACGACCAGCATGGTTCTTTAACAATAGTGAAAGAAAAAAGAAGATTCATGCTAATTTAAGTTTACTCACTTTAATATATTTTAGTAGTATTTGCGCCTCATGTTTGACCATGTGCCCATGCGCATCAATAAAGAAATATTGTGAGTGTTTACTCAGAAAGTTAAGCACGTAAATAGAAGCACAGGTGCATAAAGTGCTTGCGGTTGGTTAATTCCGTTCCTTATTTTTTAAAGAATACTTACGAAGACAATTGCTTAGAGTCCTTTGAACAGCTTTGGCACAGTGGCTTCCATTTCTGAACTTATATGATTCATTAGCCTTGGTCAGGCTTGTGCCCACAGTCTAAGCAATTCACCATGTTTGAAGGCGATATATAACAAACAACAAAGTCAAAGTGCCTTATTCAGCATTTGCATTTCTTAGACTCTGCATCTCCCCTCAAGGAAAGCCACAGCCTTTCAGAGAGTTCAGTCTAAAGGCATCTGGCTTGCGCACTCGTTTGCTGTTGTTTGATTTTTCCAACGTACTTCATTTTGCAAAATGTTCAGTCACCTTGTAAGTGCCATCCTCTGAGCTTTTCATCGCCTCAAAAAGTTGAGAGTGTTTCTTAAAAGCTCTTGGTGAAACATCAATTCTCCTGTGAGAAGGAAACACAGTTAAGACAAGATGATTGAATGCACGTAGCAAAGGAACGACGGTACGAGTGCCAAAACGACAAACTGTGAGCTACATTCAACTGCGAAGACGACACAAAACAGACAAAGGAAAAAGATGGTGGGAAAGTAAACCTGACCTCCACCGAGCATGAGAACAAATAAGCCAAGATAGTTGTTGTTTTTTTTATTTTCAGGTAGGAAAGGTGAGAGAAATACCTGAAAGCTGTTAAAAGAGGAGGTGAAGCCACAGCACACTGAAGGTGAGAGGGTCACTCAATAGGCGACTCTACCTGTGTATCTCTGGGCTTTTTCTTGGCTTCATCATTTCCTTCTCTGCAGCTCGTCTTTGGTACATGGTGAATCGCTCGTTTAGAGTCATTCCAGAGGATGGAAAGTGCTGAGCTGTGCAGGGACACGGTAAAAACAGCCGTTAAAGTAGTAAGTGCATCTACTGTCTGTGACTTTTTCCATCCAACTGTGACGCTGCATTGAATTTAATATTCCCATGTGACACAAGATTTTATATAATGTAGGAAGTAAAACATTAGTAAGTGCTTAAGGCCTTGTTTTACAGTCCCCTAAAAAGCGTCATGCTTTGGTTTGCAGAGAAACTGCAATTGTCATTCATTTGTTTTTCACAAATTTGAAGGTTACAATGCTGAGTGTGGCTCAATTCAATGGTTAAATCTTACTACACTAAACATGTAGAGCGATTTGTCCCTTTTAAAAAAAGCTATTATTAGATTACTTCACTGTAATAATGACAGCAAAAGAGGTGAGGACTCACCTTTAGTGTGGTGAACAATGGTGACAATATGTTGAGCAAACAGCTCGGAGGGACTCCTCTGTGACGGAGCAGCTTGAACATGTTGAAAGATGGAGCGAAACTCCTGATCCTTTTTTGAGGACTGCACAAGATCTTGAGACAACTGTCGCTCCTCAGCTAAAATATCAGAAGACCTGAAAATTAAAAAAAAAAAAAAAACTCAGGTCTGTTGCTTTTTGGTTAAAAAAAAATTGTCCAAAAAACAGAAAGCTTGTCCTTCAATGACATAAAACAAAATTAAAACGAGTAAACCATTTCAGATTTTTTTTTTTAAGATATAACATTTTTGTTAGGAATCAGTATATCATAAGTTTAGTATTAGCTACTGTTGCAATGTCTTCATCGGGACGTACAGATAAGACTTATGGCTCACTGAGGAAACACCCAGTATCATTATGTGACGCTCACCTCATCAGGCTTTCTCCAAGGAAATCCATTCTGACATTTAATTTTGTTTCTTGTTTCCTTGAGGACATGAAATGTGAGTCCTCTCCCCTGAGCTCTTTGTCAGAGCTCCTCCTTGGTGGTGGTGTAGGAGATGAGATGGGGGGAGATTTTGCCATCTTCCTGGCTTTAACAACCATGTCTGGGGACAGTCCCTCACATTTTCCCGCCAACTCCCTCTTGGCGAGGGCAGCAGCAATGGCCGCTGCTTTCTCCTGCTTTCGAGCGAGGTATATGTCCTCTGACATGGCGTCGAGGTCACTGTTTGCTACCTGTGAGTAGGCCACATTCTGCCATTTGCCAAAGCATTCATCAAACAGTTCCCGGGCTGAGTGAGTGATCTTTATCTTTGTCTTAAAGGACTCGTCCCCGTTGTGCCAGTCTTTGTGAAGAGACTTTGAATAAGGCTTGATTATCGCCTCCTCCTCTTCCTCCCCGTCAGCAGACAGAAAAGGAGAAGCTTTCAAAAAGCTTTTCAGAGACACTTCACCATCAATGTCCTCTCTGTACTTTCTTGACAGTGAGTCAGAGATATTTGCTGATGTTTTGGCCTTCATTTTCCCTTCCTCCATGTCCACATCATTTGCTTCTGTGGTCTTGCCATTTTCAAAAGCTTTAGCTTTTTTTTTTTGCTCCTCCAAAAACCTAAACAATGACAAGAGATAAAGAGCTGCATCTAACTGGGCATGCAACTTGTGAGACAACTGCAGAAATTAAAAATCAAATTAGAGCATTTTCAAATATAAAATACTTATCTGACACAATTTTTCCCCTGGTGTTTTAGAAAATTTTATTTGTAAAGGCCCTAATTTGACATTTACATTATTTGCCTTAAGGCCAATATTTGTAATCCCCTTAAATAACATTTAATTTGAGTCTGTTATGATAACCACACGTGACTACCCAGGATAAAATTACATAAAAAGTGTGGTCTTAAAAAAAAGGCACATGAAGATCATTCAAGCAATAATTCATCACATTGTATCTGTAAATGTTTAAAGTTTCCATAGTCTAATAAAACAATTTGAAAAAAGAAGAGTGAAATCAGTCTTACTGTTTGAAGGCAACGGATATTGCTGTTTTATCTCCATCCAGGTATTCCTCGTTGGAGAAGAAGTCATAGCTTGAAAGCATTGGATTTAGACCTTCATGTGGGCTTTTTTTGGTTGACGATGAACTACTACACACCATCTTCCAGGAGGGGGCACCATTGCCGATGTCGTTTGTGATCTTAGGGGAAGGACTTGACTGGTTTGTAGTTTGGTTGTTCTGACCAACAATAACAACAGAGCTTGCCAGAGGACTCGTTCTCTTTGGACTGCTTCTGCAGTCTGTCAGGCTCTGCCATTTCCCCTCACTTTTCCCACTGCATGTTCCTTCTTTGGCATCTCCTGCCAACACCTCGATGAGCTCCACTGGCTCCTCATCTCCCCCTCCTCCCTTTTGGACCTCCTTGGAGACAGAAAACTCCTCTTTCACATCTTTGGAGTTCTGGTTAGTCTGCAACAAGGATGGCTTCCATTTGGGAGAGGAGGAGTGTGAGGAAGAGGAAGAATGCTGCGAGTGTCTGGATAATGGCGAAGAGGACCGGTCAGAGTGGTGAGAGTGACCACGAGGGGGGCTTCCTGAGCGTTGCTGGAGGTTGTGAGAGCGTCCTCGTGAATGGTTCTGCTGCAGTTGCTGCTGCTGATGCTGTTGCTGTTGCTGCTGTTGTTGCTGCTGTTGTTGCTGTTGATGTTTTTGAGGGTACTGCTTGTAATTCTTCCAGTTGGGGCGGAAGTTGTTGTTATTGTTATAGCCACCACGCTGGTAGCGTCCACGTGGGAAGTAGCCCCGCCCTCGGCCCCTGAAGTTGTACGGCCTACGGAAGCCGCGCTGGTATCCCCGGAACTCACGACCATTCTGGTATCCCCTCTGATATTTCTTCTCCCGGTTATGAGATGGAGAGTGAGATCTTGACCATGACCGAGACCTAGAGCTGTGAACAAAAGCAAAGAGGAAACGCAAGCAAATAGTTATCATGTAATACACAAATTAAGATGAATAGATATACACAACAAAACGTTTTTTTGAGGTTTCTGAGGAATGTACTACAATCTAATGCATGGCTTCCTGAATCTGTAACTCACAGACTCTTCACTAAACTCCTAACATCGATCTGAGACTCTCTCACAAAATGTAACATTTACTGGGCAGAGAGACGGATTCAGACAAAAAAATACAACTTAGATTGCCACTTAATTAAACCAGTCCGTTTGAAAAGCAGAGATTTCACATTGTGGTGCAGAGCCAAAATGCAAGGTCAGACTAGGCCACATGGTGGCTCTGCTGCACTTCTGATAAAAGGCCTCGTGTCGCTCTACAGCCCGACCCTTAATAAACACAGTCTGTAGATTATACCCGTCTTCAGTGATTTAAATCAGTCCAACATGCTCTTTTTAACCTATGTCAACACAATATCCACAACTTTCCACGAACAGCTTTGAGATTATGAATGTTGCAAATCTACTGCAATACATCAAACCAGTTCTGTTATTTTTCTGTTCGTGTTTTCTCTACAGCAACTGTACATCTTCAGCAACCTTTCGACAACTGTCAATAAATAAAAAGAATCTCCTCAGCTGGTTTTCCAATTAGAATCTTAATATAGTATAAAGACCTTCTGAAATGTGAAAGTATATCTACAAATACATACAGAGCTTATTGCAGAACAATCATCTAAATGGACAGGGCAGCGCAGAACCACATTACATGCAAATACATGCTAAAGCCATATAAAAAGGCTAAAAAAAGACTCACCTAGTATGTTTTTGCATTGGAATACAGAGTGAGCAAAGAAAGCAGCGCACTGAGCCGCACTGCACACTCACATTGCGAGCCACAGATACTTTGTCTCGTCTGGCCAACTATGGTAGAGCAGAAAGTCACATGGACCATTTGAGAGAGAAAAAAAAATCTCCTACTTCAATCCTTTGACTCCATGCTTGCCAGCTATACAGTTTAGTGAGACATTTTTACTATGCTGACTGTTCATCCAAGATACGATCAACATCTTAATGTGGTCCTAATATATAAAATACACTATGATTTCTCTGATTAAACATGAAATAAGTCACTTAGGAAAGTCTAAAGTAAGTGTTTTGCTGCAGTCTGCATCTGTTTAACTACTGATGTGATTCATTAAGATATGCTGACAGTGAAAGGGGAGTCAAGAAGAAAAGGTTTGTGTTTAGTCTTCAGGCCTGAAAACCTGTTGGAGCTGTGTTTTTCCGACAAGACGTAGGGAAATAATATGTGTGAGAATTTTTTGGTGTGTTTGTATTTGAATCTGTGTATATACACATTATGCTAATGTGGGCATTCAGACTTGCACAGTGTGACCACAAACTCATTTGCACATGAGAAGGTGGGCACAGGAAGAGTAAACCATTAGATTCCTTCTCCTTGTCTCTTACTCATGCTAATTTTAATATGTGCTACAACACTGCCAGTAAAAATGAGCCGCACTACCATTTTATTATTTTATTACCAAGTCATTCTGCTAGAAATAGCGAAGGCATCAGCGTGAAGCCTGACTTTTTCTTGAAAACACACATCATATCCAGCAGATAACCTCACAACCAGAACATTTCTATTTAAGCAAACCAACCAACAACAACAACCAACGCTGCCCTCTTGATTAAATATTTTCATAGCCGATGAGGTCGACTAATATGAAAATGTTTTCCCACGAATTGCAAACCGCAATAAAGTTTGCTCCTACTTAAGTAAATTCCCAAACCGGCAGCTGACCTCTTTCTAAAGCATCAATTTCCTCTTGATACCGAAGCCGAAGTGAAGAGTTAGAGTCCAACCCAAATCCATTAATACGCTACATGCTGCACCAGCTCTCCAGAGTTCATGAGAACCAAAGTAATAAAGTCCAGGACAAGACAAGACGGTCTTGCAGATGGAAATCAATAAATATGCAGCTAACAGGACACACTGACTATAACTGAACACAAAGCTGCCTGTTGACATCCCCACTGTCACAAATAATCTACCTGCATACATATTTTATGTCAAATCTTACCAGCACGATGCATGGTCAGCTCTGTGAGATAAGATTTACTAGATACAATTTGAGTGGAAAAGGAGCTTAGCAGGAAATACAGGATGATTGATACTGGTGTCTGTGCGTAACAAGGCAGCACTTTACCAGCTGCACCTGCTGCTAGTTTTTTCTTTTCTTCATCACAGTCATTCATACTTTCAACATTAGGTGGGTCAAGGCATTCTTCATACATATGTGCTAAATACTATCTTTTTCAAGAATCCGTGATTAAACCTTGTTTGAATGATTCTGTGTCTGGCAACAAAGAGGCATCTCCAACAATGAAGCAAAATGCAGTTGATCTTGACCACAGAAAAACAACACAGTCAATAGATTGTTCAGAAAGGAGGATCGTTCATAAAACGGGACTCTACCGGTGGTGGCGCTTCCTGGACCGGGATCTGGTGCGACTTCTGGAGCGGGAGGTGGAGCGGGATCTTGACCGGGACCTGGAGCGGCTCCGGGATCTGGAGCGGCTCCGGGACCTCGAGGCGGATTTTGTGGCTCTGGACATCACTGCAGCCAGCCCACCTCAAACTGTCGCACAAAAGAGTTGTACAGCTGGGTAAGGATTTTGTAAAAGGTAAACAATATATTTAACAAAAAAGGTTATTCAATTACCTTTTTTAAGGCATTGGCTGCATAGAATAGATATTAATCTTTAACAATTATCACTGAAGAAAAATAAAAGATATATATAAAGTGAGGCAAGAGTAGAAAATTCAAGAAATTCAATATCCAACAGAGATGAGTCATCCGAGATACACTTCAAAAGCAGTCTTAATGGAAAAGCTGAGTGAAGAGACAGAACAGCTGTGGATAAGGAAGAAGGCAATAGTGTAGGGCATCCAAACAGAACCAGTTTTATTTGGCCGCTGGTCATTTGCATAGAGGGCAGTCGTATGTCAGTCATCTGACTACTTGTTGAGCCCACTCTAAAATACAAAAACAAAGTTCCAGCTATCAGTTAGATATGCTATACTTTACCACGACTGTAGTATACTTTAAATTGGGTGATGTTGTGAAAAAACCTGTGACAGAAATGTTCGTTCTGTAGTCTCTGTGTTCACATGAAAAAAAAAAAAAAAAAAGTTCAAATAAGGTGACAAAAGCAAAGCCAGCATGTTCAATTCTATTTTTCATTTTTGAATGATTTGCCCATACATATGAGACAAGTACCTACAATCAACTCCAAACCTCGCCACCTATGCACACTTTCAATACACTGTAGTTTCGTGAACTTGGCCACTGAGATGTGTCAACAAGAGAAAATTAAAGATGTGAACAGATGTGGCATAAAATATTCAGCACAAATGACTGAGCTGATAAGTTTAAGGAAGTAATTACCGACCATATATCTATGCCTCTGAAATAGAATGCAAAGCTGCTAAATACTGTATATTTTCACACCACAAATGTTTTCTTTACAAGAATTTAATAAAAAATTACGAAGAAAGAAGAGTGGTCCAATTCAGTTTTTTCTTTTTTTCTTTTAAATGCCTCACTAAATGGGGAAGTAGTTGATTTCCTCTGTAGCCAGTTCACCACATCACATTTGCATTTGGTTTACGATCTGCTGTGAATCTGCTACGAGGCTGCATGCTCTTAGTACACTTTTTACAGTATACTTTTCACTTCAAGGTACGTTTCGTCTCTTCTACTCTCTATTGCAAGGCGTCCAGTTCTTTCCAAGGTCCACATGGCATTATCTGTGACACATGATCCTCGGACTACAGGACGTGCCAGGGATCAAATAAATGTTCTTTCATGATGAGAGTCATCTTCAGGGTCTTTGGACAGAGGAAATTGCCGACTGCACATGACGGGGATTTAAAAACCAGCGCACGCTATCACATGAGGGTCCCAGTGTGCATCCGTAGCTACTATTTTGGAGAGCACTGAAATGTATCCATCTTCCCCCGCCTCCACCTCATGCTCTATGAACTTCCCACTCTCCCCATTCCTGGCAGCTTGTTGTTTTTGGCTTTTAGAGAATAATTTCCTGAGGTTCCAGCCTCAACAGACCGTCGGTTTAGCTTGTACTGCACATTTCAAGAATGGCATTCAGATGTGCCCCTTTCCAGCACATGGTAGCTAAACCGTAAAATAAATAAATTGTACCAGTCTTCTTAATTTTGCTTTATATACCAGGGGAAGTTGGCCTTGAAGGTTGAAAATGTAAAGGAGCAGTGTGTAATATTAAGCAGGATGTATTGGCAGAAGTGGAACATAATATTCATAACGATATTTTCTTCAGTGTATAATCACCTGAAACTAAGAATCGTTTTTTGTTACCTTAGAATGAGCCATTTATATCTAAATACGTAGCTAGTCGTCTTCAAGGACTCTGTCGTGTTGCAGTGCCATGTTTCTACAGTAGCCCAGAATGGACAAACTCTAAAGAGGGCCATTCAAGTTTTTACGTAACGTGAAGGCCACCGTAGTTCTCTGATCCGCTTGGAAAGGGAGGGGTGAGCGGAGGGGTATTCAATTGGTTGCAATTTGCAACTTTACCACTAGATGTTACTAAATCTTATACACTGCTCCTTAAATTGTATTGGATTATTCTACATTTGTTGTAGTTGCTGTAATGAAATGTTTAAAACCAACAGATCTGTGATTTAGACAATTTTCATATGGCTGAAAAGCATCAGAAACTGTCAATACAGAGCTGTGCTATCCCAGTCAAAGGAGTATTGCATTATGACTTAATATACAGTAGATGGCTGTAAAAGAGTGCAACTAAAGTGCCTCCTTGCCTTCTTTGTTCATTATAAGAACTAGTTGGTAGAATCGAGCAGTGGGATCCGTTTCGATAGCTTTTCTCTAAAGGCTTGACTGATAACCAGCTGCAGCTGTTCCGGCAGCACACTGTGTGGGCGGCAGCCTAATCACCGAGATTTCAGCCTCTCTGAAAGGCTGTGTTAAGCTCAGTCTTTAATCACTCATGACTAGATTTGCGTACCCAAACGCAGTCGCTGTGTAAACACATGTGTCTTACTATACTTGTGAGGACTTTTAGTTGTCCTTAATGTTTGCTTTTTCACCTTTACTCCATCTGAAGCACTGAACTAACCACTTCATCAACTGCCAACCTCATCCGTGTGCTTGTCACTACACTGTCAACTCTACAGTTGATGATGCATTCACAGATGGCAGCAGCAGGAACAACAACATCTTTCCTGGTTTAAAATCTAACTCCAGGCTTCCAGGGGGTTTTCTGAGATTTGTCACTGGGTGTCCTTGTTATTGATTATCTAATGCTTGTATCAACGGGTGTGAGATTTTGAGATGGATAATATTGGTATTATAATGTTATTTGACCAAAGATGAACTTCCCTCACAAAAGTATCACCTTGAAGTTATTTGACTGGTATTTTAATGGACAATCTTGGTCACCTTATTTTACCACGAACAAACTAGAAAAGTTGGTCTTCAACATTGCAGGATTGAAAACACAAAGTTTGGTGAGTAGACACGTTTTAAATAGTAAATCAGAATTAAACTGATAATGCTTCGCAAGGATAGAAGTTCCAGAACACACACACACAAACACACACACACTTGATTAAGAGCCCCCCTTGTGAGTATGGAGTGACAGCTGTATAATCCTCATCAGCTGTTTATTTCATGTTAGGGCAAAAGTAGCTCTGATCAACAATGGTCCAGCAACTCGATACTTAGCTCAAAGCATATGAAAAGAAACACTCCGCTCATCAACTGCCCTATCATTAAGACTTGGATGCCACAGTGGCAGCTGGAATCACACTTGCTATCTATATGTCCCCCTGAGACACCCCGCTCGCTATTTCAGAAAAGCCACAGCAACTGTCACTGGCACAATCTTTGGTTATTGAAATGTGGCAGTCCCTCTTAGTGCTCCCTCAAGACACTTCTCATGCTGAGGCAGTTAATGGATAGCAAAGCCGCTGGCCGAGCTGTTCAACACAAGATAAACCTTTCCACTTCCTTCGTGGGTAATTAAATTTAAAAAAAAAACAACTTCTTCTGAATAGCCTGATTCATTCAGTTATGCCTGAATGCGTATAAGCTGAGTTTTGTTTGTCTTCAGGGAGCTACTGTAACTGCTAAAGAGACAAATGGATGACCTCATGCAGAGAGTTCCTGATACATTAATCTTTGCTAATCGCCTACAATGACAGATGAGAACACCATTCAGCTTGGTACTGAACTTGGGTGAATGTTTAATGATAACAGTTATCAGCAGTTGCAACTAACTTTTTCCTAACTAAGGCAGTTCAATATCACTCAGCAGGATTTATGCTGCTTTTTCGTTGATTAGTTCTATTTGGAAACGTTCATAATCAACAGTTTGTTAAAGGTATAGCGTCTGCCACTTCACGATTTCTCGGCTACTTTTGCCTGGAAAATGTCACACAGCTAAGTGTCTCTGAGGCATTCTCACACCGACGTGCTTCTCAGCTGTCTGTCATCACCATGTTTGTGGAACTCTGCTGCATTAAAAAGAGGGGACTCATCAGCTAAATATCCTCTCTATTTTGGTTGGTTGGGAACACCTAGCCAATGATGAGAGGACATAGGCTTACATTTCCTAAACACATAGAGTCGTTTGTGTTTTCCTGCGCCTTTAAGTCTCTGCATGAAGCATTTAGAAACGGTTGGTGTTAATCAAGTTAATTATAGGTGGCATGTTGTATAACCAGAATGCTTTCATTTTCTGCTGTAGGTACTCCAGTTTTGCAGATATTGAAATGTTCTGCTTCTTGGGACTACCTATGTCAATATTGGCAACACTTCCAAGCCACATACAGACACATTTACAGTACAATGAATACATGATCAGTAAGTCTACAAAGAAGGTGGCTTACACACAAGTGAAAACAAAACACAATGATCTTTAATGCTACTGTAAGTGCAATATGGGCACACCTTTTTATTGGGTGTGTACTTTAGTGCTCCTGGTGTTTGTTTTAGAGGGTCAACCTCTACCAGGCCCAACAGGAAATCACATGATAATGTTTTTAAACTTTGTTTTTTGCATCACTGGACGCCAGAAATAGTGTCATGTTGGACCACGAAACCCATTTAGATGAGCATTTACAGGAAACTCTAAAGTTTACCTCAAGTTTAAGAGACAATTCTTGCTGCTGTGTATGACATGTTGGGCTTGGTTCAAGATTTTAACTGTTTACAGTAGGTGGAGTGACAGTTTGGTGAAACCTGCAATCACAACAGTCATTGGGCTAACCACTAAAAACAACTGGCAAAGTTAAACAACTCCTATATTGAGTTCCTCCTTCAGTCCTCCGGTGGTCCAACGAGTGCACTTTAAAAAGCCCTAAACCGTTAAACAAAGTTCAAGATGTAAACGTTGACTAAGGCTACGGCTGCTGAGCTTCTAGCAAATGATTCAACCCTTAGGCTACTTCACACATATTTTCACTACACTTGGTCAAATGACATAACCTTAATCCAAAGGAAACCATATCAAAGCCAGTCGGGTCATGTCCTGGACAGGATAGCCAGTGCATCCTCCTGGAGTTCCCTCATGCGCATCCATAGACTGAGGAGTGCATCCAAACGCATAATGACGCATCATTCAGCGTGACGGAAAATAATAAATCGATAAAGGAATACGCACTCAACGTCACCGGAGGACCTCATTCAGAACGACGTCTCCCTCTGAGGGTCACACAATGTACTTTTGCTACATTTCTTGTCACTATTTGTGCGCATTTAATTTCGAGGCTTATTATTATTTTGGCATGGATGATCCCTGTGCTGCGCAACGATCGTTTTCCATGTTGCTGCCAGCCATACAATTATTGTCTTTACATGTATTTCCACTTTCGACCATTATATAAAATATTAAATGGAGAAAAAAACTAAACTACTCACCGGTGAGCGTTGTCTTTAAGTGTTGTCGCGTCACATTCAGGCAGCGCGGTGTAATATTGCAGAAACAAGTTAAAGACGATTTCTCCCTTGTCTTCTGCGTGTCTGCGCAGTTGCGCCTAGCGTATGTCAAGCGTGTGCGTACTGTGTGAGCGTGTACGTGTGTGTGTGTGTGTGTGTGTGTGTGTGTGTGTATGTGTGTCGGCTGGAGTCTGCAGTGTTCAGAGAAAAGGGGGTGTGACCGCCCCGTGCGGCTCAGAGGTTCACGTTTCCTTCCGCGTTCACATCGCCGTGAACGGGAGTAAGCCGTGTATCAGAAACACAATCGGTGAATAAGTCCTCCGTCCTTTAATGACATCATTCTGTCAAAGAAGCCTTTTAATCCCCGATGAAAACGCACTGTAGTAACATTGCTGTCCCTACAGGGAGCAGCTACTGTGGATAGCTACTGTGTCTGTTATAGCCTACTGGTGTTAAGCAACATTTATCATAGTGATATTGTGAAATTATTATATTCCCATTTGTTTATTATTAATAGAATGGCATTTCTTTGTTCCTTTTGGTTCTGCGCCAGCTAGCCTATGGACAGCACATTCTTTGTAGTAAAGTCCAGTTTTCATTTGTTCTTGGCCTATTTGCATTTTTCATTGTATAAGGTAGACCTGTGCAATTTAATGCAATTCAGTAAAACAGACCTGTCAGGTGTGGAGTCATTGTGACTAGGTCTTGAGTCGACTGGAGTCACTGTTTTGATGTCTTGCAACTTGACAAAGACTTGACTTGGATATAGAATGTAAAGACTTGTGAATTGACTTAAGACTTGTCATGTGTTCATTTAATGCTTTCAGTTTGTTTAATAAATATAAAATAATAACAATATTCAAGTTTAAAGTAAGTCATTTGTTTTTTTCTTTTGATTATGTTGTAGTCTGGCAGTCAGTATTTCACTCTTGAACAGTGATGGGGAGGGAATATTTTTTGGATTGAGAAGAAATTTAAAAATAACTAAACTTATGAAGTTATTTGTTTTTGTTTGATTATATTTATTTCATTAAATATCAATAATTATAATGCAAATTCAATTAATTGTCATACTTTTTGAACAATTGGCCAATAATAAGTTCAAACAAGTACTAATATTGTCTTGTTTCATTTTATAAAGGTTGAATACTGCAGTCTTACCTGCAGTTAATCAACACATATGAGAGTGTCAACAAAAACTGAACATTATAGGCAAAAGCAGACTTTTAGACTGTATAATTGTGTCTATTAGAGTGGCCACTAAGTTCATATTTCAGCAGGAATTGTACTTTTCCCTTCGTTATATGTATCTGATAGACACACAAATAAATCAGGATCTTTCAAGAGTTACTTAAACTATTTCATACTCAGTCTGTATCAGTCTTTGATCTCCCAAACATAATTTCACTGGTATGGGTTTCAGTGGAGGGTTTAAGTGACTCATGAGCTTTTTCAAAGGCTTTTCCATTCTGCCAAGAATAGATTTTTTGGGAAAAAAAACTAAATCTTTGTAATAAATGTGCATGCAAGTGTCCAAATTTACAGACACCAAGCATTTGGTCTTGGTTTGAGACATTGACAAGGTTACTTAGGCATTACTGTTTTTTCACCTGTTCAATGAAGCCTGCTTTGTAGAACAATGAATCTTGGAGGACTTGTTCCAGTTTGGAACTATGTGTAAGGATTTACTTACTCTATAACAAATCAGCTGTGCAATTCTATGAAGTGTCTCTTTAATGATATTGTAATCATGTTACTTACATGTCAGCAGTGCAGTAGAAGAAGCTTAATGAGACTGTTTTTGTAAAAGTCAGGCAGTCAGTCAAGACATTACTGTGATCTGTTATCTTCTGTTTTTTTTGGCTTGTTTTCAAGATCAATATGTTCAACATTTAACACATTCCAAGGGAAGGAAAATGAAGTGTGCACAGCAGCCACATGAACTCTATCCCCTTGACAATTATAAAGTATTATACAGTATTATACAGTGCACATTAGCTCACAAAAGTGTAGATACTTTTCTATCTTAGTCCTACTGGGAACAAAATTGTTTCTATTCATCCTGTTAAGAAAAATACAATATAATGACATGTTTATATGCATGCATCAAACCTACTGCTATCATCTATCATGTCTACCTAGACATAGCCAGCTCACTGTCTACAAAAACAACATACTTTGGGATGTTTGGACGTGAAGACATCCTCTTGGATTTGGACTTCTGTTCCCTTAATATTCTTAATGTATACCAGACAACATTTACAGGGTGATAATGGATTTACAGAAGTGCAATTTGAGACATATGTAGCATTACCCTTATCTCTACAACTGCTAGTCTGCTTGGGGGTGGGTGCTTCTCTTTTGTGTCCAGAGTGCACCTCTCAAGTAAGAAACCCTTCTTTCCTCTCACAGCTGCTATCGTATGGTTTTAATATATATGGTTGTTGTTTCTTAGCTTTTTATAATTTTTGATATTCATCAAATATAATATACTGTATATCAGTTACTTGGACAACTGCACAAAGAGCACAAACTGTCTTTTTGAATATTGCAATTTTTACTATAGCTACATGTAGATGTCGAAGAAATATATCTCTTCATACATCTCCCTGTCTGTCCAGGCATAATGTGCTGTGATAAACTATGCAGTGTATATTTGCATTGGAAATCTATTGACCCATAAATGGTTATGTGTGCGGATACCACTGGTACATCCTGGAAGTGCATCTGAAGTGCTCATTTGATTAATTCAAAATGTGACTACCAGGAAATTGACACAGCTCAGCTTATGTAGGCAGAATGGGATCAGAAGTATCAGTGTGGCTGAAAGATGCAAAGGAAATTAGGCAGGAAGTGGCGTGTTTGTATTTATGTAAAAGTTAAGAATCTCTCACAGAACTCAGTTCTTTACTCCACGGAAAACAAGTGTCAACACAAGACTAACTGTGCTCAGTCTGAGAAGGCCCTGAGGCTAAAAGCCAATAATCCACAGAAAATGAAAGCATCTTACATTTTTATGGGGTTATTTATTCAAAACAATCCCTTGACCTCATCTAGCCCCATCATCGGGTCAACATATGAATTCGTCCAATGTTCATTTTTTAACAAATACCTGTAAATATAATTACATTCTAATTAGCCTCAGCTGTACTTTTTACAGTTTATTGCTAATTAGCAAATGTCATTATGCTAACACATAATAATGCTAAATCCATTTTTTCAAATTGGATTTAGGATATTTCCGCTAATATAAAAAGTCACAAACTTTTCCCAGTTCAGTTATTCTTTCTAATTAAATCACAATTACATTTCCTCAAGCATAATACAAAAACTATTGCTTATTAACATTGACACTATGCTGAAATCAGTCCTGGGATGGCCCCTGCTTTAGCACCTACAGCTTGCCCTGGGGCCCCTTCCCATCTATCTCTCTCGCCTGTTAGCTCTGCATCATATCGCCGCTGTCCAGACACCAGGCAGGTTATTTTGGGCAATCCCTCTGACACCACTTTCTCCCTCTGTGCCGGGATAAAAGAGTTCATACTCCCCCTACTTTATATCCTTCCACCTGTTGGAGCTGTCCATCTCCTTGCTGACATGCCTGAACATAGAGCATCAGCAATACTTCTAATTACCGCAACCAAGGGTTGATGGACCTTGAGCCACATGTTACTGCTACCTTCACAGAGACTGCACATAAGAAATGACTTGATCTCCCAGGATGTTTAGCTGTGTTTACTTAAAAACATAAAAACACATATACTGAAATTTAGCTGCTTGTTATAGCTGTTTGTTGAGCTGGATGTTGGAGCTTTTTTAAATATTTAAATATTCATAGTCTATTGAATAAGTAAGTAGTCTTGTAAATCATTTGAATCTCAGAAGAAGTTTTAGGTGTTTCTAATGGCAGAAACAAACAACTGGTTGTTAGGCCTTTCTTTTACATAATATAGTCCCATCTGGTTGTGGTTACCTCTTGTAAAGAGCCAAACTCTTCTTAATAATGCGGTTGTTCGCTGAATCATTTTGTAATTCATGTTCTGGGCACTTTGGTGGAAATATCAGCAATTAATAGTTTCAAAATAAAGCTTTGATTGTTCTGAAGATGAAAACTCTTTTGTCTTTTTACAAAAGCCATATTGACATAACCAAATCCTTTCTGCTCCATGCTGTTAAAATGCCACTGCTGGTGAAAGCACATGGCTAGATTCAGTATGACTCAACAGAATGAGTACAAGTACTGCATTCAAAATCCTATTTAAGTAAAAATACATAAGTATTGTCAGCAAAATGTAATTAAAGTAGCAAAATACTCGTTCTACAGATAAATGACTTCATTGTTGGCACTGGTGCATCAAAAGTCCTATTTTCAGGTTCCAGCTGGTTGAGGTGGAGCTAATGATGACAACTTTATCAGCTGTTACTGTTGCATAGTTTGATCTATAGCAATGAATTGTATTTATATGCTCATTACATATTTTCTTATGTAAAGTCAGAATCTGAATTGCAACTAGTAACTATATAGTAGCTGTCACATTATTGACTGGAGTAAAAAGTATAATATTTGCCTCTGAAATGTAGTGGAGTAGACTACTTGAGTAAAGTAAATGCTTTGTCGTCGTGGAAGTGTAGCACCCACCCTCCGGGTCCCCCTCAGGTAAAAACTGTTAGTTCTGTCTGCACTGTTGCCGTTTTGTGCACTGTTCGCGCTGTTTGCATCGTTAGCTGCTTGCCATGTTGAGAACCATGTTGAGGCAATCCCTCAGTCGTAATTATGCTCTGAATTTTGCATTTTAGTAACTTTTTAAGTATAATACGTGAGTAAATGTAGTTACATTGCACCACTGTTTTTGGACAAAGCAGATCTCATTAGCAACCGGCTGAATGTAATAATGTGATACGCAGTTATAAATCCTTCAACACTTGTATTGCGGTAAATAATAACTCCTGTTTCTGCTCATATAAAAATTGGGGTTTAATTCCCCGTTCATTTTGGTTCACCCATTAAGATCCAGCTTTCCCACCCTATTAATGGTCATATTTGGCTAGAAAGGGAAAAGATACTTGCTATGCCTATACCACCATCTGTACTGTCCTTTACCGTCACTATAAACGTCAGGTTATCTGACACCTCTCCAGCACAAGATGGATGTCTCTCTTGTCCTCTTTGATGTCAACGCATCGACCAAACTGGGTCTGATGAGACAAACAAGTAAGCAAGAGACAGCTGCCTGTGCCTCCTGGGGATTCCATGACCCCTGTCCAGAGCCTATTATCACCTTATAGATGTTTCTGCAGGGCTTGAATCCCACCCTTACCCATCAAACCCTGTGTCAGCAGTAGGAGAGAAAGGTGGGGACACAAGTTGGATCTACTTGCTCAGGGGGTTAAATAGTAGCTCTTTTGAATAAGAGCCTGATGTGATTAGTGGACAAATAATGGGAGCCAAAAAGTAAAACAAATGGTACTCAGCTTTAAAAGTGTGCAGATATTTGAAACTAAATAGCAAAGACATTCTGTCCCTGATATGCTGCGTCTCTAAAACAACATTTAGTTACTTCGTTTTTCCTTCGTTCACCAATGAGAAGAGGTACAATTGTCTTTGACTAACATCTCTTTAAAAAATTGTCATATTTTCATAAAACTTGTTGAGCTTAAGAACAAATTGATGCTATTCAGGATTCATCAGGATTGTTGCTTTTCATTGTACACATGTTGATTTTATTCTATCTACTCCATTTAAATATTCTGTCATCTAGCTACAGAATAATGTTAACTGTTAAGGTAATGGCTAATTCTTTGTCTTCAGGGGAGTGCTTTCTTTTCTTCAGACCTCAGACTGTCCATCCCTTCTGTTCTAATATTCACTTTATTCAACTTTTAAAGTTGCCATTGGAATAAGCCTTTTTTCTGTTAGATCTATATTGTATTTCCTTTTTATTTCTTATATATTTACTTTATTTTTGCACTCTGAAGTGTAGAACCATAGATTGTATATAGTATACTGTAAGTCATTAGCTAAACATATACTGTATGATACCTTGTTTTTCTCTTGGTAATACTAGTATGTTATTAAGATGGAGAGTCAAGTTAGCAGCAATGCCCCTGTTTTATATTATAGGATCATGATCAAGCTACTAGATCTCCAATAAACACCAGAGCATGAAACAATATGTGTTTGGAACAAAGAGGCCTGTGTGTTTCAAAGCACATGTCAGGCACAAAATCCAAAAGAAAACTCCAGCTACTCTCACTGGGATTTATTTTTTCTCCAAACTAAATTACATACTGAACATAAAATAAGTCTCATGACTGGCATCATTATGAATTATTAGACATTATGCAATTACAATATCAGCCAGAAATGAGCTGAAAAAAAAAGCTTGGAGTTGCCCAACTCTTCTGTTGTGAGTCACTCATTGGTCACTCATTGGTTTTTCCCAGCAACCCATCACAGTAAAAAAACACATTCTAAGACAACTCCTGCATGTCCAAATTTCAGTTTCAGTAACTTAAGCTACCGCATGGAGCTCAAATTATATTCTCTTTGTTTCAAGAGATAGTTGCTTTGGTTTCTGTAACCAAACCTCCTCTGGCCTCAGATCAGGTCCTGCCAGAACATCCTCTCTTCTGTCTCCTCCCTAGACTCCCACTATCTCAATACATAATAAAAAACCACCAAAAGGAGAATGGACTGCCCACACTCCTTTCTCTAGTGATCAGTGTAACCCGCCAGGGATCTTCTTTCAACTAAATTTGGTTCTTAAGCCCCAACTTAGTCCGTGCCAGCGGCCGAGACCTAAATAGACTAGCCCATATGATGTAGCACAGCAGTCTCATGAAAGAGTAACTCTTCCTGTGCATGTTGCTCACACGCGCAGCCCGGCAGCTGGGTCAGTTGGAGTTACAGTACAGTCTACGTCAAGTGGGGGGTTGTTGGTTGGGGGGGATCAAGGTTTCCATGTATGAGGTTTTGATGAATCAGTACCTGGGGGACTTGGAAAATGTTGTGCTTAATTTGTAATCCAAATAGCTTACACGATTGATATGAACTGCCAAGCAGTGATACAGTCATTGGGGAGACTTTGGTGTCTTAATATTTCTCTCTAATGCAATTAGATTTATGATGGCTTCATTTGTAACTCAGCTTAGGAGAAAGGCACAGCAGGTGTTCAGGCCGTACAAACAGCCAATCATGGCTTATAAATGACAAGAAAGTGAACTTGGGGTCTAAGGCCACATGACGCCTCTTGTGGCATCTCCCCAAATACTTTGCAAACTGAGGAACTGGATCCAGTTTGTCGATTGCCCGCTGCTGCTTTACAGCTTCTCAAGTTTGATATTCTATCAGCTTACCGAGGGTTAGCGCAGAGAGCCTGGCTGTCTGGGCTCGAGGTGCTTATTATGCTCGAGGTGTACGAGGTGACTATGGCAACACGTTGGCAAGTCTGAGAACATTTTGCCACAGAGATACTATAAAGCAGATGTTGTGGTGGGTTTCAGCTCTTGTAGCAGCTGACATGTGAAAATTTCCATCCCACTCAGTGCTGACAAAAGACATTCAGGAGTGGATCACTTTGCACACTGTTAGCTCCAAATGATCTTGAATAAGCACAGATACAAGTGATCAGATTAAGATAGCAAGTGTCCTTTACTAAGTGGTAATGGCTTCCGCATCGGCCTTATCATTCAGTTCAGTTGCTTCCTCCACCTCTGGCAAGATATACAGCAAAGACGTTTCAATATAAACCTGAAATACAACAGCAGAGTTCTTTAGCTGGCAAGGGGATAGTTTGTGTGTGTGTGTGTGTGTGTGTGTGTGTGTGTGTGTGTGTGTGTGTGTGTGTGTGTGTGTGTGTGTGTGTGCGCGCAGGCAGTCTTCTACCCCACATGTATTTGTTTGTGTTTGTGAAATGCACATGGGACTTCATGGTGCATAAGGAAAAACACTTTTTCTTCAACCCAAAGGAGGAGTCCTCAAGGGCAGCTATGCGCATTTGATGGGCTTTGTTATGGAGAGCAGCTGAGGCTGTCACCTTCCCCCCGAGGCATCCAAGGCCTCCGTCTCAGTTTGTCTGCTACATCAATAAAAAACATTACAAGCTGCAGTCAACAGAGCTGCGTGACATGAGGGGTCGAAGAGCTTACCTATTTTCATACTCATGCGCACACACTTTTTTTTTTTACAAAGACACTAACACGGGTGCACTTGTGTGCTCGTACCTTCTATCTGTGGTCTTCCATGGATAAAATTAGTGCCTGTGCAAATCCACCCAACCTTTGCTGCCCCATCTTTCTGAGCTGTCACTCAATATAACTGTCTGTCATCGGTTTCACTTACAGTTAGTGTTCCAATGGATCACTGGCAACCTGAGAACTTAATCAGGAAACCGGCACCAGAGAAAGAGGCTCCAGATTCCATCATAAAACGTGCATATGGCATCCTGACACCTTGGAGACTTCATTGCTTGTTCCCTTTATCTTATTTTCACCTTGTGGTGGCCTAAGAGTTAATATAGCATGTTTAATTTACTTCTGCTGCAAAAACTCATGCATATAATAAAACTATAAATACAGTGCAAATAAACATATGTTAAGCTAATTTATTCAGAATTGTAGTTTCTTGCTTACTGTGAAGTATAAACGGGGTAGTGCACATCATATAAATTATATTTATTTGTTGCTCTTTTCCTGCTGGTATTTATGGGGCTACATTTTTTTCAAAGGTCATCTCCTTAGCTGTAACTTAATCCTAGCAATGAATGGATGGCATATTTTATGTCCTAGAGGTAGAGGCTCAGGGCGTAATGCCAGACCCTCGAGGTCACTCTTTCAACTGAGTAACGTAGTAAGTTGGACTCCACAGTTCAAATTCACGGATGTGAATAACAGCTTACTTAAACTACTGCCCTCCATATGTCCACAGACAAACATGCCGAACAGCCCATGTGGACTTGCTTACTTCTAAGAAAAAGACATTTTTTGACTTGAAAAGATTGCAAATTTTGTACAAAATGTGAAAATTATTATATTATCTAGGACCATTACATTTAATCAGATCATTAATGGCATTTATTGGTAAAAGAAGCGTTTTTATAGGAGCAAGAGTTATTACAGTCTCCGTTACCTTGAGTTTTTCTTCAATTAATGAAGTAAAACATATACTATGCCTGTTAGTTCATCAGCACTTGGATAGACTTTAGCTGATAATATGACTAAAAGCTGAAGACCGTACCCACTTTGTTCTGTTTAAGAATAACACTCCCTCTTGGAGTGACTTAAATTGAAAGGTTGGTTCATTAAGTGAAGGCAGATGCTTCCTGCAGGGTTTCTTATCAACTTGCATTACTACCAGTAGAAGGAACACAAGCATAAACAGCACAACGCATGTTTAAACTCTTACAAATAAAAACAATGAATTTCACACAATTAGATAAATACAAAAAAAAAATCAGCTCCATTTAACTAACTCCAAATAAGGCATTCAGGAAATGGAGAGCAACAGAGGAATGCTTTTGGAAGACCACAGTGAGTCACTTCTGGTCAAAAGAAAAGCACCCTGCCATACCACTTATGTTGAGACAGAAAACTGTCTGAAAGGTATGGTATATCTCTTTATCTGGTTCATGCTAAAAAAGTTGGGACTTTTTTTATACATTAAACATTTTAACATTTGCAGCCTGAATCTTTGGCTCTGAATTTGGCATGTCAACACCACAGAGACTCTCACACACTAGCCGTTGCCCTGAGCTTCTATTGTCGAGCCGCGTGGATCCATTTAGCTTGCGGCAGCAATGGCTATAACACTTGTGGCCAACTCGATGACTTTTTGAAAGCTTTGCCTGACAAGTCATGTTGTGTTTCGCCTCTTGTCTGGACACAAGATGCCTCTCACTGGCCCCGCGGCTATAAGAGTGGTGAACTGTTGGCCTTTAGAGCCTACAGTTGCTGACAGGACCCCAATTTTTCCCTCTCAACATGAAATGGACAAAAGAAGGTCAGACTGAAAGCCTCAACATATACCCAGTCATGATTGGGTCATCTTCAGTTGCCATGCAAATAGCAGACGGATGGGTTTTTATGTGCTTCTGAGATTTCTGTTGCCACACCAATGCAATGGAAGTGAATGGAATTGTGTGTTCCTCATAGCATTGAAATATAGCATTTTAAAAATTCTTCCAACTTCAGTGTCCTTGTTGCATCCGCTTTAGAGCACAATGCTTAGGATAATTAATTCACGTGATTTAAAAACGTATCACTAGGAAACAATACAATACAGGGCCCTGAAGGTCCACATGGGCTGGTGCCAGGAGGTAATTAAACTACTGACATAATTAATTGATGATGATTTCAAACAGGTCTAAGGCTAAGTAGGCTTCTGACAGTGGATCTCATGGTACAAGGTAAAAGTACTCTGTGGAGTTTTTTACCTTTAGTAGTGTATTGAGCAAGTGTTTTACGAATGGCGCCCATTTTGTAAGTTAGCAAACATGTATGTAACAAGTTTTAAAAAGGCTTTGGAAATGTGTTATTATTGAGGAAATTAATTCAACGTGTTTGTCATTTGCATTATGGTGAGTAACGCTGACTGTAAACAACATTATTTGTTTACAAGAAAACTCCACGGGGCACCTTTTTAAATGACTTCCTCTGATATCGGTGTCTCTTTCCAAAAGTGTGACTCACATCTCCAAGATGCATATTCAATTTCTTGCAGTCATCTTGTCTTTTTGTGGTGCAAAACATAATTGAAAAAACCTTGCTAAATTTGCATCGGGGTGCAACAATTTCAACAGTAATCTCATCTCATCTTCAACCGCTTATCTGGGATCGGGTCGCGGGGGCAACAGCTCCAGCAGGGGACCCCAAACTTCCCTTTCCCGAGCCACATCAGCCAGCTCTGACTGGGGGATCCCGAGGCGCTCCCAGGCCAGTTTGGAGATATAGTCTCTCCACCTGGTCCTGGGCCTCCCTCGGGGTCTCCTCCCAGCTGGTCGTGCCTGGAACACCTCCCTAGGGAGGCGCCCAGGTGGCATCCTTACCAGACGCCCGAACCACCTCAACTGGCTCCTTTCCACGCAAAGGAGCAGCGGCTCTACTCCGAGTCCCTCGCGGATGAAGTAAATGACCGTAATTTCTTTTACATTTATTTGTGACACACTCAATGTCAAACGGCTTTTATACATCATACAAATATGTACAAAACACATTATGTTCTTTGGATTATCCAGAGTGATTAGGAAATGACCTAGAAATTACCCAGAATCTGGGTAGATGCATCAAAACTATCTGCATAGCTAGAAACCACAAGTGGCAATGCATTTTTTGTAATTTGGGTGAACCAACCCTTTCATTTAACTTTAACATCACAAATCAGAGGCGCTTTAGAAAGTTGCTCTTTCTGCCTCGTGCATTTGAGCTCAAACTCATTGAGACTTTTTCCGCTCTCATTAATAGTCTTTGGTGTTGCTGTTCCATTTACTTTGGCTACGTGAATGTTGCATGTGGGCACTCGCTAAGGACGTGCTGTGACCTGAAGATAGAAGTGAGGTTTGTTTCAGCAGTGTAGACCTCAGCAGCTATTACACAACCAAAATAACGTGGAATGAATAGGAAGGTATATTCCAACTTAGCCTGCAATTTGCATATTTTAGGCTTGTCCCCCTCTTATGCTACTGCAGAAGATGAGTGGTCCACAGTTGTGAGGACAAGTTTGCTCTGTACAAAAACCCCTTTCAAGTCATACCCTTCTTTGAATATACAGTAACACAATCCTATTCAGGTACTGTCCAACAACCACAGCCTTCAACTGTTTCCTGCTGATCAATTCTACCAGTGCAGTAAAGCCTCTTTCTCAAAGGCATGTCAACAGTAGCGGGCTAAGAAGCGGAAAATTTTACTTATTCACATGCCTGCCCAGGCGTTTGCAGCCAGTTTAAAGATTAAAACCAGTGACCAGCTGGTCACAAGCCCACTTCTCAAAGTCAGAGGCCCTAATGTGATGCTGAGTGATTTGCAAGGATATGCCAGAGCACAACCTGCGACTGCAACCACGGACACGTTAGTTCCAGCTGATTGAATTTGTTGACTGATCACGTATGAGAAATCTCCTTGGAAGAGGTCCTCCGATACAGTCCCTATTTTGTGAAGCCTCTACAAAATGAATGAAACAAGAATGTGAAACTCCTGTGTTGATTATAAGTTAAATATTTTTGTCAATTGGGTGATCAAGTTGATATTTGGCTGGATAGTGCTGTATATTTATTTGTTTCTTAGAGTAACTGTTGTACTCCAACTCCTCTTAGCCTCATATGACCTTTTGTTGGCTGCTGCTGACAGAGATTTCAAACAAGGCGTTAGCTGTGGTTTGTAGTAACAGAAGGAAAACAATAAGTTAAATTAATGCCACATGACTGAGTGTTATGGTGGACGATCTGGTAGTGTGCATCTATGGCTGAATGGGTATGCAGAACATAATGTTCAATGACTTAAGATTCTGAGCAGCCAAGACCCCACATGCTCTCGAAGGATCAGTACTCATCGGTTGAAGAGCTTTAAAGGCACAAAACAGTGTGGTAATTCTGGTTATGTTGTACATCATTTTACCTAACAGGATTTTTGAAATGAAAACAAAATTCAGAGATGCAACAAAACAGTTATAAGGAGATGTAACCGTTCAGCTTGTTCACAAACATCAGCTGAGAGGAGTTTCTAAGTATCAAACGTGTTACCAAAATAGGATGACCAGACTTGTAATTGTTTTTCAGTGTGCTTAACCCCAGAGGAGACGCACTACCGTGCTCAGGAATAACAAATAATGAGTGAGGTCTGTGGGGAAATCATCATATCTGCAAACGTGTCACACTGTCCTTCACTCAGACACACACACACACACACCAAATACAGCAGGACCATAATGTTTGTTTGGATGGTGTCTCAGCAAGTACTTTTGTCATTATCATTATTAAGACATACAGTACATTAATGTTTTTGTTGGCTTGGTAATAAATAAGTATGACAGGGATCCATGCTTTTGTTTAACTGAAAATACTTTTGCATCAGCCTATTTTTCTTGAGGAAATACATTGAATCAAAATTTGTATTGCTCACTAGATAATTAAATATGCAGACAGATATAATCTAACAAATCCCAGTGGATCCTTGTGGATGTATTCTTGTATTCTTGTATGAAATGGAAATCCAAACGTCAATGACTCTTCTTCAAATATTTGTGACTGCTTGAAATTAGTAAAAGGAAACATTTAAAAGCTGAGTAGATGAACATAACGTTAGTAGAGTATCATAAACTCAGTTTGTTTCCAGTCTCTACATGTTCACACCTCTCATGATCACGACAGTCAAACTAGTCCTTTGACTTAATAAACTGCATAGGTGAAGCTCTTGTTGAATGAGAGGAGGCAGAGATTCTGACAGAAGGACCTGGAGGTGCTCCCATCCACTGGGATTTGCCAGAATCCCATATGGGTTTGATTCTCTCTCATACTGAGTTACTTAGTGGAAATAATTGTTTCCCAGAGAATGAAAGCCTTCACTGAAAGTAAATACAAATGACCAAAAAAAAAAACTTAATTTGCATCAGATGTAGAGTAATTACCAAAACATTCACTCAACACACTTATTCTTTGGCTGAAATAAATTGTTTGGAAACTAATTAACACCTAATTTGGCAGTTAATGACGAGACACTATAAGCATGCAGTCAGCTTTTTGTATGTTTCCTTCTGAATCTCAATCTAATTTAAAACAAGTTTGGATGTTTAAATGTAACTCACCTCATGGTTTGCCTGGTTTCAGAAATGTATCAACTTTCAGGGCATGGAAAATGGCTACATTGGAAAAAAATCAAATTGTGCAGTTGTATGTTTTTTTTGCAAACTTAAAGAGGAGTAGGAAGAAGAGATTCAAATTTTTTCTTTTCGTTTTCACATGTCAGTTTGAACAGAGGCCTGGAAAATTGGAAAATGGCCTGAATATGTTTCTGTGGATGCAAAGGTCAGTTTGTTCCACGCGAGTTGGCTAACTGAGATAATGCTAATTCAAGGTCTTTTCTGAATTTATGGAGCAGTCAAACAGACTTCATTCAACCATTATTTTGACAAGTAACTTTTGACCTTGATGGAAAATGTTTGAATGAAGGACGTAAAGGAGAAGTTAGTTAAGAGAGAGTGACACACTCCCTAAAGAGTCCATAATTTGGATCTAGGCTTTGAAAAACAGAGGAGCTGTGAACACTTTTTAGATGAAATAAAAATTGTTATCTATCAAAGTTCATAGTAAATAATAAAAACTTGTATAAAGGAATTGCAAAAGATCACACCGACAAACTATTTGTCTTGATATTAAGCAACAAATATTAAACTTTGATTTTAATAAAAAGGAATTTTAAAATGTCAATATGTAACTGTAATGTCATAGAACGAAATGCAGCTCAAACCATATGAATGTAACTCCAAGGAGAAATCCCAAACAAACCCTTTTGTAAAGTATTCTTAAAAAACACCTACCAAGAACAGACCGCTACCAAGTTTTATTGGAATTTCCACATGCTCACACTTTCCTACTTTCTCTTAATTGACCCTTCGCTAATTTCAGCCCCCATAGCTTAGCTTCGGCTACTGACCTGGGTCCAACCTATCCCGCTCTGCTTCATAGACTCTCATGCAATTGTTTCAGATTGTGTTTATTTTTTAGACTGGTTTTGTGTTCATGGTTAAATGTAGCATAATCCTGATACTCATTTCCCAGGGAGAGGTTGGAAGGAGATATACATGTCTTAAACATTACATTTCTACATTAAAACCTGTAGAGCTAACATTAGCAGAGTACGTTAGCATATCAGACACTACTATAGTGTTAATACTTCTATGCGACATAAGCCACTGAAGGTATACTGAATGTATACACATGCTGCTTTTGATTTTTAATGATTACAGTGATGATCTACCAAGCTTTACAGGAACCATGCTGTTCCTTAATTACATTGTCTTCTGCCTTGATCACCGTGATGTGGCGGTTCACTTTTACACTGTAGACTTTAATTTTGTCTCTATCTTTTCAACCCGTTTTCTTACTGGATTTATCCTTCCAGGCTTCCTGTATGTTGTACATCCTTCTGTCTGCTTCTCTCTAAAATCGATTTTTTTCTTTTCCCCAAAAATAAATCATATATATTTAGGGTGTAGAGATAGTGACAGTGGGGGTTCCATGGTAGCTCTGACAGCTTGACAGATGGAGTAGCAGCAGGGGGTGGGACTGAGCAAAGGGTAAATAGCACAAGACATTATTGAGTGAAAGCTAACATTGGGCATCACATGTCTACATGCACATTTCTTAACTTTTCTAGAACTTAAAAGTAGTTTAAACAAAAGAGGACATAAGCATGTTCTTCCATGAGCATGTTTGAACATCTGATTTAGTTTTGGTGCTGACTGAGTTTCGATATTACGACACTACTGATGGCATGAGCCTTTGTTGCATATTGCTTTAGTTATCTAAAGATCAACTTTCCCACAGCCTTGCAAGTCTCAAAAAACATAACAATGTGAAAATGCAACACACATACAGTCAAAAACAACAAAAACAAAAAAAAAACGCACATCAGTTTTTAAAAAAAGAAAATGTTCATTTAGTCAGCTTTTACTGCTTTTGTTTTGCAAAGCCTGTGGCCTGTTAAGACAGGTTTGGCTGATTGTGCTGTTATGATTAAGGGCTGCAGATTATGTGTGACAAACTCTGCTTCCCATTTGCATCTCTGTGTCCTCGCTGTAATAATGTGAAAAGGTGAGCAAGTGAGTAAAACAAATTCTTAAAGAATCACATAAGCCATAATGTGTCGTACCTACCGTACAGTGTGTGCACTGTAGATGTATTTATTGGTATAGTTTCATGTTGCATGTGTTGTATGTGGTTTATCCATCCACCCACTTATCTATGTTTGCTATTTATTGCAAGCATTTGTGGGCCATATTTGTTTTCTACACAGGGAAAATATTATACTTAACATTTCATTCTGGCTTTTCAAAGACATTGTGATTAGCTTGAATACCTGGAGCAATCCAGTTTGTGACTATATCAGTGAGTATGTAAAGCTTGTGATGAGCCTGCACACTGCTTTTCTCTCATGGGGTCAGTTTAAACAGGAAATTGTGGTTGTTTGGCATCCTTGGTGGTTCATTTTCTTTTTTGTTTTTGTCATTGAAGTGTATGAATGAGTTCAAGCTATTTTTTTCAGAGAGTCAGAGACAGGTGTTACAGAAGGAAGGGGGAGTAAAGAGGGTCAAAGTGGAATCATACTGTGAATTTATTCTTCCGCTGTTACTCTGGTGAGGGAAATATTTCCACTCTCCTCCACTTCCGAACACAACTCCACCAAGAAAAAATGAGGCCACATCAGCTTCAACTGAAACAAGTTTTAGTTTCTTGTCTTGCATCCTCATAGCTATATGATGAAACCTGATTAACTCAACCTACAACACGCATAAGGATCACCTGCTGTTTTGGAAGGTGGAAAAATGCTTTCTTTTCTGTTTTTATTCATTTTATTTTTTACATCTTTCGTGTGATGGCAAAAAAAAAAAGAGTGATCTCATTTTAAACCCATTCCAACTTGTGCCAGGGGAAAATGGTTTGGTTTGAATAGACCCACTGTTCTGCTCTGCTCTGTTCTGCTAGACGTCTGTACAGAGCTCAGGGATGCTGGATCCAGACCTACTTTTGTGGCTTTTGGTTCAGCTCCAAGATTCAGTTAAGCTGTATTTCCCCCTTTTCCCCTTTTCCGTCTGATCTGTGCTGCAGAAACATGCACAGTCTGTATGTGCACTCCCTTTTACACATAATGCAAAGAGCAGCCATGTTTGTCACAGATGTTCCATCACTCTGTCGCTAATGTTGACACACGCAACATCTTTGAGCTCACAAACAGGAGCATTCACAGTTTCCTCGCTGACTGTTTAGGGGCAGAGGGAGAGAGAGCAAGCTTTGTGTCAGCATTACATCCAAGGCTGTAGGGATCAGAAAGCTTTTGGCGTTCAGGAATAGCAATGGCGATATACTACACCTTTGCGAACTCGCAAGGCACTCCGAAATTGTTCCTCTCATAAACAACCTAAAGCTTTAAATGACGAAATCATATCAGGTTCATTGGATGGGCACAGACTTTATAAATGGTCTTACCCTTGCACCTAATAAATACTTTTTTTTTCTCTGACCTCAAAGCAACACATAAGTACAAGTCCACTGTTGCTCAACTTTTCATAGACACTTTAGGTGAAGCATTTGTGCAATAGTTCTATTCCGAGTTTTATTATTTTATGTAACAGTGTGAATTCACATTTGGCAAAGACGATCCATATCATGCAATGGTCATCTGTCCTGTGCAAATTGTTAGAAGTAATAATAGTAGTAATAGTAATAATAATCTCTCACTGTGAAAGTATCTTGAGAGATCTGGTTTTTAAAAATGTGCAGATCAACATGATTTTGGTCTTCCCCCAGTTCCTAAATGTGGTCTGTGTTTCCCTCTGTCCCTATGAAACTCAAGATGTTGCACAAGTTGGACTTCTTCTCTGCGTCCATACGAGCATTATGCATGACCAAAATGTCTTTGGGAAATGTTTTATGATCATTGTGTGCAAAGATGCTTGGCTTAGTTTGCATAGTAAGGAAGTACCACTGGACCCATCAAACTGTTTTCATCAAGTATTTTTTTTTTTTACCTCCCACAGCTCCCACAACCTTCTGAGATTGTCTGTTTAACTGAATTTTGATTTAGTGTCTTTTTTACACCAGATGAAGAACACATGTAGAAGACTTTGGTTCTCGTGTTCCTCCTTCCATGGCTTTTCTTGCAATGGAAAATGAAAAAAGAAAACAGAGGACAATTATATTTTGTGAAAAAACAATAGCTTGATTATCCATTTTGAACAAGGATTAATAAACATCAATAAAGTCATTTGGACTGCTTCCTAAGAAATGCAACAGGGTGCCAAATAAATTGCCTGCTTCATGTACTCTCTGACTTTGATGTGTGACGCATTGCGAGTGTGACAGTATTATTCTACATATCTGCATATATCTATCTCCAAAGTAAGAAAATGTGAACCCAAAGTAAGAAAATGCTGGAAGCACAAGCTATAATCAGCTTCATGCATTTCATTTGAATTGTTTTTTTTAAGGAAAATCAGATACACATGGGAACACACTGTGCTCTTCCTTCCTTCCCTGTGTTCCACTGCAGTGTGCATTATCCACATAAAAAATGTTGACAAACATTTTGCACAGCAGGATGCTCCCCTCAGTTTTTAGAAAAGCAAAACACAAGCTTCTCTTGCAGCATATACCCCTGTCCTAATGGATGAGTGTCAAAAACTCCATGAGAAAATGTATATGTACTGTGTATATAAGCATATACGTTCTCTGGCACTCTGCAGCCTGTCTTGGCTGCACGTATTGTTTTTGGATCGGAGTTAAATAAAGTCCAAAGCAGTTTTAAAGTAACCAGCTTACTCTCCTCCATGCCAACCCCACGGCTTTATTGATGCCAACCATCGGCAACTATTTCCTTGTTTGGCAATATCAGCAGCGGGGTGGGGGGGGGCAAAAACCTCCTCAGGACTCTTAAAAAAACCAAGCAGTCTGGAGCCACTGGAAGTGATTAGGTATATGCAACCTGACACTACTTCACCACGCAAAAATGGAGTCTGATGGCTTAAACATTGTGTAGCAGTAGTCTTCTGTAGACTTAGACTTTGGGTCAGCTGCAATATTGCTGAACAAACAGCGAGAATCTGAGAACACAGGGCAGAAGGGCAGGGTGCTGACATAGGCAGTGAGCAAATATATGACTCCATGTCAGAACCTTGCGGTGGGAGATCTTGTAAGGTTTCTATGAAAATACGGGTCTCTATTAGCTTACTTTCAAATACAAAATGAGGGTGCAGGCTTTTTGTTTCTTCCATGATGGTAGAAAGTGATCTTGTGGCCCCAAGACCCATGAACCCGGTGGGTTTATTTTTAATTAGTGTTGGTCGGAGAGAGGATGGATGAAAAAAATTGCTTCATGTTTTAACCATGCTTTTGGCATGACTCTACGGATGGCATCGGTCCACCACTTTTGTCCAGATTGAAATATATCGACAACTTTCAAATTGATTGCCATTAAATGTTGTACAGACTTTCATGGTGATGATGAATCCTGCTGACTTTAGTGATATCTTGACTTTTTCTCTTACGCCACCATAGGTTCATGTTTGTGGTTTTATAGTCAAGTCAATTTGTTCTATGTAGCCCAATATCCCAAATCACAACTATAATAGTGAAATGTCTCAACCACAATTGGGTGGATTTCCATGAAATTTGTTGAAAACGTTCACGTTCCCATTAGGATAAATTCAAATAACTTTGGTGACTCCCTGACTTTTCATACAGCGTTCATTATCAGATGTTTGTCATCTATTTTGGTTTCAGGCCAAACTCATATCAGCCTCAGCTGTACTTTTTGTTATTGCTAATTAGCAAATGTCAGCTAGCAGGCTTAACGCATGTCTTGCAGGGCTGCTAGCATTACTGTAGACTTAGAGTATAATTGCTGTAGACTATTGTTTTAAATGTATACACTTGTGGTGGAGAAGTGAAGTAAAGAGAAAATTCAACTCGGATAATGAAAAAGACATGGGAGACAACATTACAGCCTGTAATGTATGTGTTTTAAGCATGTCACTCTGATTAGCATCATGTGGTTATGATAACTTAGTTTATTGTGTCCATCTGTGCTGTATTTTCACACTACTTAGGACAGCCAGGTTTTTAATATTATTGTTGTTTCTCAGTTTCTTAGTTCAGGCTTAAAAAGTGTATTTTTTCCGGATGTCCTCCTTTTATTTCCATTCCTAAACCCAACAACATGCTGTGAGGGGATTTGCATGCTGAGGGCGCAAAGGGTAAGAGGACTCCATAAATTCAATTTCAACTACAGTCCTACTTGAAATGATTACATGGGATAACATCGGATATATATAACCATACGGTAAGATAAGACTTATCGAACCCCAGAGGGGAAATCACAGATAAAGTTAAAAAAATAATAGTATACAAAACTGAATTGTATAGAAGTAAAAATATTAACTATACAAGAGCACTTAAAGGCTAACGTGACAGTGGTGTGATGTGATAAGTACCTGCAAAGTCAGTATATGTCATCAGCGTAAACCAGACTAATTTATTATATGATTAAGTAATGATACTCAGTCTTTGTTTGTATTAATGTAGACATACAATTTAATATATGATGTAAAAAAACATGTTATAGTAAAGTATAATATACTTTAGTATGGGATAAAAGATAATGCTTTTTAACAAGCCAGTTCCTGATTTGTCCCTCTGAGAGTGGCCCAAGAATTTTAACTTTTGGGTCAGTGGCAGACGCCTCCAGACACAATTAATCATCTTTATTTATCAGCAAAGAGACAGATTTGCAGAAAAAGTCTCAGCCATGTCACACCCAGCAGTTCCAAACCAAAGACTCAGACAGTTGACACTGTCAGCCAGCTTGCTTTCACTCACATGTGAGACTGAAAATGCAAAAAACTGCGAAAAAAGGGACATCACAATGATTTGCAAAAGGGTACTTTCCTCTCTTCAGAGTGAGAAACAGCTGTGTTCTCCACTGGAAAATGGTGAGAAAATGGTAAGTAAATCAGGATCTTCACAAGTCGGTGGAATAAAAACACTGTATCTGGCTGGCTCCATAACACACATGATTAGTTTGTTTAACTTTTGCATTTTAACAGGATCACATTTGTCATGTTACCATTCAATGGCAGCAGTTTAATTATACACACAGGTACTCCTTTTTTGTTGTTGTTTAGTCTCACAGTAACACAGCTGGTAACTTTTTCCTGTGTTTTGCAAATAGCTTAGTTTTAAGAATGAAAGGAAATATTAATAACCTTCTTCATTCCCCTAAGGTCCTTATATTTTTATACTTTTATACTTTTTTTTACACGGTAGTACTCGTAATGATATAGCAGAACTGTGCAAGTACACTCAAACTTTCAACAGGAGGCCATCATTATTTAATTTTTTTATCCCTGTAAGAACAAACTACGAAAACACATCAAAGATGAAGAAAAATGCAAGGGCAGAATTGGGTTATAGTGGCTCATAAGCTCAGTGCTTTGTTCATCGGCATTCGAAAGTCAAACGCAGGTGTTTCTTTTTCTTACCTGGTGTTTTATGGCAGTTTATGTAAATTTCTTTTAATTCTCATTCTCTTTTTTCACTAGCGATCACTTTGTTCAAGCGAGGCTGATCTTTGACCCAGTGTGAAACAGAAATGTGTCACTGCTTTTTTGTTCTTTCCTTCCACTGCCTAAATGCTTTCACTCTGACAGCGTTGACAACTCAGGGCCACTGTTGCCGGGCGGACGGTAGTTTCAGCCCCCCTTTTCTCTGCTCCCTGTACTCTCCAGGGTACCGGACGGCTGCTCTCATGTGTCATGCAAACACACTCGCTGCCTCAACCTCTTTCTCACACACACACACACACCCCCACACACACACACACCCATACACATACATGCTCCCACACTTAAAGAAACACATTCAGTATGAGTGTACACACATAAATTCACATGCAAACAGAATTGTGGGAATGCAAACACAAATTCACAGACATTCTCTCTCTGTATGTTTGTCTGTCACGTAAACAACCACACAGATAGACATCCAGACACTTGCAATCAACACCTTAGCGCCTTAAAAATAAATCAAATCAAAAAAGGCAAATTGCGCCCATGTAGTTTTTTCCCCAGGCAAGATAAAACAATATTTAGTCCTTTAGCAACATTAACTACTGTACATTGACCAAATGGTTAAGTCATTGTTTTCAAAACAATATTTGATGTTCTTTTTATGGGGGTCATAACTTTTGTAGAGCAGAAAATGTGAGAAACATAGTCTAATTCCAAAGCATGAAGTTGTGAAAGTCTCCCAACAATAAATCAGACAGAAATTCCCAATGGAAAAACAAAATCAGTGTGACTCCATCTGACTCCTGTGGTTGTGATGTTCCATAGTGTCACAGCAACAGTCGCAACATATTCGTGGAATACAGATATACTTTGCAGAGACACTAGACACTATATGTGGTGCCAGTCCAACAGTGAGAGAAATTATCTATGGGAGTTCTACAATACTGAGCCAATACTAACAGAAACCAACACCAGAGAGGATCCCCTTTCTACTTTATATTTGGCTCCTTCTGTTACTCCTGATGAGCCCCCCGCTTTAGAGTTTCCCTCCATATGGAACAAAAAGAAAACTGAGTGATCCAAAGGCCCTTCTTGTAGCTGGCACCGAGTGTGCGACAGGGATTAATTCTCAGTTATCCCATGAACTGAAAATAATCAAGCCTGCAAGCTTGCAGAATAGAGGCTGCTTGTCCTCTGTGTGCTGATTGGCGGTGATGCTATACAACTTTTTTAGCACCGAATTATAGAGACGACAGAACATTGAATTCAAAACTGTGTTATGGTCTATATGCGAAAATGCTGGGGTGTAGTTTGTTATTTGTTTTTTTAGCCACTAGCCACAGTAGCAGCGTGGCTCTAAGGATAGCAATGCTAGTCAGTCAGTTGGTCTGTTTGTCCAGACTGAAATATCCCCATAACCATTGGATAGATTTCCCTGATCTTTTGTAAAGACATTCATGGTACCCAGAGGATGAAGCCCACGGACGATGACTTTTCCTTGGATGGACTGCCATTGCAATTTTGTGCAGAAGATGAATCCTATTTACTTTTGTAATTCCTTGATTTTTTTATTTAAATTTTTTAATTATTACATTTTTATCAAGTGCCCCCATGAGATTACGTTTTTTACTTATCCAATGAAATATGCAAATATTTCCCCTTCAGGATTACTTTTTTAATCAAAGTTTTATGGCATGATCATTTTTTTAATGATGCACAATACCATGACATTTTAAATGACATTAACTATACTATAACTTTGTATGGCATACTATATTTTGACATTTTATTGAAGATTTTTATAATATAGTACTCTATGGTATTTTTTTATTTGATTGAAATTTGATTCTAAATGTTTACATTTGTTATGGCATACTATCCTATGACATTTTTATGGCATACCATAATATGACATTTTATGTGGCATATTTTAATATAATTATTTGCAACATTTCTAAATGCATACTATACTTTTAGAATTGTTGACTTTTTGTGAAATACTGAACTGACTTTTATATGGCATACTGTACAACTACTCTTATGACTTTTATATGGCATACTATACTTTTGCATTTCTATGAAAGACATTTGACATTTTCATTACACAGTATACTATAACACTTTTATGACATAGACTACATATTAGTATAATATATAAACAATTTTACAACATGTTTTACTATTTACTTACAATGACTGTTATGGCATTTGTTTATGTTTCTGTGACAATTTATTTTTAAAGAATTTAACTTATCACTTTTTGATGACCTTTTTCTGATATTTTTTAATACATTCTGTACTATGACTTTTTAATCTTCTACATCTTCTATCCAGGTGGCAACTTTCAGTTCTGCCGAGTGAAGCCAATGCCTAAGTGTCTTAAAACTTGCATTCTCTCTACTGATCAGCAGCATTTTTTTTTTTTTTTACACATTGCTTATTTATGTCTTATTCCTATACTAGAACTTTTTTCGACATACTATGCTATGACTTTGTCCGACTTTCTTCGACATTCACTATGACTTTTTCCGACTTTCTTCGACGTACTATACTATAACTTTTTCATGACTTTTTATCGACATACTATGCTACGACTTTTTTCTTGCTTTTTTTCGACATACTATATTACTTTTTAATGACTTTTTCAAAATACTATACTATGACTTTTTTACGTACTATACTATGACTTTTTTTACGTACTATACTATGACTTTTTTTCAACTTTTTCAGACATACTATACTTTGTCTTTTCCTTGACTTTTTATCGACATACTATACTACGACTTTTTTCTTGCTTTTTTCGACATACTATAATTTGACTTTTTTATGACTTTTTCAACATACTATACTATGACTTTTTTGATTTTTTTCGACATTCTATATTTTGACTTTTTTTCTTGCTTTTTTCGACATACTATATTATGACTTTTTTTGACATACTATATTTTGACTTTTTTATGACTTTTTCAACATTCTATACTATGACTTTTTTTCTCTTTTTCGACATACTATATTTTGACTTTTTTATGACTTTTTCAACATTCTATACTATGACTTTTTTATTTTTTTTGACATACTATACTTTGACTTTTCCTTGACCTTTTATCGCCATATGATAAAAAGTGACTATATGACTATATTTTACTTTACTTTTTTCGACATACTATGACTTTTTTTCGACATACTATACTATGACTTTTTTCAACATACTATACTATGACTGTTTTATCCTTTTTTCGACATGCTATACTATGACTGTTTTCGACACGCTATACTATGACTTTTTTTCGACATACTATACTATGACTTTTTTCAACATACTATACTATGACTGTTTTATCCTTTTTTCGACATGCTATACTATGACTGTTTTCGACACGCTATACTATGACTTTTTTTCGACATGCTATACTATGACTGTTTTCGACATGCTATACTATGACAGTTTTTTTCACTTTTCGACATGCTATACTATGACTGTTTTTGACATGCTATACTATGACTGTTTTTTCCTTTTTTCGTCATGCTATACTATGACTGTTTTTGACATGCTATACTATGACTGTTTTTTCCTTTTTTCGACATGCTATACTTTGACTGTTTTCGACATGCTATACTATGACTGTTTTTGACATGCTATACTATGACTGTTTTTTCCTTTTTTCGACATGCTATACTATGACCGTTTTAAACAAATTTTCGACAGGCTATACTATGACTGTTTTCGAAAGGCTATACTATGACTGTTTTCGACAATATACTATGACTGTTTTTTGACTGTTTTCGACAGGCTATACTATGACTGTTTTCAACATAATATACTATGACTGTTTTTTCACTTTTTTCGACATGACCGTTTTTCACTTTTTTCGACAAGCTATACTATGACTGTTTTCGACAGGCTATATTATGACTGTTTTCGACATAATATACTATGACCGTTTTTCACTTTTTTCGACATGCTATACTATGACCGTTTTTTACTTTTTTCGACATGCTATACTATGACCGTTTTTCACTTTTTTCGACAGGCTATACTATGACTGTTTTCGACATGCTATACTATGACTGTTTTCAACATAATATACTATCACTGTTTTTTCACTTTTTTCGACATGCTATACAATGAGTTTTTTCGACATGCTATACTATGACCGTTTTTAAATGTTTTCGACATGCTATACTGTGACCGTTTTTCACTTTTTTCGACATGCTATACTATGACTGTTTTCGACATAATATACTATGACTGTTTTCAACATAATATACTATGACTGTTGTTTGACTTTTTTCGATATGCTATACTATGACCGTTTTCCACTTCTTTTGACATGCTATACTATGACCGTTTTTCACTTTTTTCGACAGGCTATACTATGACTGTTTTTGACATGCTATACTATGACAGTTTTTTTCACTTTTCGACATGCTATATTATGACGGTTTTTTCCTTTTTTCGACATTCTATACTATGACTGTTTTTCACTTTTTTCGACAGGCTATACTATGACTGTTTTCGACATAATATACTATGACTGTTTTTTGACTTTTTTAGACATGCTATACTATGACCGTTTTTCACTTTTTTCGACATGCTATACTATGACCGTTTTTCACTTTTTTCGACAGGCTATACTATGACTGTTTTCGACAGGCTATACTATGACTGTTTTCAACATAATATACTATGACTGTTTTCGACATAATATACTATGACTGTTTTTTGACTTTTTTCGACATGCTATACTATGACCGTTTTCCACTTCTTTTGACAGGCTATACTATGACTGTTTTCGACAATATACTATGACTGTTTTTTGACTTTTTTCGACATGCTATACTATGACCGTTTTTCACTTTTTTCGACAGGCTATACTATGACTGTTTTCGACATGCTATACTATGACTGTTTTCAACATAATATACTATGACTGTTTTTTCACTTTTTTCGACATGCTATACAATTAATTTTTTCGACATGCTATACTATGACCGTTTTTAAATTTTTTCGACATGCTATACTGTGACCGTTTTTCACTTTTTTCGACATGCTATACTATGACTGTTTTCGACATAATATACTATGACTGTTTTCAACATAATATACTATGACTGTTTTTTGACTTTTTTCGATATGCTATACTATGACCGTTTTCCACTTCTTTTGACATGCTATACTATGACCGTTTTTCACTTTTTTCGACAGGCTATACTATGACTGTTTTTGACATGCTATACTATGACAGTTTTTTTCACTTTTCGACATGCTATATTATGACGGTTTTTTCCTTTTTTCGACATTCTATACTATGACTGTTTTTCACTTTTTTCGACAGGCTATACTATGACTGTTTTCGACATAATATACTATGACTGTTTTTTGACTTTTTTTGACATGCTATACTATGACCGTTTTTCACTTTTTTCGACATGCTATACTATGACCGTTTTTCACTTTTTTCGACAGGCTATACTATGACTGTTTTCGACAGGCTATACTATGACTGTTTTCGACATAATATACTATGACTGTTTTCGACATAATATACTATGACTGTTTTCGACATAATATACTATGACTGTTTTTTGACTTTTTTCGACATGCTATACTATGACCGTTTTCCACTTCTTTTGACAGGCTATACTATGACTGTTTTCGACAATATACTATGACTGTTTTTTGACTTCTTTCGACATGCTATACTATGACCGTTTTTCACTTTTTTCGACATGCTATACAATGAGTTTTTTCGACATGCTATACTATGACCGTTTTCAAATTTTTTCGACATGCTATACTGTGACCGTTTTTCACTTTTTTCGACATGCTATACTATGACTGTTTTCGACATAATATACTATGACTGTTTTCAACATAATATACTATGACTGTTTTTTGACTTTTTTCGATATGCTATACTATGACCGTTTTCCACTTCTTTTGACATGCTATACTATGACCGTTTTTCACTTTTTTCGACAGGCTATACTATGACTGTTTTTGACATGCTATACTATGACAGTTTTTTTCACTTTTCGACATGCTATATTATGACGGTTTTTTCCTTTTTTCGACATTCTATACTATGACTGTTTTTCACTTTTTTCGACAGGCTATACTATGACTGTTTTCGACATAATATACTATGACTGTTTTTTGACTTTTTTCGACATGCTATACTATGACCGTTTTCCACTTCTTTTGACAGGCTATACTATGACTGTTTTCGACAATATACTATGACTGTTTTTTGACTTCTTTCGACATGCTATACTATGACCGTTTTTTACTTTTTTCGACATGCTATACTATGACCGTTTTTCACTTTTTTCGACAGGCTATACTATGACTGTTTTCGACATGCTATACTATGACTGTTTTCAACATAATATACTATGACTGTTTTTTCACTTTTTTCGACATGCTATACAATGAGTTTTTTCGACATGCTATACTATGACCGTTTTCAAATTTTTTCGACATGCTATACTGTGACCGTTTTTCACTTTTTTCGACATGCTATACTATGACTGTTTTCGACATAATATACTATGACTGTTTTCAACATAATATACTATGACTGTTTTTTGACTTTTTTCGATATGCTATACTATGACCGTTTTCCACTTCTTTTGACATGCTATACTATGACCGTTTTTCACTTTTTTCGACAGGCTATACTATGACTGTTTTTGACTTTTTTCGACAGGCTATACTATGACTGTTTTCGACATAATATACTATGACTGTTTTTTGACTTTTTTCGACATGCTATACTATGACCGTTTTTCACTTTTTTCGACATGCTATACTATGACCGTTTTTCACTTTTTCCGACAGGCTATACTATGACTGTTTTCAACAGGCTATACTATGACTGTTTTCGACATAATATACTTTGACTGTTTTTTTCACTTTTTTCGACAGGTTATACTATAACTGTTTTTGACATGCTATACGTCGAATAGCTCAGGCGGATGTCAGAAGGGCTGCATCCCGAGAGACTTGGGGTTTGATCCTTATACCGTGTGACGAGATTTGAGGTTTGACACGCAATCGCAGAGTCAAGTACGGCAAACAACAATAGAAGTGTGTGGTGATGAATAGCTCAGTCAGGCGGATGGCAGAAGTGCTGCAACCTGGGAGACTGGGGGTTCGATCCTTATAAGGGGCGAAGATTTTTAAGGATGGACGCGCAATCACAGAGTCAAGTACGACAAACAACAATAGAAGCGTCTGGTGTGAAATAGCTCAGGCGGATGGCAGAAGGCCTGCAACCTGAGAGACTGGGGGTTTGATCCTTATAAGGGGCGAAGGGTTTTGAGGATGGACTCGCAATCACAGAGTCAAATACGACAAACAACAAGTGCAGTGTGTAGTCGAATAGCTCAGGCAGATGTCGGAGTTACCTCAACCCGAGAGATTGCGGTTTCAAACCTTATAAGGGGCGACAGGCTATACTATGACTGTTTTCGACATAATATACTATGACTGTTATCGACGTAATATACTATGACTGTTTTTTGACTTTTTTCGACATGCTATAATATGACAGTTTTTTACTTTTTTCGACATGCTATACTTTGACCGTTTTTCACTTTTTTCGACAGGCTATACTATGGCTGTTTTCGACAGGCTATACTATGACTGTTTTCGACATAATATACTATGACTGTTTTTTCACTTTTTTCGACATGCTATACTATGACCGTTTTTCACTTTTTGAAAATGTTTTTTTGAAAATGTCGAAAAAAGTAAAAAAACAGTCATAGTATATTATGTCGAAAACAGTCATAGTATAGCCTGTCGAAAACATTCATAGTATAGCATGTCGAAAAAGTTTAAAAACGGTTATAGTATAGCACGTCGAAAAAAGTCAAAAAACAGTCATAGTATATTATGTCGAAAACATTCATAGTATAGTATGTCGAAAAAAATACAAAAACAGTATAATATGTTGAAAACAGTCATAGTATAGCCTGTCGAAAAAAGTGAAAAACGGTCATAGTATAGCATGTCAAAAAAAAAATTCACTTTTTTCGACTATGACCGTTTTTTACTTTTTTCGACAGGCTATACTATGACTGTTTTCGACATAATATACTATGACTGTTTTCGACATAATATACTATGACTTTTTTGACATTTTTCGACATACTATAATATGACTTTCTTTTTACATGCTATACTATGACTTTTTATGATTCTTTTTGACATACTAAACTATGCTTTTTTTTACAACTTTTTTTGGACATATAACTTTTTATGACTTTTTTGGACATACTATACAATTATTCTTTTATAGACATATACTTTTGCTTTTTTTTACTGTTTTCGACATACTATACTTTTTTCAACTTTTTTTAGCATACGACTCTTTTATTACTTTTTTCGACATACTATACTATGACTTTTTTATGAATTGTTTCGACCTACATTAATGAGTTTTTAATGTTTTTTCGGGGTTTTTTACATTGACTTTTTTCAATTGTTTGTTTACATACTATGGCTTTTTTATTATTCATTTTCACTTGCTATACTATGACTTTTTCCGCACTGTACATTATGTCCTTTTATGATTTTTTCAGCATACTATACTAGAACTTTATTTGACCTAGTACAGTAGAACTTTTTCATGACTTATTTCGCCAACTATACTATGGCTTTTTAAAAACTTTTTTCGATATTCTAAATTATGACTTTTTTGTGTTTTTTCGACATACTACTATGATTTTTTGGGGACTTTTTTCGACATGCTATGCTATGAGCTTTTATGATTTTTTTCGACATACTGTACTGACTTTTTTCAATACTAATTATTTTGACTTTTTCATCACTTTTTTGACATGCTATACGATTACTTTTTTAGGACTTTTTTGATATCATATTATCCGATTTCATGACTTTTTTTGACATACTATAATATTACTTTTTAATTACTTTTTTTGACATACTATAATATTACTTTTTAATTACTTTTTTAAATATACTATGCCATTCCTTTTTTATTAAGTTATTTGACATTGATTACTTCTATTGACAATTTTATGCAATTATTTTCCTGGTACACTATACTATGACTTTTTGTATTACATATTCTATGGTATTCTATACAATGACATTACATGGCATTCATGACAATTTCCATGACATTATAAATAGCTATTCGGCTACTATACAGTAGATTTTTACATTTTTTTTTTACATTTTTTTTAAATACTATACTATAATATTTTTATGATATTCTTTCAGACATTTTTTTTATTTAGTACTTACTCTATTAGGATTTTTTCTATTCCATTTTTGTGACATGTTTTTTATGATTATGATTTATCATCCACAGTCAATTTCAATACTCTCACTTTTATTTACATTGAATACACTACTCCTGTACTAAGTCAAACAACACCCCCTGTCTTACTTGCTGTGGTGCAAGTTATTCAGGTGTACATTTTGCCATAGCTGTTAACAAAGGTATCTCAATACCTATCAACCTCTAAGAAAATGCACCCATAAAGCAAATCCCTGCTGGTCCAATAAATATTTTCACACTTTCAGATCATGCTTTTATTCACATGTACCTTAAGGAAACATATTCCTTCAGCTCACAATAATGTGGCTGCAGAGTGCATCACCAAGGTCAGACTCGTTAAATACTTGAGGTTTGGTGGAACATCATCAGGAAGAATCTCATCAAAGAGTTTTTACACCCGACTGGTTGTGACAATCCAACAGCTGCCTGTTTAGACTCAGCTGCTCCCTATCCCGAGCGACCACCCTGATAGGATGCGAGTCCCTGGGTTCTCTGTTCAACTTCTGAGGTCACTTCTGTGCTATCGAAGCCCTGTCTGATGGGGGTCACTCTTAAATCTTGCCATCTCCTGTTGAGATAGCTAAAAGGTTGCCCTGCTCTGACAGCTAAGAGGAGGATTAAGAAACAGGCTTGCTGTGGGTGCCTGCCTTTCTGTGGCCCTGTCACTAATGTGATGCCATATGAGAGCAGCTGGAGAGCCTGTTGCTGAGCAGATAAAAACAGGTCAATGTAAGGGTGTGGGGCTGGGGGGAGCATAAACACTAGACAGGGGTTAGCTTTGATGTTTATGATGTATGCATAACTGTAGCAGTGGGGGTCTTATCTGTAGTGGGACTCCGAAGTGTGACTCAGCACACTTGGAGGCTTAGGAGTTAATACACCCATCAGTCAAAGTGACAGAAAGCACCTTTATTCATAGACTAGTAGCTTTTGGATTACCCTTCTCATCCACAAATTTAACTGAAGTATTGTTTTTTTCAGTCCTCATTCTGTGTGAATTTCCTCTGAGACTTGGCAGTAGCTACTCAGCCTGTAACTGTGCACTGCGTAGCTGACACCTTCCTAAAAATAGTGCCCACTGATCCTTGAGACCCCTCTGGGAAGCACCACACATTACCAGGGCTTGACTAGACCGCATCCAGAATTACCGAAGGGACTATGAATTCTGAAGAAATATGCAGTTTTCTGTCAATGTTTAGATTTGCATGTAAAGAATTTCCATGGTGACACACTTGTATCAAACTTATGAGTATTCATGAATCCAGAAACATGTATTGAAAAAAATATTGTAATGTAATACGTCACCTCCATGCTGCAGTGCTACACCCTCTGGTGGGGTTGATGAATACAGCTTTTAACAGCATGTGGTCAAGTGTAGTAGCAAAGAACTGAACCTGTGAGACCATGTTGTCGAAACTTGCACTTCTGTGTCAGTGGAGGTTTCTATCTTTTTCAAGGAAGCCTGCTTCAAACTATGAGCAATGAAAGATGATTTTCTTTGATTTTTTGTAAATATTTTGGTCATAATGGTGCCTCATTATTTCACGTTAAAAGGGACAAAAAGGCATTCAAAGAAGTGATGCACTTTTTGGGGATTGAGAGATAATTTGTAGGAATAACACACATTGTAAGAATAATACTGTTTCCAACTAAAACAACCATGTATCATCATGTTGATAGCTTTAAAACAAACAGGGGTTCTCACTTACTTCAAATTTTCCTCACATGAATGATGGGTCTCCTCAATGATGAATCTGATGATGAAGCCTTTTTCTTGTTTTCCGTCTTCACTTTTCTGCTTAATGTTGATGACATTTCCCTCTAAAATGTAGTTAGTTAAAACAGAGTTTGCATGCATTGCTCAGAGCTTTCCACTGCATGGTGATCAAATCCTATGCAGCCCACTGGGAGTTAAGAGGTTGTCTGGGCATCACGGGTTCAAGTCAACAAACTACAGTTACATTTCGCATGCGGCTACAAGTCATTTCAATCACATAACTTCCCCATGATTGGTGTGGCATGTCTTAGCATTTGATATAAGGGGACATAAATTGTGTTTTGTAATGCACTTCAGCTGTCTAAAAGAGGCTTGAAACAGTGTGCCAGGTCTCCTCCTGGCCACCACTATATAGAGAAAGGGGCAGCGGGTAAAATGGCATGTACCCCCTGAGGGGATTTTGTAAAAGGAGACCCAAACTGAAATGGACAGCTGAGCCAACTCACATGCCTTGCACATCAACTGTAAGGCCTTCTGGTATCTCTAATTCTGCTTCTCTATGGTTAGCCTGCACTAGACTTTCAGTGCGAGTGTGTATTTATCCTCGAAAGTCAAAATATTAGAGTCTTAGGAATAAACAAGTCAAAAGTACCACATTTTCCAACACTGTCAAATTAATAACAAATGATGAATAATTCCTATGCATGTTTTAGATGAATGAACCTGAAAAAGTTTAAAAGTAAGATTGAACACTTAATTTAGAACATCTGTAAAATGTTCATCAATTGAACTGTTAATTAAGACAAATAGATGAAGAGACAGCAGACTGGACAGCTTGCCTTTAATAAGACGTAAGATGCTCCCACTGACGTAACGCACATCAAAATAATTATAGCATATACACGCACCAGCATTTCAGATACATATAGAGTCCATGGAATCTCAATGCATATGAGAGAAAACGTTGTCATGCTTTCACATGAGAGAGGAAATGCTGTTTGACTGTTTAATAGTGGAGTAAATCCCTGTTTCTAGGGATTCACCTTAAATGACCTGCGGTTTCTTGTTGGTGAAATTGCACACTCATTATTACATCCAGTTCTGCGTACAATCAATCATAGCTGAGATTTGCACAGACAGTATTTCTACACACAGGAAGAAGCTGTTGCATCCAGATTTCTCAATTTAACTTTACAAAAACTGTTACAGGTAGCTTTATACAGACCAGGATGTACAATACCTGGGTTTCACTTAGTGTCTACTCAGAGCAGAGTAACATAAAATGACTATTTCATTTCAACTTTAAACCACAGACTTCCTTCGTCCATCACACAAAGTTAATTTACATTATTCACAAAATGTACCCAGTCTTTTATATTTATCTTTCAGTTAAATAACTAAAGAACAAAGAAAAAAAAACAGCTTATGGTAATAATTACTCAGCTGTACTGTAATGTACAAAGGAGGATACTATTGAGTATTAAGGTGCATGGAATCTATGCCACAAAGATCTTTTACAAGTGTTAACACTGACACACCTGTGTTGCATACAGCAACACTTTTCATCACGTTGTCTTTTGCTTTTGTGTCCTGATGCTGGATCGTCATCTTCTGTGTCCCGCTTCATCTTCGGAGAGAAGAATGTTTGCTTTTAGGGGCTTTGAAAAAGGTTGGCACAGTTCACAGGGCCCAGGAAAGCTCTGTGGCCAACGAGACGAGCACTTCGACACCGGGACATGTCACAGGACCTCTGTGAGGGAGGCACAGAGCAAAGGGTGAAAGGTCAGCAGCCGCTGAGCATTAATCAACACGTGCTAATAGACAAAAAGAGTCACCCTCTTTGATATGAGTAATGACACGGTCCCTAAACCTCTGACCTGTTGGAAATACTGAAATGCAGGATGTTTCAGAGGGCATGAGGCCATTAACGTAAACCGTCTTGTGTACATGAGGGTAATGGAAAGGTCTCTAGTGAAAGTCATTGTATAGTCCAACACGTGAAGTAAGTCTGTAATTGAATAGGCCCGAGAACGGCCAACAAGTATGGACATTCAAACAAACCCTAGAAGCATGCCTTAAAATAAATGGACGACCATGAAGTTACATTCAATCAGTCTCGTGTATCAATAAATGTCCCGCCAGGTCAAAGGCGTCTCAAGTATCCTGGTTTACAAGCGTGAAAACGAGAAGAGAGAATGTTCACTCTTTATAGGACTGAGTTAAAGGCAGGAGGTGTAAGATGGAGGAAGTTAAGTGATTTCAGGAAAGATGTCAGTGGGCTGGCAAAGCTAGCGGTCCTTGGTTTGCTTTACTTAGTATTTCGGACTGCTGGCTTGTCTTCAGGCTAACAGGTGAGGATTAAGATCTAGCTGTAGGGCAGTGCTGACGTTGCGGCTGGGAGGGGGTTGAGCGAGGAGTGATATGCTGCTTAATTGCCGCCGGGTCTTGTTTCTAGCCCCTAGCAGTGAAGCACTTGGATAGGGTCTCCTCATCGCCTCGGCTATTCTAGGAATTCCTCACTGGCGGCAGGCCAAAGCCAGTGGAGCTGCTGAATAAAAGCTGTCATCAGTATAAAGATACCCCGTTTCTCTTCGCCCTTCCCTACACTATTTCTTCCGTATCTCATCTCCACCCCTTTAAAAGTGTAAATGGAGTCTCAGTGCCACACCATACACACCAGGGAGTACTTGCTCCCACTAGAGAGGTGACCTATGAAGTGCAAGTCCGTTGACGCTTCGTGCCAAGGACAACGGGCACTAACTATGGTGCCTTGTACCTCTGCCTTTATTGGGTAATGTGAACTTGGCCAAGTGTAAAATCAGCTCAGTGCAAATGTGCACACAAGCCTTTTGCAAATGAACCGCGGCTCTGCATGCTGCAACTCTTTATTAGGGACAGATCAAATTAGTACGTTGGCGTTCTTGGTTAAGCGCAATCCTTTAACTCAGAATTTGGTTGTTTGGATGCTAATAAATAGGAATACTGTCAGTTATCCATTCTTTGTAAATCTTTGATTTTAATCTGTTTTTTGTTAATTTCCCTCTCTGTGGATTAATAAAGCATTATCTTGTGCTGTCTCAAACCTTGGACTATAGCCTAAATGAGGACGGTCGTAAGCTATACCAGCCTTGAGGCCATGCCTTTATTTCCTTAGAGACTACTCACAGCACTTTATTCACAGCTCAGTTAGAAGCTAATGTTCCTCTAGTTCTTCTAAACACTACCACTCGACCTTTAACTAATAACATGAAACAACGTCATAGTACATCTGTTCAAGCCTCTCCGCACTGGTTAGCTTTGAGTTTTAGAATCAATTTTTTAAATTATTTTTTACTACTATTAGGGAAATTTGCCTTTTCGACTGAAAGTAAGGTGAGAAGATCAATAACACTCTCATATATGAAGCTACAGCAGCTTAGCTGAACATGAAGACAGGAAACAGCTTGCCCGGCTCTGCCCAGACTACAACAGTCTATAGAATAAAAGCTGCATCTTTTCAATATCAGTATATGTGTTTCCCACCTCTGCATAACATAAATCCTTCTGCATCACGATGCATCTTGAAGTCGAGAAATTTCCACATCTCTAGTACGACGGAGAACCCCGAAAACATAAAACTTAGTACTCACCAGCACAGATTCATAAAAACCAGAGATGCACTGATGGAGTGGTTTCAATCCCTATACTGAGTTCAGATCTGATACCAGTTTTGAAATTGATAAGCTGTTTGCCTCACTGTGTGGAAGTGACCGGGATCATTATTTTATGTATACGGTTTAACAAAAACTTGTGCTTTTACGGGGAGTTGCGTGCTGGACCTATTTCTCTTGGAGTGGGGTTCTGGCAAGGAAAAATGACATTAGTAATTACATTTTTTTTTTATTTTATTATACTATATTTATCCCGTTAAGGAGGAAATTTTTCTCTGCATTTGACCCATCCCTGTACCAGGGAGCAGTGGGCTGTCCATGACAGGCGCCTGGGGAGCCGCTAGGGGGACAGTGCTCAAGGACACTTAGACTCAGAACACATCCCAGCCAAGGATCAAACTGCCGACCCTTCGGTTCTCAGACAACTCTCTCAGCCCAGTGAGCTAGTCCCCCCCTAAATGTAGTTCCCTGACCGGGAATAGAAGCCGGGCCGCGGCGGTGAGAGCGCCGAATCCTAACCCCTAGACCACAAAGGAAGTAAATAAACTTAATTAGTAAATAACTTCCTGTATGGCCACAACTTGTCATTTTTACATTTCTGTTTTTGTATGGATTAAAAAAAACAAGATATTAATCAGTGAGCTTTATAAGTGCTGGTACTCTAGCTGTTCCCCCTGCTTCCAGTCTTGCTGTTGCTGGCTATACTGTAGATTCAAATCCACTTACCCGCATCATAACACAGGGTGGCCAGACATTTTCTGCACACGACCACTAGTTGTGGTACGTCACCTCAGAGTAGCCAAGTTGGTATGATTGTTTTTCATAGTTTTTCTCCTTCATTTCTTTTATATTTTCATTGATAACTTTAGCTTTCTTTAGATCTAAAGTCTAAGATTTTGGCATGATGTTTGGTATGTGTTGTAACTCTGTACCTGCGACATGCTGGGGCTTCATGGGGCCGGCCTTTTTCATGAATGACTCCTCACTTTCAAACGCGAGGATCGGCTCGGTGGCCATGCCGGTCTCAGACTTATCCCGTGCTCCGTTGGTGGTGTTGCCGTGATTTGCGAGATGGATGATATCTCCAAAGTGGGCAGTGTCTTCTTTAGTGGATAGACCATTTTCATGTCTGGGCTGGATCCCATTGACCACTGGGAGTGAGGGGCTGCTGAAGAGGGGAGACACATAGCAGAATATGGTTTTAGTTATGATGGGTCAGAGTGACTCATAAACCGAATGAGTCATTGCATCGCCGTTCAATTACGGGAGTCTTTTAAAATCTACCCCATGAAGCGTATTCAAATACAACAGGGTAAACGTTTCAAGAAACCAACTCTCTCCCAGTATTACAGTTGTTTACCGAGTGTCTGAATCAAGTGGCTCCTTGTGTTTTCCGTTGAAGTTTTCAACAGTGCAAATGTACTGCAGGCTGGTTTGGTGAATTTTCTGGCACACAAGTTTTATACGATCCACGGTGGTCTTGCGTCAACGCGAGCACAAAGAAACGTTCAAAATCCCCAAAAAAGAGGCAGTAGTTTTACCTTTCTTTCACGCTGGTCTGTCCATTTTCTTGCTTGTTATTGGGCAAGTTGATCTCTGGCTTTGGCTGATAATCAGCAGATGCTGGAGGAAACAAAGTAAAACAGCTATTTATCCAGTGTATTAAACCATGCACACCAAGATGACTGCACACATTCAACATCCAACACTACCCTGCGTGATCAACCACCATTAATGATCAGCCTTAATCTGTGTGAGGCAAATTTGAATAAGCAGGAAAGGGATGCCAAATGTTCCTGGGCCATTCTTCCTGTGTAGCCCAGAGTGCCCCCAACTCTGCTTTGCTGAGTACTTGGCTGTAGTTGAGACAGATTTCCACACCACTGACTAGAATGGAGGAATGCCTGCCAGGCCTCCGACCACATAAGTGGCTGGCTAATGTCTTCCTGCATTGGGGAACATTGACAAACAGCATATCTTACAGACCACATTGATCTCCTTCATCCTACTCATCTACTGTACATGACATGGGCGCTTGGACAAGGAGGCTGTGCAAGTTATACGCTTACTATAGTTGTGTTAAGAACAGAACTTTCCCATGATTCATGGACGAGGGGATCTCTTCTCAGTAACTCTGCTTGAGGTTTCTTTAATTTTTTCCCCCCTGTTAAAATGTTTTTTTCTTTGGTTGAGTTTTTCATTAACCCGCTGCATGGGTCTAAGGACAGAGGGTGTTGTATGCTGTTCAGATTGTAAAGCCATCTGGGGCAAATTATTGATTTGTGATATTGGGCAATGGAAATAAAATTGACTTGACTTAGAAGTTGTCTGTCTCCACGTCAGCCCTGTGATCGCCTGGCGACCTGTCCATTGTGTACCCGGCCCTCGCCCCATGTCAGCTGGGATCGGCTCCAGCCCCCCCGCGACCCTTAATGGGATAAGCAGGCCCCGGACAATGGATGGATGAATTAGAAGTTGTAGGAAGAGTGGATTTTGGAAAGGCCTTTGCAACATCGCATGTGTCTTGATATTATTACTTCTTTCTAAAGTAAGCAAGAGTCATGAGTCTGCTCTTCCTCTCCAAGTCCCTCAGTCCCACAGTTTGGACAACAAGCAAGTACACATGGGTCCTATTGTACTGTGTAGAAAAACTTAGACAGCAGCTGTGCAGGATATGAGGCGGAGATATAATCTAATAACCCTTTTATACAAAAGGCTCTGGTGTGAGGCTGATTCACATGGGAAATGAGGGGAAAAAAACCACAAAACAATACCTGGGACTGTTTATTCTAACATATGGAAGAGGTAAAAGAAGCAGTGGAGGGATGGTGCATTCATGGGTCAAAGTATCAGCCTAAAGGTGGGATAAGTAAAATGAGTTCATCCAACATTAGTCAGACACTATTAAAAATGTACTCTGTAGTTGATGTGGATTTGTAAATTGGAGCGTTGAGTAAGAAATCCACTTAAAGTGGATTCTGGCCACAAAGTATCCACTTTGTTTTAAATCCCTTCACAGATAACACATCAATGGGAGATCAGACCCTAAACGATTCCTGCAGATTAAAGGCTGTTAGAGGGTAATCATTTTCCTCCATTAGTTGAGGATGTTACTGATGTTCTGCTTACCTTTGGTGCTCTCTGCCTCTTTGTCATTGACGTTTGTGAGAGGGGAGGACTTGGTCTCTTTCTGTGAAGATGGGAGATAATTACAGTCAGTTTTATTGTTAAGTCAGGTTTTAGCCTGTTGTTTTGGTTAAAACTGGACACAAAATGTACCTTGTCGCCTGCATCTGTCTTGCGTGTCCTCTTCATGATCTCGTCCAGACGCTGAGGGAAAAAAAAGTCAGGGATAAGACAAAGGAAAATGCCACGTCGAACAAAATGCCAAAAACAGAACCTATTTATTGTTTGTTGGATTTTCTATGCATTCTGTGCTGGGGGACACAAGAATTCAGGGCAGACATGTTTATACATTTAAGAAATAAAGATTTCAGGCTGTTCAAAATTGGGTTAGGTTTAGTGGGCTAGACTGAGCCCACACACCTTGTCACACTGTTTTACTTAAAAACAGAGGTTTTACATTTTGCTATTCATTGCTTCTCTTCACTGGTGAAAATGACTTCCTGTCTCTTGTATCTAAGGCCATGGTGCTTGAAGTGAATGCACTGCACTCCAGGTGGAAAGTAATAATAATAAATAATGATGGAGCAGCACTTGGTGGCAGGATGGTCGAACAGTGAACAGTAAAATAGAGGTGACTATACTCTGCGTATGAACAAATCATTCTGTGTGAATAATTTGTATGCACAGAAGGCAGAAGTTTGATGGTAAATGAAAATTGTATCTGAGGACACTGCTGGCTTGGGACAGTAAGAACATAACTGCAGCTGCCACTCATAAAAGTGAAGCATTTTTTAAGATCCAAGATTATTCATGGGAGCTCACACACGCATGGCTTTGGCATCTAGTTTTGCTGCAGAACTTCTGCCTCAGGACTAAAGATTCTTCTTTGTCTAAGTTATTTTTCCCTTCAGGATACTTTAAACCACCTGTGCACCACCTGTGCTCACTGATCACAAACTTCTCTTTGTTGAGGCGATAACAAAAGCAGGCCAGTTCGCTTTGGTAGAAGTCAGTCAATAACAGTGAGTTGTACAGTGTGACTAAGCAGTGAGTGTTTGGGGCAGAGGACATGCTGTTCTTGTGGGCTAATTCCAGCATGCAGCCAGGCTTGGGCTGGCTGAGCCTTTCTCTCATGGAGAGAAGACGAGGAGGGGGAAAGAAAGGCTTTAGCTAGCATACAGAAGTGTGAGCTTACTGGAGAAGTGGGTGGCGTACTTGAGTCACAGAACACACACATACATGTGAAAAAGATCTGCACAGCTCCACACAGATGACTGGCACAGGGAGGTCTCCATTATTATTAGTGTATATATATATATAGCTTCATGCTCGACACAGTCTAAGCGCTATTAAATCCTGGCATGCGGACAACCAATCCAGGATAAGCCAAAAACATCATTCATCTTGGTTTCAGGGACTCAACTTTCAAGCCTGCTATTGTCAAAAGGCAGACCACAGAGTGAACATAATATAGAATATAATAACTCCACTGAGGGAGATTTATGCAGTTGAGAGCAGAGCTTGGTCTTTTTAAAACATCAATCTATTTATATATTTTTTAAAAGCAGTTTTTCCCTAAAACATCTAGCTACGGATTTTTTTTAAATGACTGGGAATTAAATTTCTACTTTCATTCTTTAAAAAATGTGCATGTCCGATTGGAAATGGGTGACTTTAAAAGCTGTCTGAGAGCAGAAATGATGGGAGGACAGATGTGTTGCCCTACCCTTTTCCTCTCCAGCCTCTCCTGCTCCTCCTTCAGGAAGTGTTTCTCTCTCTCCAGACGCTGCTTCTCCGCCTCCTCCCGGGCTTTAGCCTCAGCGTCTTCCTTCTGAAACGCACAAGCGAGAATCCAATCACAACTTTAATGCTGACTGAAGGGGGAAAAAAACAAACTCAGCCAAAATAGCATGCCTTTGACATAACAAGGGTGTGGTTGCTTTCTGCAATTATTGTTTACAACCACAAAAGGAATACTTTCCTGTACATCTGAGCCAAAAAAGATCTATTTTCAACATTAACAGCCTTGTGAAGACCATTCAAAGAGAAATACAATCCTTAAGCCTTTGGGTGATTATATTGGAACGTGTTTAACCACAAATGCCACTTCTGTAAAAGACCACAAGGGGGTGGCAAAGCATAATCGACCATCTACAGAGAAAAGACAATGCCTCAGCTGATTAGGTCTACAGGATAAACAAATACTGTAATGAACAGCCACATGTCCTGGTTCTACTAATCAAGCATCACTATTATTTTCATCCACTTATCCCTGGCAACATCGACAAACAGAAAGACCAACAGAAAAGTAAAAAGGGCACATTCATCATCGCTACCGGCTCACCAGTTTGGATTAATATTTTCCTTTAGAGGACAACAACATCCCACTGATGTAGAAAATACTGGACTATGCTTTTGGACCTGTCTGTTACCAAAAAGGTCTTTGTTTGCCAAAGATAGGAGAGCGTTTACATTTGTGGGAATGACGTGAGGAGTGCATAATGGTCCTTGTCACTACTATGGGCTTTAAGGACTTAAAGTTCCTTTAACCCTTATGTGACTAACCAGACCTGTCCACTGCAACCTCACCAACAACTTCTATTGCAGCTTGCTCTGCATGCTGTGCATTGACAGTCAATATACCTGTTTCTGTAGGCGCAGGTTCTCCTCCTCCTCGGCTTTGGCTCTCTCCTGAGCCTCCTTCTCGTCCTGCAGGCGCTGGGCTTCGTCCCTCCTCCTCTGCTCCTCGGCCATGGCCCGTGCCTCCTCCTCCCTAAGTCGCCTCTCCTCTGCCTCCCTAGCTATTCGCTCCTCTTTCAGGATCCTAAAGAGTTTGGGCATGAGAGTAAGAGTGAGTATTTACCAAAAAAAATCCTGTGCCAAACACTTTGAATGAGGTAAACAATGTAAAAGGCAAATTATTCTATTGAACAGACATTTCCTCTTTATTTTACACCATCTCTGCTGAGTTGACATTGACGCACAAGCAACAGTAAACCAATTGGAAACAATTGTAAGTCTTAGTGCCAACAAGAGATCGCATCAATTCCCAAGCTGTAAATAGCGACTTGCTGTGGTTACGATCAGCCAACAGGCTATCAAATTCGTAATGCGTCCACACATCACAAGCAGCGTTGAGTGAGGTCTTATTAAGACATGAATGTGCTGTGATAGTGCATGGAGCCTTCCTGTTTAGTATTACTAATGCCTTTTTCATTCACTACATGGCAAATGGATAAATGCTCGAGGTGAGATTTGTTTTGCAGCATATTCTAAACCAATAAATCATCACTTTAAAAATAAATTGTTCTATACTCAGCATTGGTTCAAATGTTATAAGTCTGTGGGTGACATTGTAAATCAACTTCTGTACTATTCTTGAGATAGCTGACTGGGGGAAAAAAAAGAAGTAATGAGTAATTAAAAGACCAAACCCATAAGTGTGAATACAGCTGGGGAATAACTGTCATTCAGCAAAGACACAGGCGAGTTTAAGAATATTTTTTGCTCATGCAGTGTGAAAAAAACTTAACAGATCTATGACTATGCAAGGTCAACACTGTGTCGACCATCTGCGTTTGGAGGCGTGTTAAAACCCTCTGACCTCTCCTTCTCCTCCTGTTCGCGGCGCTCCTGCTCGTCCCTCTCCCTCTGCTCTCGGGCCTGTCGCCGGTTCTCTGCCAGGATGCGAGCTGCCTCCTCTGGGTTGTTGGTGCCTGCCATGGGCTTGGCTGATGGAGAAGGTGTCGGCGATGATGCAGGAACAGAAGGAGCTGAATGGACTGGCTCAGGTGAGGGGGAGGCTGCAGTGGTTGATGGGGTCGAGGGACGGGGTGAGGCGGAGGCGGAGGCTACTGTGATGGCAGGAACCACGGCGGAACCTAAGACAGGGAAAATGTTACAGAAGGGACAATAACACACATATCTTGTGCTGTGTAACTCACCAGAGATCGTTGATGCGATTACTTATGCTTCCCTACAAATAATGACTCTCAAAGTGGTGCAGATCGATCGTTATTAATAACACATTCAACTGCAGCCTTCTCTCTGCACTGTGGAACATTCTGTCCCGAGCAACTGCAAATTGTAAACAACCATAGCTTCAGCCTAAGAACTTGGTAATTGCATAATTAAGGCTGATTAGTGAAGCCTCTTAGTGCTGTGTGTTTGAGAAGACACTGTGGAGCTGTGTGTGGCTCACTCAGTACATCCCCTTTGTTTTCATGGGTAATTAAGCCTCATGATAATCGCTGACATGGAGGGAAGCTACCCAAAATCCAGATATACTGTATGATAAAATGAATAGGACAGTTGATCACTGTGGAGATGACAAACAGTGGTTTTCATCAGCAACAATAGGTCAGGCAATGTCAACTGATCAATTGCCATAAAAAAAAAAATCTAAGCAACATTATCACTGCTGCTAGGGAAAGAGTGTTGAGGGCTGGTGTCTCTCTGCAATTTTTATTTTTTATTGTTTCACTTTACTAAATACCTGAACCATCATAAAGCACTACTCCCTGAGAAGGACATTTTCTTTAGACCTGGGTTAGTACCCGAGTACGAGTTTTTCAATCCAGTTCTGACAGGAATCATCCTCATCCAAACGTTTTCTTGTACTCACTCTTTCTCTGTTCGGGAGTTGCGGGCCTGCGAGGCTCCTTCACTCTTTCGAGGGGGACGGGGGAGGAGGTGCGGTGGTCTATCCTGGCAGGGGTCCTGGCTCTTTTTGGTCGTCCTTTAGGGGTTGACGGGCTTCCACGTGTGGATGGAGGCTTGGGGGAGGCAGCAGGGCTGGGGGAGGCAGTTCTGCCCTTAGGCGTAGCTGGGGATGACGGCCGTTGTCTTGATAAAGGACTGGGACTGTAACATGGGAAAATACAGAGGTAAAATATAAGACAGATGGGAAATTTAGCAACAATTATTTTTGGACACATTGATGTTTTAGACTTGGGCTGAAATGTTTGTTTACAACCCAGACACATGTCCCGAAGAAACCGGACTTTAGCAGACAACGCACTCAAACATTGCATCATCACCCTTAAAGTGCTTTAACGGTCAGCATCCCAGCCATACACAGGCCATTATGCTGAAGAAGACATTTTATTTCCTCTTGCCCTCTGGCACCGGCGGCACTGACAGCTTTGCCACGCTCTTTGTTGCCTTTTTGATGAATCAAAGGAACTTTTTTTCTCCTATTCCATCCCATCTGTGATGGATGTCATTTACTTCAGTGGCCTGGGGACACGAGGGGAAATGGCCGCTCGTCTCGGGATCTTTCATGTCTGGGGTCAAACAGTGCATGAATTATGCAGACATTACCATGCAGACATAAACATGGTCTCTTTGTAACCCAGCTGTTGACCACAAACAAGCTGTGGGTCAGGGGGATGTATGGTTAGCCTTCTTTACAATACGGTTTTAGTGACCTATATAATCTGTATAAACGTTAAAGTAGCAGATTGTTATATGTCAGATTTTTCAAAAGGTTTTTTCAGGAAATTGTATATTTTTTGAAGTGGAGATCGTAGCTTTAAATGATGTACCTTACTGGATATGGTGCACTTTTCAGATAGAGCTTTCACGAGATTTAAAACTATGATAATGTTCAACCTAGACCTCTATGAACAATTATTTCCATGATGGATTAATCAGCCCATTATTTTCACAATTAGTAATAATATGAGAAAATGCTATTATGATTTCCCAGAATCCAAGTTAGAATTTTGGACTGCTGTTTGTACAAACAATACAGAGGTTTGAAGATTGCGAGATAATCTGACAAAACGTAAAAGGGCAGCAAATCCGCATTTTTTGAAAAAAAACAATGCTTTTTATAAATACCTGTGAAATTCTCTTTTGTTATTGTAATAGCCTTTGCTATTAGGAGCTGGCTTATTTGTTTTACACTAAAAGATTAACTGCTGTATAAACCAACATAAGCGATAAATTAATTAGTTCTATAATGAAGGCCTAAAAATATAATTCCCCAAAAGGTTCTTCTTAGTATTGAATAGAGTGGGAAATTGAGAGCAACATTATACCAACTGAGAGGGCGATGACTGCAGCTCATGTCAGCTCATTTAAAATGACTGAGTGGTTATTGTTGCCATCCAAAAGGGAAAAAAGGTGATTGTCTAGCAGCAGTGGTAATAGACCATAGGCTTTCTTGAATGTGTAAACAGACAATTTATTATCATAATTAGAGATCTGGTCGATGAAAACAGTAACCAGGTTAGCGGTAAATATGACACGCATAAGGAAAAAGATAACGGCTAACTATGAGTAAAATCTAAATTAAGTGACAGATTTAAAACTGAACTGAAAGTACAAATAAACGTTTATAAAATGTTTTACCTTGGATCAGGTCGGTGTCTCATACTGGGTAGAGACTGTCTCTTCTTAAGCACCTTCTCTTTACTGAGGGCACTCTTCTCCTTCTCATTCTCCCGTTCCTTGTCTTTCTTTTCTTTCTTGTTTTTATCCATCTGTATGACAAAAAGATAAAAATGGGTTAACACATTTAAATATTTTTATGTGCCATTTAAAAAATAACATTCAATTATGATTGAAACAAAAATTAAGACAAGATACACTATAGGTTGTTTATACATGAAGTACAGGAAAAGAGTCTGGTAATTTTTTTACTCGGGTACATATTGAGAGAGTCTAGCGTTGTTGTGACTCTCGGAAGACTGTGACTTACACTTGACTGTCAGATAGGAGAACCACACGGCAAAAAGCTAACTGGGCAGACTTACGGGTGTGGAGCTCCGTCTGTGTTGGCGCTGGGTGATGTCGGGTGTGCTGGACGTCACTCTCCAGCGGTCGGAGCAGCGGTGGTGGGGCTGGTGGGCGCACAAGGTGAGGGGACTGGCTGAGGCCGAGCGGGGGCAGAGAGGAGAGTCTGTGGAGAAAAGCGACGTGCAATTAAAGCTCGCCGACAGTCATACAGCAGCATCTCATGTATTTATTGTAAGAAAGATCTTCTTTTTTTTTTTTTTTTTACAACTTACGACCATCTTTGCCATTGGTGAGGACACTGGCAGCACTGCGGCTCCTAGCGAGGAAAGACAGCGTTGGCGTCATCAGCCGGTCGACTATACTGCTCTCCCATGGACTCAGTGCAAGGGTACGGGCTGCAGGTTGGAAAAACAGATTGATTAAAAAGCTATGTCTTCAATTGATGTCCTCCGTTGAACCAGACCTTTGCTGAGTGCATCACCCCCAAACAGCGGTCAAACCTGAAGTACTAGAGGAACTGAAGCCCAGTTGAAAGTGAGTTCTCCGTCATTACCCAGACACAGCGATAGAATACAGTACAATTTGCCACCAAAGGGAAATGAAAAGAAACAGTTATTTATGATTCTTGTAGCAGTATGTCTACAAGAACCATAAAGACCCGATGAAATACACAGAACCCCAATAAGACACCTCAGTGCCACCCAAAGAGATTATAAGAGAAACAAAATCAGCTCAGTAAGTGTGTCTACTATAACCTTGGGCTGTGGTGGTACCACCCAAGAGAAATGCTTGTCTAGACAGTGAGTCAGTTATTTATAACCGCAGCCTTGAGCATACAAGCAGAGCCGAAGAAGAATGGAGACTCATCAGTATTTATTGGGGGGTGAAACGTCCTTCTCTGGCTTTAAGGTGCAGGGCGACGAAGACGTTGCAGTGAATGTTCACAGACATGGTGTGTGTTGTAGTGTTCAGGTAGAGAGGAGAGCGACAAGAGCAATAGAGTGGCTACCCATCTATTTTTTTTCCAGCAGCACAGAGGAACAGTACCTGCTCCGGGGAGTTTTTTTTTTAGAATACATTATCTCCTGAAAAATGCTGACTCACTCACTAACTTTACTTTATTTCAAGCCCTGAAGTTTCTCCTCTTTTGCAGGAGTACACTGTGACCTATAAAGAAGAGCTGCTCACACCCAGAAAGCTTGATTGAAAGACACAAAGATAATTCAAAGAAATACTTTAGAAATCACACCCACCTCCAGATCATCAATCAATAAAGCATTCAAGGCAATATAAAAGACATCCCATATCCAGTATGCTGAAAATGACCACAAAAGGATCTTTGACTGTGCAAACACATGAAATGACCATCACCACACAATGAACCAACAAAAGGAGAGTAAAACGGACAGCACAACAAAATGTGAACACGGCACATAACCCATATCAAAATATGAGCATGCAGAACAAAAACCTGACCCAAATTCTGGAGAGTTAACAAAAAAGAAGTCAAAGAGTTTTTTGGAAGACAGAAATGGGTCAGCTGCCAACCATCAAGCAAAAGAGTGGGACTGAAATCATGAAGGGGAAGAGCACAATGATGAACGGGTTCGGAGGTGTTGGCGTGGCAAAGTGATGGACACAGTTAAACGGGAGGAGGTGGAGGGGGGGGGGGCATTCCAGATGTTGCCTTACTTCTGCCGGGGGAGTTCCAGAGTGTAGCAGAGGACTTGGACAGTCGCTTGTTTATAACAGAGTCCACGTGTTTGGGAAGGTTGACCGTTGACACAGAGCATCTGCCTAAGAAGCCAAGAGAGCGCCACACAGATGTTCACACAGGTCACATGGTTGAGAGTCAAGAGGGGGAACTTCATGGCGTCATGTGTTACGCTCGAATGCTGCCTCTACAAACATGCACCCACGCACCGTAAAGGCAACGGCACAGTACCGTACTTGTAATGTGAGCAACCGGCATTAAAGCAAATGCCTGTGTGCTGGCCGTGTATATAATAACTTCCACTGCTTTAGAGTAAATACACACACACACACACACACACACACACACACACACACACACACACACACACACACACACACACACACACACACACACACACACACACACACACACACACACACACACCATATGTTCACTTCAGCAAGCCTTTAGGTGTGTCGTCAGGCATCTATGGCACGAAACATGGTAGGAATTATATATACTTTCCGAAATTCTCCAAACGTGATAGTTTTTAAAGGGTCACTTCACCCAAATTACAAAAACGCCTATATTCTGTTTTACCACCTGGGGTTTATTTTGATAATAAATTATAGTCGTTTATTTACTTTTAATAACTAATGAAAACAAGATAATTGTTTGGTGCTTACAGCATTGGAAAATAAAATGTTCATCAGCAACATTGTGTCCCTGTTACTGGGTATAATCCACACACTGTTCACACACAAATTAACACACTGTAAACCGTTTCCATTGGCACTATTTCTTTTCTACAGAAGTTGGTTCAGTGAAAACTATTGGCAGTGAGGTAATCCAGGAAAACAGGGACAACATTTCAGAAAGAAATAAGTTGCTAGTGAATATTTTAAATGGCATTGCTAATGCTGTGATCACACCAAACCAAGTTTAAAGTAAAAAAAAAAAAAAGTTTTATTGAATCAGTTTTAAATGTTCTGCATTGTAGTTTGGCATGGGAACTTGACTTTGGACAACCAAAACAGACTGAGGCCTCATCAAAGTGGCTCGTAAGATTTCAGGGAGGAGTCAAGTCCAGCTTCCAGTCGTGTATAAAAAGCAGGTACTTAGGAAGGTCACTTCCCTTCAGGATCACCCCCTTTGGACAGAGTTTGAACTTTTACCATCAGGTCATGGTTTTAAAGCGCCTATTATGAGAACCAAGAGATGTAATATTTCCTTTGTCCCTGCTGCCATTCACATGTTAAACTGCAGATAGTAGCCTATTAATCTTGTCAGTATCTAGCTCATTTGCACAGACTACTTAAATTGTTTATTTGAGTGGTTCCTCGTTTGGAACCACTCAGTAAACTACGTCCTGTTGTTGCTTTCCATCAGTGTTCAGGGTTTTGTGCGTCTTTATGTATCCTTGCGGCAAACTGTCCATTAGAGAACATTTAACCCCATTAAGGAAAAAGAGAAAACAACTTTGCTTTTTTGTGATTTAAGTGAAATGAGTAGACTTCTTCTCAACTCCCATGAGATTAACATTCCTACTTCACAACAACACCGATTCCAAAAGTCACGTCAACCCCACTAAAAAGGAACCTTTTATATTCACCTTATAAAAGCTACCAACAAACAGTGAACAAGCAAATATACCTCAAGATAACCATAACAACCAAACATGTGATGGAAAGAGGCTGCTGAGAAACATCTGCCCATTTCATGGCTCATGAAGTGAACTGGCAAAAAGAACTGAATCCTTGAGACCATCCATGAGGAATACTTGCATCTATCCCAAGTATACATCCCTTTAATACAACATAATCAAATGAACACTCTGCTCTTTCCCCAAATGACATCATGTTAACATAATTCTCCTCTAATGGACTGTAGGAGGTTAATAGCACTGAAACTCAATAGCCAGCAATGACAAATAAAAACCTCAACAGACAGAATCCATAGCCCGTAAAAAGCACATATCCAGCAGGATGACTTCCATCAAATGCCTCATATTTGCGATACGAGTCGGTAATTCGTCCGTGATTAAAGGTGAGTTCCTCAGTTATTATTTCATGAGGATGTGTATCCAGATTGGATCAGCGTACTCACCTTCTTTCTGGCTGGAGTTCTGGCTGAGTGCACCAGCCCAGGACCACCTTTGCTGGCGGATTTCTGCCCACGTTTTCTTGGTTGACCTGTGGATGGCTGCCTCATAGCGTTCCTGACAAGGACACAGGAACAGATATCAGTTATTTGAATGTCTATACAGCATCAAAAGCAATACACGGGCCTGCTTGGCATTGCTGAAAAAGCCTGGATTCAAGCACCCAGCCTTGCTTAGGTGTCCTTGAGCAAAATCCTAAATCCCCTCATCTGTAGCTGACCCTGATCAGCTGGTCAATCTAGTGATGGAAGGCATAAACATTTCACCTCTGGGTATCAGTGCAATATGAGAGAAAAGGAAGTATGTGTCACTGTTGTCACTAATACAACACCATCACATATTGAATGGATTACTTTTCTTGTCAAAACATACTTTATTCTTCTCCAGTTTCTGTTTCTGTCTCTCCTCCAGGGTGGCTCGCCGTTTCTCCGCCTTGATCCGCTGCTCCTCGAGCTTCCTGCGGCGCTCCTCCAGCTGCTGCTCCCTCAACTGCCGCGCCTTCTCCTCCTTCTCCAGCCACTGGCTCTTTTTAGCAGCTAAGATGGGGCACAAAACACGGTCAAGAGAGTAAGAATTTACCAAAAGAGCAGCGGCCAAAGGAGTCCTCTCTCTCTCTCTCTCTCTCTCAGTTGGTATGGCACACATTCTCTTTCAAGTGTCTGTTTCAGTTTGGACTTGAAAGAGAAGTGTGATATCTGTTGAAAGCATCTTTTGATAGGTTGGGTGTTTTTATGAACAAAGTAGTTTGCCTCTCTGATGTATTACTTCTCATCTACCAGCTGTTTTTGAAAAAAAAAAAAAATATGTCCCTCCACCTCAATCCCACTTTGTGTTTGGGAAAATAAACCTAATTACTTGACTTTTCCACAGAATACAGCATAAAGCGTAGTTAGACGGATACAGTACTTCTGAAGTGACACTTTTATACCACACTAATCGCATCAAGCCCCCTCGTCAACTTCAATAAAAACCACAGACTTTGATATGGAAATCGTCTCGTTGTCCCCGAGCCATTCAAAGAGGCCGTAAAGAAGCCTTGCGCAGCTGCCTCTCTGTGTAAACAACTCACCATATTTCTTTAAACTACAAAGCAAAACCTCCGTGAAGAATCAGCCTCTGCGAGGAGGCGAGGCGTAGTTCTCTTAAGCACTTGATGCAACAAAGGCAACTGGTTGTGGATTCAAGATTATGGTGACGGATCATGGCAGAAATGCTGGAGGCTAGAGGGGTTAAAATTTATTGGGAGGCACACAGTTCGCCTTTTTATACCAAGGCACTGCTTGCCAGCACGTTGCAGCAAAGAAAATATCTGCTGCAGTGCGACTCTCAGCTCATCGCAGCACAAAGGCCGCAGTTTAGGAGAAGCTGCATCTTAACCTTCCAGTGCTGTGGATCTTTACACGTGGTAGTGCAAGTAAAGAGTAGTGGGAACTGCTTCATAATTCACTCGTTGTGCTGTGATGAGAACAGAGGGCGGGGGAACCTTGTGTGCAGATGTAATGTTAAAGGCTCGCAGAGAAAGATCACCATTGTCAACGTACCTAACATTTTCCTCCCACCTCACAGGGGAAACTTTGACTTTGAAGGCTGCACCCACTCACACCCACTCACAGTAAATCAAGTGTGTGACAGCGTGTGACACTCGCTGATTAAATATTTGAATTTGACTCATTCAACAGAAGTGTTTGGTAATGGTTTTCCAGACTATAGGTGCTGGTTGCAGGAAGGAAAATGAGCTGGAAATTGGCTGGGGGCTTGGGTGCTTAAGAGGGTTAATCTGAATGATTTCAGCTCACGATTTAAACTATTTTCCATTGCTTTTCACTACCATTCATCATCAGTCATTTATTCATCTATAGCAATGCGTTAAGTGATTAACAGATGTCCAATTCTGAAATCTAACACAGACATTGCTTTACGTTCCTCAACTCTCTCCTCAAAGTGATCAGTGCTGACATGTAGCATCGAGACCTACTACAGTAAGACCATGAAATAATCATAAGAGTGCTGCTCTAACTACATAAAGTATTTATACTAATCCACCAAAGACGGACAAGGCAGGAGAGTAGCTTCTGTGCAGTCACAGCCAATTCGCCGATACAAATCCCTCAAAGCTTCACTTAAACGTCACAAAGAACGGATAAGATACGAGCGAGGATGTCCTATTGTGGCCCATTTAATGCTAACCTAGCAATACTACTGGTGGTGGTTGACGATGAGCCTTTCTGGCCAGGATCCCTCTCAAGTAGATATTGTAAACACAAGCTTTGGATCTAATCTTATACCCAGGTCTGACTGCGATTATTAGATCAGACCCGTACCATCTGGCATGCCCTTGTGATCGCCCAATTAGACCGATCCACGCTATGAAGCGTGTCAAAGTCATCTTACTGCTGTCGAACACAGTTGGATTTGACTGCATGGCATTACTGAAAGTAGTTTAAAGATGTCAGTGTCATGTGAGGATATACGTCGTGATAATTAATTGTCTAGATGTGATATATATATAGTGTTTACTAAAACATTAATATAACGTTGAGAAAACCTAATGAAATCGAGGTAAGCAAAGGTCCGCATATTTACACTCTATTTTACCAATTTCTCTCTAACACTAAAGTTATAATGAACTCAGACTGTATGATTCTACTCTATCACTAAATAAATATCTGTGCAAAAAAATACATCACCATTCAGCTCTGTATCTAGGCAGGTAATTTACATGTTTTCCAATTTCTGAACATTTTGTACTGCGTGATTTTGAATTTGGCAATATAAAGTTGTTTAGATGTGAATTTGTAACCAAGATAAATCTGGCTGCAAGTGTCTCTAAAACCTCCAATTTCTTCAGTAAAGATGGTAATCAGTAGGTTTGTGGCATGTGGTTCAAACATGTTATCTTTAAATCCAAAATCCAGAGAGTTCTGTGGTGTCTGCAGATGGAACACGTGGATGAACAAAGTTCAAACAAAGGGCACGCTACCTACTCTTATATGTGAACTGAGATTACGCCCTATTGCTTCACAACCAATAATAACATTTGTTTATGGTTAATTGATCAGACTATGCCTACATGATTTTTGTGAAAGATGATCTTCAGAGAGAGAAAAGGTTGCAATTAGTTGAAATTTCTATGACAAAGAAAAAAAAACTAAACAACCATGATTTTAAAGCAAGAACACCATGGGGATTAAAAGAACGAAACCGCTCTAGAGCTGGACAATATGACCAAAACACAATATTGTAACTCTTTTTATTTACTGTCTTTACCTCGATAATGATAAAACTGACAATACAATTTCTTGGCCTCCTCAATATGTGTTTTTTAGGGATTGTTCTTCAAGAGCTTCAAGAGCAAGGTGCTTCAATGACTCCTAATGTCTGTATATTGGTACGTTTTCAGTTGATTGCCCAGCTCTAGTTAAAACTACTGAACTTCATTAAATTGAAACATCCAAACATGACAGAATGATCTAAATGAGTCACCATCACCACCACCACCACCACCACATACACATAGGTGAGTGGCTTACCTTGTAACAAGCTGAGCTCTTCTGCAGGGAGGGAGGAGTGAGAGAGAAGACAGAGGCAACTGTCAGTCATGCAAAGCAGTGCACAACCAGCGCGTAGCCAGGTGAAAAAGTGACAGCCGTGTGTTCAATAGAAGATAAGGACTTGGGCAAAGAGATGCGATACACATCTCTTACACAAAAAAAAAAAAAAGTATAGCCGTGTCAATGGTTATATTGTGTGATATTGCCCGTGTTGATCACATTACATGAATTCAAGTTGGGATAACATGTAGAAGGTTTCTGTGCTGTGATGACTCGGCGCGATTGCAAACAGATTTCAAATAACATGAAGTCATAAGAGATACTCTTCACACTGTAAAAAGCTGTAAACTTGCCTATAATAATTGTATTTATTGACAGATATGGATACTATTTGTGTTAAAGTGAGGAATATATTTAATACAGTTTGTATCAACATACATTTTAGTGGAGTGTGAGCTTAAGCGCTAATGTGTCAAACAAACATCACACATGCATTTAGAAAATAAAAGCTTGCTCGTCTTTGGTAAAATGGTGGCTTGGCTTTTGCTGATTTGAATCACTTTTGTTGTCAGATATCAGACAGAATTGTCTGATAAGCAGTCAATTGAGTGGAGCAGGCGGATTCAAAGGTCCGGACCCACTTTAATACAGAAGCCCAAACTACCCTTTTATCCTCTCTGTGCTGCATGTGCATGCCATCTGCAGCCTGGAGCCAACTTTGTTTTACACTTGCCGCTGTGTTGCTAACACAGCGGCAAGTGTAAAACAACAACCTCTTTCACCCCAACACTAGGGGGAGCTCTCCTCCTATGTAATGGACTTGTCCTCCCACCCCTCTATTCAACTTACCAAGATATTTGGCCTTTTCCTCTCTCCGCTCCTTGGCAAGCTTTTGCCTCTCCTCTGCTTTCACGATGTCTGGGATGAGGATGGAGAAGGAGAAAAAGAGGGAGAGAATGTGTAAATATAAGTCTAATCCCCCCCCCCCCCATCAGATCTCGGTCACACAGCATATATAAAAACAAAAAAAAGTTAATTCATCTTTGCTTTATGTTTCCTTGCAGGTCAAAACAAACAGTATTAATTGATCTGAAACCCAAGATTCAAAATACACATATACTTATTCATACAGATTAGAAAGCTCTTACTAAGAACTAAAAGCTGGTTAGAAGATCACCTTAACTGAAATCATTCCTTGAGGACAGATGATTTATTATTTAGTCTATTTCCACAATGCTACATATCCACTATAAGGTGAAAAGAGCCTATTATATGTCTTAATAATTAATATTCACTAAGTCTAAAATAGTATTTTGTTAACAAAGCACTTAAGTTACCGGTAACATCTTAAGTTCAAAGTTCTGTAAATGTGCTATTATCTGTACAATAATGTGTTTTGTGACATTGAACAGTTGACTTTCCAACCTCCCATAACCCAAAACTGAGCTGAGGCAACACCCATTACATTACATTACGGTCATTTAGCAGACGCTTTTATCCAAAGCGACTTACAATTCAGTATCTATCTACCGTAGACGCAGCTACGGGAGACATTTTGAGGTTAAGTGTCTTGCTCAAGGACACATTGACATGAGACTAGCTGGAGCCGGAGATCGAACCACCGACCCTCTGATTGAAAGGCGGCCCTGCTCTCCACTTAGCCACAGTCACCCCGATAAACATAAATATATTAGGTAAATGTTTTCTTCACTGCTGTAAAAAAAAAATCAGCACGACGGAAGCTTTACATTGAAATGTCACAGCTAGGAAACGAATGCCACGAGACAATGACAGGAAACCGTCATCGTCAGCAAAGGGCTGAAGCCGATCAAGAAATGTTTGGAGAAAAAAACCTTCATGGAAGCCAATCTGCTCCAAATACAAACTGAGGCAAGCGGCAGGCTCACTAAATCACCGATGCCATGTGGGTGTATGTTTGACTATGATATGTTATGACTACAGGGAGCCACTTACATATATCTCTTCTCTCTGTGACATCTCTGATGTTTGCTCACACATAACATTCCTTCCAAATACCCCAGTGGAAGCGCTCAGTGAGAAAAAAAAAAAAAGACGAAGGAAACGGCAATGCAAGCAAACACTGAACTGTGCCGTTTCAACAATTCTAACTGCATCCTCTCATGACAGCTGCTTCTACTTCCTGGGGAAAATATTGTCATTTTGAATTTCCAAAAGGCCCATTTTGCCTTTGTATGTCCTCCAAAGAATACCTTAATAAAAATATGTTACTACTAGAGCTGAAACAATTATTCAATAAGTCTATTCATTTATTTTGATCATCAATAAATCGTTTAAGTATTTTTTTTCAAGCATTAAGGGCACAAATTCACTGGTTACCTTAGAAAATGTGAATAATTGCTATAAACTGAATTTATTCAGTGGGTTGACAAAAAACAATACATGTGATGGGACATTCTAAAGACCTAGTTCATCGATTACTCGAGAAAACAATGTGTAGATTAATGAATAATAGAGTAAGATATATCGTCATATTGCTCAGGCACTTGAAACCCAATGGACAACACAAATATGATTACAGCAAATGAATGCTACAAAATTTAGCAGCCTGGACAACGTCATCCTGAAATTCTGACCGCATTCCTGCAGCACGTCAAACACTGGCACATGCGGCAGTGCCGTCTTGATCTTTCTTTAGTCTTCATGCAGCATCATCCCCCTCAATCTTCACAAGCCAGATGTTCATCATCAAACACAAAGGAACTCATCCTTCAGCAATGTCTAACACAAACAAGAAAACAAGCTGCCATGCAGCCCCCCCTAAGAACAACCTCTGACCCACTTTGATATTTATAGGACGACGGCCCATGTGCACGGTGCTGGTCGGTGTGATGTGCCCCCGTTTCCAACTCACCACCACCATGTTAATCATAACGTCACATGCACAAAGACAAGAACAGACTGGCCCAAAAAACACTGCAAGGTGCAATGTTCACACACTCTAAATGTCAGCTCTGTGTTATTCTGTCCTCCTCTGAATTTGAGTACAATAAGAGCAGTGCACGGTATGTATAGTACTGTATAGTGTGACGTGCAACCCTCATTGTGCAAATTCAACAGGCAGACATGAGAAACAAGAAAGAAGGTGTTTACTTGAGACAACCTACATGACGAGGTTCTCTTGGACGGAAAGCAAATCACCGCTTTCACAGGAAAATGTTTGAGATGTGACAAAACACAACGGAGCAGACTACTACCAGAAGCAGCAGCAGTTCTCAACTGAACTACAAGCCTCACCATTTCCTTTTACTAATTAAGTGGCTTCAGAGTGCTTTTAATCGTCACAATATTGGTGCAAAACATCGCACAAGTAATGAGCTTTACAAAAAACAGCGGAAAAGGAACTTGGAATGTCAAAAGGGAAGCGTGTGTCATTTTGGACTCAACTGAATATTTCTCTAAAATAGACCAGACTTTGGCAAATAACCATAGAATACCATAAACTCTTGATATAACTGACATGGGCTAAGGTCATAACAAGGAAACCAAGCTGGAAGTATTGTTATAGTTTTGGGAGCAGTTTAGGGCTTTTGGGGGTTTATCCCTGTCACCTCACGCAAGGGGAATAAAGAGCATGACCACAGTGAATGGATTAATGGATAAAGAATAAAGGGGAGGGAGAAAAGAGGCTTACACTCCAAAAACCCTCAAACATGTTCCTTAGAGTTTGTATGTGCCGTTAGCCAGTGGCTGCAAGGACTTCAAGCGGCATTGTGGGAATGGTTATGGCGCAACTGCCCGGTCAAACTAAATGCCGTCCTGGCATCACTGAAACGGGATTCCTATTCAGGTTGCCTACCTTTCCTTAGAGAACAATGCGTGTCAGTGATCCATTTGCCTATATTTAACTGCGATATTTTTGATATTGAAATCGTTGAGCCCAAAGCTGTGGTGTTCTCACATAACTTCTGTTGTCCATGCTTCTTCCAACAACTGCAGCAGCTCTGCTGGATCTAGCTTCACTCAGACACTGAAGCACTGCCTTGCCTCTAGAGAGCTGACCTAACTGCAGTAGATTGCAGATGCAATTGCACCACTATAAGAGCACTGCTTCGTGTCTGGCCAAATTTAGCTTTAACCTTTACGCAACTGAACTTTGTTGTTACATAAAAGTAAATAAATTAGTCAGAGGTGGAATTTCTTTTTACCTTTACCGCTTTTCAACCTGGAGACAGGTGACGCGGGTGACCCGGGTGATCGAGGAATGACGTCAGGTTTCGTGGGGGTTGTCAATCTCCAATCCGTGTCTTTCTTAGCTGGAGACGCCATTCTCTCAGTGGTATCCGTCGTCGGGGGGCTGCTCTCCCCCTCCGGGTCAGGCCTCGTTGGGTTTGTGTTCAGAGCCGAGTGGGAAGCTGGTCGAAGAGAAAGACACAGAATAAAAAAACAAGTGAGTGAGGTAAAAGGTAAGACAAGCACACAGATGGAACTCAACCAGTTGGTCTTCATTCCTTTCACTACTGGGCCTATGAAGCAGTTTAGTGTAGATGATGTAAACTTCCTCACAAAGCTACATGGGTGGGTCCATCGCTATGAGGAGAAGACTTTGTTTTCATTGAGAAACTGTCCAATTTGATAACTCAAATAGCCGCACTGTAACAAGATAATGAAACAGAACACCGTTCAAAGAAGCTCCTCTGTTTCTGGACAATGTTTCTTTCAGTTGTTGAGCAACATTATCTGCTGCAGAGATTACACCATTTGCTCAGAAGCACAAGATAATAGGTCTTAAGTCTGCCACATCATTTTCTACTCTGTGCGTCTAATTTATCGACTGAACGGCCCAAGCAAATGGCCCGACTCCCTGGCAGAACGAAACGCAGTAATTGCTTTTTGGCATCCTGATGATTCTATTGAGGTGAATTAAATTGCTTAGGAAAACAGAATTAGATTGATCATCTTCCCAGCAGTAGTCAAACTTTTTTTTCTTGATAACAACAATAAATAGGAGTCCGATCAAGCCTGTGAGTTATCTGTACTCTCTCTAAATTAAAAGTTGTTTTGATAAAAGAACAGCCGGCCCGGTTTGTCGGGATAGCAGCTTCACTCGCAGCACCATGACTCACATTTGGCACGCCGCTGAACTTGAATCTCCTACTCAAACATTAGTTTGCTCAGGCTTTGACAGCCAGACAAAGACCCTCATGGGAGGGACTCTTGGCTTTGTCCACTCAGCACTGTACCCCTTTGCTCCCTGCGGAACCGTGTTGGAGCACAGTTTCTTCTGCATAGTCTCTGAAGGTAAACGCTGGGGCAACATGCTGTATATTACACAGACTTTGGCTCAAAACAACACAGACAGTAGGGGGTGGTCACACTGAGACGGTGAATGCACTGAAGATTTACCCTACAAATGCTATTCAACAGTTTGGATAGAAGAGCACCAATGAGCAGCTAGACCAATGCTGTGCAGCTTAAAAGAGAATTGATTATAGCTTTCTATAGAGTATGCAACTGTACAGTGTGCCTCTTAAGCTATAAACATTTACAAAAAAGCCATAAAACTTTTTTTTTTTTAAAACACACGACTCCCTAATGAATGAAACTCTGATTATTATAAAACCTAAGAGGCACAAAGCTGGACAAAGGTCTGCATGAATAACTGTGGCCAACTAGCATTCAGCGAGATATCAGGCCCCATGACAAAGGATGTCTGAGCTCATCTGGGCACATGGAAAGGCGATGTCATCAGTCTAGCAGATGGAGGCAGAGACTGATGACCCTGAGAGAACAGCAGCAAGAGTCTATGAAAGAGTTCAACTGGTAGACGAGACATTGTGTTTCCCCTGTCGAGGCATGCCACTACTAAACAAGCATTCCTCGGGCAGCGATGGTGCTCTGACAGAGAGGGGCCATTGTTGTGGTTGCTTCATGGCAACGGGACAGCGGCCAAAACACTGCAATGACAGCAACATGGGGAGAGAGGAAGGAGGGGGAATGGTAGTGAGATAGACTGAAAGTAGAAGAGGTGAAATGGTGTAACAAAAAGACTGAGAGGAGGAGCCAGTGATGTAACTTAAAATTGCAGTTTACTGCAGAAAAAACTAAACGCAGTGCCGTGTAAAAACACAGCACCCAACCATGGGCTTGCAACCATCTTCATTTAAAAGTTGGTCAGAGCAGGTGAAGTTCTGACAGAGAGGTGTTGTGTTGCCTCACATCCTGTGGAAGTTCCCCCCCGTGTACCTGAGAACTGGAGCCACAGAGAATGGGCTGGCTGACAGCACTGTGGGCGACTGGGCCGACAATCACCGTAATCTATACGTCAATGACGAAGAGAATGAGAATGTAACATACTCTGGTATGTTGGTGACACCGACAATGAATACCAATGAAACCTGAAGCTCTCTGGAGGAAGATGGGATGGGAGCTGAGGGAGAGGATCGCTGCTGCGTAGCAAGAGACTGAAACAAGGGCTGATTGATTCAGTCTGACTGGAAAGCCCAAAGTCCAGTACAGGCTTCCAGAGCCCAATGTGACTTCTTTAAACGGCTTTTTGTCTTCACTTTAACCAATAATATATATATCAAATATATCAAAAAAATTATCAAAAATAAAAAAATGTATATATTAAAAAAACAAACTGTAAATCATCACCTTTTTTACGCTGTAACTTGTAAATATTTCAGATTTGTGCTTGATGAATGCCACTAAACGTTAATTGATTATCAAAAAAGTTGGTGCTTGATTTTCTTTGAATCAAATAATCAATTGACTAATCATTTCAGAAGTCGTTACAACTGCAATTCATACTTAAAGGAGCCCTTTGGCGTTTTACAGCACTGGTGGCGCTATGGAAGAGTATTTTTTCAGGCACCAACAAAAGCAGTGAAGAAGAAGACGGCAAGCTAGCACACATGGTATAAAAAAATGTAAATGATATATTAAAGGAAACACTCTAATCAAAACATTTCTGGGAAAGGAAATGCATTGAACACATTTTTCAAGCCTCAAAGATGTATGTGATGCATTTGGGTTGGAAACACTGAATGTGAAAACGTTTGTTTACAAGAAACCTCCACAGGCCACCTTCAACATAAAAACAACAAACAACAAAGAAGTCTGCAAAGTGTAATTGCTGCCTGTCCTGGGCCGACATAGAGATGAGTACAAGTGTATTTGGAAAACTGTCTACACAGTGACCCCTTACAGCAAACAAGATTGGGACATACTCATGCGGGGCTTTGAGGAGAATGCTTAAGTAATATTTGCACAGATGTAGCGAATGCAAAGACACAATCTGTTCAGCAAACCATGAGCTCCGTGTTCTGGCTTTGGTCACGGACAAAACAACATGACTTGAGCCACACTAATAAAGTTATTCAGTGTTTCTGTAACACGGGGTTCTCATGTGGTGTGAAATCATAGCAGAAACAGCAATATCTGCCTAATTTTATTACCATATTCAAACAACAAACGCAACAGAGGGGGTCTATAGATGAGTCACTTTTAGCATATTTACACTCCAGCCTCCCGGAGGCACTGCACCCAGGGGACGACTACAGCCAAAAGCCATTAGACTACCTTCTTGTGACATCACTTACATTATTCATGTTGATAAATCAATGCACACTGTCCAACTTCCTGAGACGCATGAGTCTCCATCAAGGCTGAACATGGAAAAACACTTTGGTCGGGTTTATTGTTGAGAGGTAAGGGAGAAAAATACACAGAACAAACATTTGGTCAGCGTTTCAAAAGCTTGAAACCGCCCGTCCTTCTTTAGAGGTCCTGATTAACTTGGTGTATATCTGCTTATTATTAAAAGCAACGGGGTCCAACATGTTTCTTTGCATTTGTGTTTGTGCTCTCCACACTAGTTGTTACAGATCTACGTTCCAATCAATCAAATGGTAGAAAGTAAATCAATCGTCTAAAATCAGTGATGTCCTTCCATGGTTGCTTTTGTTTCATCCTTACTAATCATCAACCGGGTATTCGACAGCTTTGAGACCCTACAAAGTGGGTCAGAGGAGGTTCAAGAATCTTCAGCATGCTGTGCATGATCATTGAATGACCATCACACCGTCACCTTGCACCGCGGCTCAGTCGACCCCATAATGTCTCCCCATGGTGCCTCTCTAGCTGCAAGGAGCTTAGTCGAGCCTATTTACATGCAAAAGTGATACAATGTAATAATATATATGGTAAAGTCAACAGAAATAGTAAAGGAACCCCTTCTGAAGTGGGTGTGTGCACGCATGCACAAGCACAGTGTGGGAGCAGAATGACAGGTTGAGAATCAGCAGGTAATTAGCACTGGCTCAGTGCAATTCCCCAGGTAGAGGCATGTTAATATCGAAATATAAATATATGTGCAATTTCAAAATGTTGGTTTGGAAAACCGTAGCGCAGCTCTGCAAAGCTCAGTCACTGCACATCCACCACAAAGGGATTTAGTTCTGTAGAGTTTGGCTGATGACATTGTGAGCACAGAGCCCCGTTATAACTGGGCCAACCAGTAACACTGCCACACAAAATGTGATTTAGCAGAAATCCAATTTCACAGCATATTATATTGTTAGAGTCGGTTATAAAAACCCACACTGCTGCCCCTGTGCCACTTAAATAGACTTAAGACACCTCAATAACTGCAGGGCACAAGAAGAGCATTTCCACTTTAATTATCTTGATAACAACAGAGTGTGAACATTTATGTCCAAGAAATAAGAATTCCATTAAAAAAGCAAATGAGAAGGTAGAGGCACAGAAGGATAGGTTCTTGTAAAATCACGTGCCCACGTAATAATAAAGCACTTTTATCTCCACACAGCTACACTATGGGATCTGACAGGCAACTGTACCAAGCACAGGGTTCAGACAATAAACCACACTGCTAGCTTTCTACCTGTTCAACAACATAACAGGGGACCCGGCGTATCAGGGTGAGATAAGCATGAGTCTGGAACAAGACAGCAAACCACATGACTCAAACTATGTCAGCACATTCTTATGACTGTCTGCTCATTAACAGTTTAGGGAGGGACGCTTTCGGTTGAGAGGAGCCGTAAAAAGCAATATCAATGTGAAACAGTTAAAACCAAAAACAAGCAGACATTCGACAATACGAAGCTTTGAAATGATTACATGACAGTGACCGGTCATAATGAGTACAACCAACAACTGCTGCTCATTCCCGATGCAACATTGAGCACTGCCAATGTCTCGCCGAGACACGGTGCAGCGTAGAATATAGGGCAAGACATGGAATATTTATGACGCTAAGAGCTTCACTCTTAAGCACTACCTTCACCGTCTCTTTCGAAACAGATAAAAAAAAAAAGAGGCGAGGAGGGGAACGTCAGACCACCAACAGGAATAACTAGAGGTTTGTAACACAGGGAAAAGTTGCAATATCTTGATTAGTCTAAAACAATGCGTGGTAAACAGGGTGGAGATGTAGCACATTCCCTTGAAAAATGGAAATGAGGCAAACAAGAGGCAAGGAAGCAGTATTGAGACCCAGAGTGTGAAATCAAAAGACTGGAAAGGGAACAGGGCGGCAACCCCCCCCCCCCCCCCCCCCCCCCAGCCGAAAAAAGGAAAGAGGAACTCTGGAAACACACAGAGAATGGATCTGCATCTCATTTGGGATGGGCCAGGGGACTAATGAACTACCTCATCGCTTACCCCCCCCCTAACCCGTCGCCCCTTCACCCTGTTGTGTCCCTCCTGCACCCAATAGGATGATGTAAGAGGGCAAGGGGGCCCAGACACACAGGAAGCGCAGTGTAAACAACAAGCACCGACTCCATGCAAGCCAGGCCCTGCGTGTGTGTTTAAAGGCCAAAGTTTTCATTAGATGTGCTCACAACAGAGGACAGCCATTTAAAAGGGGAACTGAACACATCGTTAAATTCTGCACAAAAACTATACGTAATGCACGATTTAATGCACGATTTATCTGATACAAGATATTAAATTAACAATGATATAAAAAAGGAAAAAGTGGAAAAGTGGGAAAACCTGAAACCAAAGAACGTTTAGTGTTTGGTAACAACTTAAATGTTTAATCGCTAAATTCAAAATGATGTTATGTCGATTGTGATCATGACACAACTGAGAAAACACGCACTGCAACTAATGACTATATTCATTATTGATCCATCCGTCTACTTATTTACTGGATTAACCAATAATCATTGAGCTTAAAAAATGCAAGAAAATAGTAAATTTGCCAGAGCTCAAGATGACATCTTCAAATGTCTTGTTTTATTCAACCAACAGTCAAAACACTAGTTGTTCTATTTATTATCACATAAACACCAAATCCTAACAATTGAGCTGGAACTAGGGAATGTTTGGCATTATTGCATGAAAGATGACTTGAACAACAAGATATCTGAGTCACACTGATGAACCCACTCATCAGGCTACAGCTTATAAAGCCAAAAGCCGTTCAGCAGCATAACAACCAACAAAGTTGAAGACGCTCAAAAACTTTCGGCCGGTGAATACTGCCGTCTCCGTCAGCGGCTACAGCAGCTTTCATCCCATCACTTGGCCCAGGCTGAGAACAATGCCCGGCATTTAGCTGCTGCTGCTCTCTCCTGCATCAACGTATGCGCCAATGCCACCGCGCCGATGAAAGGTTACGCTTATCTGACCCAGCGGCAGCTCCCTGGGGACCCTGCATCTGCTGCTGCCAGCATCATGCTCCAACATAAAGGGGTAAGTAACCTAGACAGTCTGACCAGTGGTGGTGGTGGGGGGGGGGGGGGGGGGGGGGGGGGGGGGGGGGGGGGGGGGGGGGGGGGGGGGGGGGGGGGGAGAGTGTCAAGAACCGCCAAACTCAAGCCTTTTTCAATGACATCAAGGAGGAGGAGGAGGAGGAGGAGGAGGGGGTATCTGGGCCGCACAAGCCACCATTCATAACTGGAAGCAGTACATCAGCATGCCAGGCAGTTGCTCCTGACAACCTGCTCCACGTCCCTTTTGGGGTTGGGAAGTGACAGCATGGTCTAATTCCCCCTGATCTCAATGGCTGGGTTTTCTGGTCCCCCGTCACTGTCGAGGACCAATTTTAGTCCGATCAGGGTGTAAACCGTTTGAGTTAATCTTTTACGACAGTGCTTCACAGATGCTTCAAGAGTAACATGATCAAGAAATGTAACTAATGGGAAGCTTACACCAACATTTCCATATTGGGTTCATACTACGGTCTGTGGTAAGACCCTCGCAAAGCTTTGTCTGACTGCTCATCAATGCCACTGCAAAGGTCTCAGGTATCTGTAATCCCCTCTAGGAAGTTTCCATCTTTGTTAGCGGGATCATTTCCCTTTCTGTGGAGCGATCCCTCTCTGCATCACTGGGATGAATCGGTGGTTGTGAATTGAGAATTGTGCGTGTCCTTGTCTGACGTACTATAGCTCGCTGAGCCATTGTTTGTTGTTTTGTTCCAATATGGTTATTTTTGTAAACATTACTTAAAGCAAAAAATCAGGCCCGAGCGGTAATCTTGTGCCTGTTCAACATACAATTACACCCAACAGTTATCATTAACTGTCTCCCCACACAGAAACCCAGAACCCTTCTACTGGTAACAGGGTCCAATCATGGGTTTCATAATCACAGGTGACTGTGACGAGGCCAAACGTTCACTCCCAACTCCCTCAGCGGTGACAAGGTCCAAATCCATCAGCGAAAACATGAAAACTGTCAAAATAACTAAAATAACTGTGAAAATGGATCAAACAATGGCTCTGAAATGCATATGATCGACTGCCAAGGAATGTGAAGGGCGATCGAGATGTGTCCACAGTGTAAAATGCATGCCCTTTAGGGACCGGTCTAATATTAGCGGATAGGTCTGGTGACTGGAACTTTCAGACGGCCAGAGAGCACACAGCAGCCCGTCTGAGATATTTTCAGACTTGGTGGAGGTGGAAGGAACAAGTGACACAGTCCAAATCAAGACTTCCCTTCCCCTGTCCTTCGTCTAGTGTCCCAGGGAGAAGGGCAGTGCAGCTGACTAACATTACATTTAGGCCACAACACTGCATCATCTGCCTTCTTTCTGTGTGTCACAGTCAAAACTAAAAAGACAGAAAGAGGGTTAGGAAAAGCAGATGCCTTCCAAATAGCACATGTGTACGTTTCATGGGCTTCTAATGCTTTCAGGGCGAAGGAGTTCGTAGTGAGAACGGCATGTTTCTGTGGCATTCAGTCACTTTCGTACTACCCAGCTGCTGCAGCTGTGCAGCATCTTGGACCAAAGGCTTAGATTCTAGCCCGTTCACTTCTGTCTTGTTGTCTTAAACTGTATTTTTTTTTAATTTCATGGTTTTAATGCATATGTAAAGCACTGCTAATTGCCTTTGTGCATTAGGTGTGCTAAATAAGCTCGCCTTGCCTCTCCATGGTCCTGTAATTTGAACAGCATCTGCATCGTAGCCCTACTGGTTTCATTATGCTCTGGTGCATTGAATGCATTGCTCTGTGTCTCTGAAGCGATCTGCCTATTTTAATTACTAAAGGAATAGTTTGGAATTTTGGAAGTGGGGTTACTGAGAGTTAATGCGAGAAGCCAGTTAGCTTACATCTCATATTAGCATTAAAAAATATCCCACTATTCTTTTTAAATCACTCTCATGCAGTTTGACCTCACTTGGGAGTTAATACATTTTGCACAAAACAATTGTCCTGCATACTATAAAAACACACACACACACACACACACACACACACACACACACACACACACACACACACACACACACACACACACACACACACACATCGCCAGATGATTGTGCACTCTGCTGCCAGCTTTAAGTCTTTCAGTTCAAAGTGATCCCAGGTGGTCCCTGACAAGTCCTAGATCTCTGACTGATCAACTGTATTATATATCAAACGTTCTTGTTGTGGAGAAAAGACCAGAAGAGTTGAAGCGGTGAAGACCTCATCAAGTCATTGACATGTTCTTGGGGCAAAAAGTGTCTTTGTCCCATTTCAGAGGCTAATGCTTAACTGTAGCCTCCAGTCCTTTTAAGTGTGACTAATAACACATGTAATGAGGCTGTGGAAAGTGAATGAATGACTGCCGACATCATCACAATGCATGATGCACATGGCATCGAAAACATGAGCATGTAGCAATTTATTGTTATTTATTTGAGTGACAAAAAAAATGACAATCCAGCGAAGTATTTACGAGGCGAGACCTCACAAAGATTCTTTGCTGTGTTTTGAGCTACTGGTTTTATTTGACAAGAGGTGATTTAAGCGCAGGCAAGTTTAACTCTAATCCTCCCTTAATCCATGTTTTCAGAGTAAACACTGTATGTGTCATGTTTTTTCTAATACATTTAAAAAGGTCCAAAATTAAAGGACCCCATGTACACAATTTCAGAAATTTGTGTCCGTCATTCACAAAAACAAAGATGAACTGTGCCTGCATGCACGTATTTCAGTAGCCATTTCATGATACAATACTGCAAACAGTTTGCACACTTTGAGTGCTGGTCAATGGGAAGGCTTTCTACATTGTTTGCTTTTGCAGAGTGCCGGGATAGAGATCTACCTCTATTGCCTCATGAGAGGTCAGTGTCTGGGCGATGTGATTTACACCATCTGGGTGCTACGGAGTGGATCGGCACTGATGTAATGCCTCCTCTATGTGGGGAGTTGAAGCGGGTCAATGACTTTATTTCACATTGTAGCATGTCTCACCTTCTTCTGGTCTCTGACTGTCTTCACTGTATACCTTAAGTATTGCTTATAATACAGGGGTTATGTCTAAAATAAAAAATAAAAAGAATAAGATCCAACTAATATGATGTGAACACCCTCAAACTCCCTCATAAGCTGCAACTCAGTTTTTTTCAACCACAGTCAGTGTTTCATTTCAAATCTAATAAGCTGGAGCACAGAGGAGACAAAACAACCTACAATGTGTCACTGTCTAAAAACGTCTCTGTAGTTTCAAAAGCAGACCTCAGCGCCACAGTGCTGGCGTGACTTCAGTCGGTTCTTCGGGTCTCAGATGTTTCTGTTCTTTTCCGTTCTCTCCCCAAAGTTCTTTTTTTTTTTTTTTTTTTTTAAATAAAGGTGCTGAGTATGGGCTTTGCTATATCTGCACATGTAAGAACTGGGAAGCCCCCCTGTCTCCTACAACAACAACACTGCCTGAAGAAGCTTTAGAGGAATAATCAATTAATCTACACACCAAAAGAAAAGTGCTGTCTTGTGAAAGAGTGTGGTAAAGTATAATGCTTCAGTTGCTTTAATCCTTTTAGCCATGCACGCCTGGAAAAAGCCATTTGACTGACAAAGTAATCTGTGATTGCAGCCGCATACACTGAATTAAATGGATTATGCAGGATGGAGCCCACACATAGGACGGCCCCTTTTGTGCACACCTCACAGTAATATTAAGGAGATTATTAAAAAAAAACTGTAAGGGGGAGAAATGTAATGTTGTGACATTATTTTCTCCCTCAGATATAGATACGATTCATATTGAATTCCACTGTATAAATGACATGAAGCTTCAAAACAACCCAAAGAACATTTCCAGCATGATGCTCGACCTGTACAGTAAGCATCTAATCTCCGTTACAGTACAGTAGAGTTACAGTAGCTTGCAACGTGCACTGCACTCCCGAAAATGCACGATTAGTAAATGACTCTGCTCCTATTCACAAACATTCAATCATACTTTTGTTGATGCATTCCATACATGAGTGCTTGCGCACGTTGCTAACCTGACATGAAAACATCTCATTATAACACACACTTCCCCGATGTATTGCTCACAATTAATCCTGGGCAAAAAATAATAATGTGGGTCGGTGCCGTTATCAGGCTCCATTATTAGACGGTGAAGCTAGGAGGGCCTGTGGGATTTACAAAAGACTAATTTACAAAAGACACAAGCGCAGCTCTCTACAAAAATGGGATGGGATGCGGTCCCCCGTCCCCCCCCGATTACATAACAAACTCCTGCGGCTGAAGATGTGTAGCTGACTGATCCTGCTCATTGCAGCACAGGCTTGCCCATATTCAATGACATGATGGACCCTGTCAGTCTGCTGAGGCTCTTTATCCTCAGTATCACTGTAGTGAAGCAGCTTGTCTTTTTGTTGCTTGAAACAAAGTTTGCATAATGGCTCATTAACAATTTAAAGCATCACCACGGTCTCTTCTGCACAAGAGATCCTGCTCCTACTGTAAGAGTATCAGCGATGGGAACAATGTAACTCCTCTATAGGGGGTGAATAGGCTAGAAAAGGCAAACTTTAAGATGGGAAATAAACGTTTCTATTCATCTCTGCTGGTCGCAGCTTAGCTGTTCAGGTACGGATATAAGTGAGGCCGACCAAATAGACTGTCAAAGAGTGGTAGAATGGAGAGCACAGAGAGAAGAAAGCCTGCATAAAGAAAGGGGGGATTAAAAGATATTCTCCATAAATCCAGACAGCAGATTTGCTGGGCCAGGCGTTCAACAGCTCCAGCAGGACAGATAAAGAGAACATTCTTAAATGTGACTGTACTTCAACAAAAGGAGAAGACTTTTCCAGTTGCCCTGCTGCTTCCAGGTGAGGTTTACACATCTCGATCACGGATGTTTGACATAGGAAACACACATGCTTGGTAGCCGATATGGCAAGGAAACATTTTAAGTGATGGCGTAGTCCACTTCAAAAGAGTGTCATGTCCCCGTGTCATGAAGGTACAAATCTTCCTCACGAGCAAGATGATGAGATGATGAGTGATATTCAGAAGTTCATATTTTCATGCGTATAGGAGAAAAAAACTGCACAATCACAGAGTAAAACTAACGAGCTTTGAGTTACGCACAAGGCGTGTTGGAGCTCTGATGACCATTTGATCACAGATGACTTAAGTGAGAAAAAAAAAACAACTTCTGATCATTCTCAGTAAGCATGGGAAGCTTGACGGTCTAGCTGCCAAACTGTAAATACATCGCATGAAACAAAAAGACTGATGTCAGTGCTCCTGCCATGAGGCACAACATGTATGATGCCGGCCTTTCCCAGCTTCATGGTCATACGTGATGTTACTCAGAACAATGGCTATTTAAAGACACTCCAGTCTGATGGATTCCCACGAAAAGGGTGGAGCTCGTCTCTCCTCCTGCTTGATGCAGAGCCAAAACCAGCTGACCTCCCTCCATGAAGCGCCCCCGTCAGCAGGAAGGAAGTGTTCTGTTGTCAGAAGGAGGAGGTCACATTGTGTGTGTGTGTGTGTGTGTGTGTGTGTGTGTGTGTGTGTGTGTGTCCCTTCCATTTCCACACGCAGCAAACGCATAAATACACAACGCTTTGGCATAGAGGTTCAAACTTTGAACCAATACCGGGTGTCTTGCAGGAACAACTTGACATTGGCAGCTTCCCACCATGGGTTTCTCATCTCGACATGTGTCCTTAGACATGACAATGGCCTTAAACTGCATGATCACATATTTGTAATCGCACATATAATGCAGTAACTAAGCCGGATCTGTCCGGAGTGTGAGGAGGACTCTTCATCCTGCACTTTATCCGGCCATGAGCTGAGCATCTCATTACAACGTTCTTGGATTCAGGAGATTGTTGCTGCAACTCTGCACCAGCAGAGAAAAAAAATGCACCTGTGCATGTTGGACAACTATTCAATGAATATGGAAAACATCCTCTGGTAGAGCAGTAAGTAGAAAAGAGATGGGTGCCAGACCGCCTGTTACTGCATCATGTTAGTAGTGAGCTAAACATAACATACGGAGGGGGATGGGGTGGTACAAGTCAGATTACCTCATCTACCGCAAATTGTGCTGTTATAACCCTGAAGCCCAGAGCTCTGTGCGAAACAAATGGCAACATAGTTTGTAATTGACAGCCATAAGCAGTCAGCTAATGATCATGCCGGGTGTTGTGATTTGCTCATCGAAAAGGTCTGCAAACATGTCATCATCATCATCTTTCATTGATTAGATCAAGATTAAAATCCGGTCTGAGGTTTAGGTGTTAAGCTTGTGGACAACAACGCGGTTGCGTTAGCGTTATGATTTTGAAGACTGTCTGCACCCGCACCTCCTAATGGCTTATTCATAATTCATCAGACAAATTCATTCCCGACGCCGCTCTCTGTTGCTTTAAGGTTACCTCAGCTGCAACAGTGTATCAACCCCGAAATGAGCTACAAAGTCAGCACTAGCAAGACAACGTTTTAAGTGGTTTTGTTACAACGTGACTATGAATGACAAAGCACTCGTGAGTTGTTTTTGTTTTTTTAACAAGTCAGATTCAAGTGTAAAGGTAGACTGGCCTACAGTGAATTAAGACTTACGAGTTGATCCTGTCAGAGTATTTTCCTCCATTTCGGCGGCAATATCCTCGCTTTCTGTTCTTTTGTTCATTCAAACAGGCGAGTTTCGGCTCTTCCTCTCCGGCAGTCCTCTCATTCCTCAGGCAGAAACAAGGGGGGGTGGGGGGGGTGAAACTTGGAGGAGTCACTCCAGTTGCACCAGATGTCCTGAACGAACCGGTGCAGCAAACCCTCCTGAGAGAGAGCGAGAGCGCGTCCGGATAAACCAGAGATAGGACAAAAAGACAAACCCAGCCAGTACCCGCCTGTTGATGGAGGAACCGGTTGCTCCTGAGAGAAGTTACAGAAAAAGGTTACGGAAAGAAATCCTGTGAAACGGAGAGCAGTGGAGGAGGAGTGAGGGAAGTTTCTCACTCTCCGACACACCACAGCTGATGCTCTGCTCGTGCGTATGGTCCCTCGCTGGCCTTAACGGACCGTACCATTACAGACAGGGGTGTGTGGTTGCTACCTATAGTATTTATCATGACATACTAGCTATATGGAACATTATGGAACACAGATACACTATCTGCAAGATGGTAATTTGCCTATATTATATTCTTAATTCATTAATATCGATTAAAATAGCTTCTCCCCTTCGTTCTGATTGTGTCCTCCACCCACAAAACTACAATGCTCTAACAGCCAGCCAGTTCACAGTTCACACTCAATATAAATTTGTCCCTTGGAATTATTGTCTGCAATGTTTTTGTCATTGTCTACACTGCTTAAAGTGCTTTTTAACATCTGATTAAATGCAGTGTGAGTAAAGATTAGCAGGTCTGTTAATATGAAAAAAAATATTATATTCAAATAACAAAACATTGCTGTAAGTTTTCACTGTTGTCAAACAAAATACTCCAGCATACCATGATTTCACTTATTTTTGTTGGGAAGATAATAAAATAAAAGCCTTTCATTTACTCTGGATAATTCAGACTGATTATTGCAGCCTCCCACACACATTTTTGAAGCTTTGTTTCAGCCTTTAAAGTCTCCCAAAGCAGGCTTCAAGTTTTGCTTCAAAAAGTATGGGAGCAAGTTATAATCAGTATGCAGACAACCTCTCATTTTCTTCCAGAGAAAACATTTTGGAGTCACTTTATTAAAGATCGTTCTGAGTCATTTAAAAATGACTAAGGGTACCCTCTACTACATGCATGCCTTTTAAAGGTGAAAGTCAGCATGCTTTGAGATTAAGTTAGCGCAGCTTTCTCACTGTCAGTGAGACTCAACCATTTGTACTGTTAATGACTTGTACATGCATGTTATTTCAGTGTAATGGGAACACTAGATTTTCCTGTCAGTGAGGTTATATAGTCATATATTTAGATGTTTTGTAAAATCTGAGATAACGCAGTTCAAACCATAAAACTCAACAAGGGTATTTGTTACATAACAGTTGTGAGTGTCTTCTCGTCTACCACCTGTGGATCTCTTGGAGCATCTGCCAAGGTGGGGGCTGGGCCAGGGGCTGATCGGCACGCTTGAGAGGGGACACCCCATCAAAAGGACCCCAATGGGGATCCTTTGTGCAGCTGTTGAGTCGTGTTCACCCAAACCCCCAAGAGCCACCTGTCACTGCAACTGGAAAGTGGGGGATTTTTTTAAGGAGGTGGGGGTTGGGCGTGCATGCGGTAGAGCGTGTGGTTGGTAGGTTTTTGCTAAATTAAAGCCAGTAGAGTGACTGTTTAACGTACATGTTTCAAAGTCTTATCACATTCTTCTTAAATGTCCTTGATCAATTCACACCATGACTCAAAGAGATGGTTTGTAAAAGATCCCAGTCCCCCTAATGTCATCACAGTCTCAAAACTATCTGTAATTGAATCACAGATAAGAATAGCAATTTAGAGTTCATTTCCACTCTTTTCAAGTCAAGGAAGGATTGAAGGAGAGCAGGAAGCGTCTTTCATCATTATCATTAGCTACATATCT